>NW_024884253.1:79600554-79697208 GCF_019232065.1 Centrocercus urophasianus | reverse complement strand
TTCCCTTCCCTTCCCTTCCCTTCCCTTCCCTTCCCTTCCCTTTCTTCTTTTTATCACTATCACTTTCAGAACTCCTGAGTTGAAAACACTATTATTTTTTTTTCTATTATGTTCAGATCTTTTACAGGGTCACAACTGTGATATCCTCTTAGGAATGATGGAGTTATTAAGGTATAAATGCAGCCAGAACCAGCGTCTGTGCTCACTGTTTGCTTCTAATACATGTCTGTTAAGAGACAGTGGTTTGTGCAGCTTACGGATCCAGATGTCGTCTTCTATTCTTGTTTTTATTATTGCTCTGAGATGTGATACATGCATCAAAGTATCCTTGTTTCCACCAGAATCCTTACATTTTCTCTTTTGCCAAATATTCCTCTCTTCAGTGTATAACACCAATAAAGCTCCAGCAGCTTAAATTACTTGCACATTACAAGTAAAACCACTGTTTCTTCTCTGGTGAACACGTACACCCTCCCTCAGAGCTTGGTGCACATACATGCAAACAGGCACACATGGAGGCCTATGCTGCCCTTCCAGTGGAAAGAAATCATCTCTGTTCACAGAAATTTTCTGTGTTTACAGAACAGGCATCTTTTTAGGCTCAGTTATTACAACGCTCCATTATTTCTTTTGTTGCAGAATGGTAGGGTTGGCACAGAGACTTAGGTAAGCCTCATTAAGCAACTCTTGCAGTATGCATAATCATTGTGATGGCAGTTATAGGAGTGTTTATGATATTCTTACATGAATCAATTAAACGTGGGACTTAAAATGACTCATCAGGATTCTGCAGCATTCGCTTCCCATCTGCTTGACCTCCATTCCCTGCACAGGCTTGCTGGATCTTCCCATAACAATCTGAAGCTGGTATACAGCTGACAAGAACTCAGCAGGACTTATATTCATCACTGAGTGAGAGAGTGGCTTAGGCTGCAAGGTTTGTTACGCTTCTTTCAAAAACATACTCACAAATCATCTCTGCAAATGGTTCAGAGTATCAACTCTGGAAGTAGAAGCATTAGTTATTCACTGACACTGCTACCGAAAGGTTATGTGTCTTCACAACTCATTGGCTTTATCTACTCATAGAGGAATATCTCATATGAAGCTTCTCTGACATCCAGGCCATCAGTTCTTGTAATATCTCACACAATAACATGCACAAACATCCCTAACTGGATAAAGTTGTCATCTCTGGGTGACAGTCATAACTGCGGAGACGGCAGGAGGGGCAGCACTGCCAGCTCGTTATGAGCATGCAATATCCTTCACCTCATTGACCATCAAGGAAAATATCATTCAGCAGCCTATGCAAGTGGCACGGCACATGCTATTTTCACAGCAGTTGGCTGCAGAGGTACTAATTCATTTCCTTCTCCTTCATGTATCTGGAACATGAAAAGCAGTGATCCACTGGGAAGAGAAATAAAGCTAGATTCAGCTGAGCAAGGTCAAATCAAAGCACTGCAGGCTACGACTAAATGCTTGAAAAACTAGCAGAAATGGGTAGCTGACTGCAATTGCACAATACAGCAGGTTCATGACAGGAAGATCTAAAGAGAAACCATGTTCCCAGAACTGCAATGTAATTCGAAGAAAGATGGGTACCTTAATTTTCCTGGAGATAGGGGGGACAAATTTTCCAAGAACTCCAATGAGTTATCCAGTAATTTTAAGATACAGAAGTCTAAATGTAACATACTACCAAAATGTGAATCACAGGAACAAGAAAATGCATGAGAAGATTTTATTCCACCATAGCACTGATAAAAATTCATCGATAGTCCACATTCTTACACTCATTAAAACCATTTGCCTAATAAATTTGGTAAAAATGTATAGAGTGATCTATTACTAACATAGAAAAAAAACAACTTGAAAATAAAAAGGACTTCAGTGATTCCTATGAACCCTTTGTAATTCTCTGTTCTAATTTTCAGAGTGCATGAGCACAACGTTTTTTATGTTTCCACTTCCCATTCTGTCACTCTCCATCTGCACAGAAGTAACACAAAAAATGCTAGAGACCTACCTTTCACTTCAGGAGAAACACATGATGCTTAGATTCCATGCTGCTAATAGACAAAATGACAAATCTTGCCTTTTACGATGCTGTAATCGTGTCAGTGGAGAAGGGAAGAACCACTGACACCATTTATCTGGAATTCAGTAAGGCCTTTGACACTGTCCCCCATAACATCCTTCTCTCCAAGTTGGAAAGATACGTATTTGATGGCTAGACTGTCTGACGGATGAAGGACTGGTTACGAGGTCATACCCACAGAGTGGTGGTCAATGGTTCAGTGTCCAGATGGAGATCATTGACGGGTGGTGTTCCCCAGGGGTCAGTACTGGGACTAACAGACTTCAGTATCTTCATCAACAACATTGACAGTGAGACTGAGTGCACCCTCAGCAAGTTTGTATGTGACACCAATCTGAGGGGTACGATCAACACACCTGAGGACAACTGAAAGACCTAGACAGGCTTGAGCAGTGGGCCCAGGAGAACTTCATGAGGTTCAACAAAGGCAAACGCAAGGTCCAGAAAGGTCTTCTTCAGCTTGGAGAAGGCTCTGAGTAGACCTGATAGCAGACTTTCAATATCTAAAGAGCAGCTGTAATAAGAAGAGGACAGACTCTTCAACAGTGTCTGTTGTGACAGGACAAGGAGAAATACTTTCAAATTAAAAGAGGGGAGATTTAGACTGGATATGAGGAAGAAGTTTTTAACAATAAGGGTGGTGAGCCGCTGGAACAGGCTGCTCAGAATGGTGGTGGATGCCTCGTCCCTGGAGACACACAAGATCAGGCTGGCCAGGGCTCTGAGCTGTGTGATCTAGCTGTAGGTGTCTCTGTTCATTGCAGGGGAATTGGGCTATATGACCTTTAAAGTCCCTTCCAATTCAAATGATTATACAATTCTATAGTTCAAAAAGCCTTAGATTTATCAACAATATTGTCTGATAATAAAAATATATATATATAGAAAAAGAGTTTTAGTTGCATGATTTTATTCATCTGTCTGATAGCACAGGCCCCACATGCAGTTGTTCCAGTATAAATGAAAGATTAGCAATGGGGATATGGGGCCTGTTTATACAAGCACCTCCACATGTGCAACCAGAGACAAATTTAATTTGTTTTATCTATATATGAATTTGTGTTCTGGTATTTAAGAGGCTTCAAACCATCCACTGGCCATTTCTCACCTTTTCTTAACATGAGTATAAAACCACAACTTATCTCAGATACAGCAACCTCGGTTTAGGACAAACAACACCTCAGACATTGCACACAAACTGTAGGAGAAAGCAAGGTGACCTGAATGTCATACGCATCTTTCTAGAGAGGTTATTGCATGAGAAAGTTAGTAACAATGCAACAGAGAGGCTGAACATTTCCTGACTCCCTGAGAAAGAAACACTCTGAAAAGGTGTACAATATTCTCACTGATGTTTGTTGCAGCTATCAACCAAGGAAGAAACCACCTCTACACTGTTATCAATATATTGTCTGTATGGCTGTGCAACAGATTATTGCTGTTTCCATCATCGCTTTCATGTGTATAATTAAAAGTGCATTACACTGGAGATGAAAATTAATCATGAAATTTGAATTGCAGCTAGCCAACACTTCCAAGTTTACAGTCACCCAAAAGTTCATTACAGGTATTTATTTCCCGTACAGTTGAAGTTCTCTTTCAGTGAAGCTTTCCTCCATCTATGAACTCCTTCAGAAAAACACGGAAAGTATGCAGGGCCACTCAGAACTGCTGCACTGTGAAGACATTATGAATGACAGTGTTTTGGCAGACATGAAGCCAACTATTCTTCCCAAAGGAAGCAGAAATTGAAAGCATACATTTTGCCTGGCCTCCTCATGTACAAGTAACAACTTCCTGTGATGATTCACGAAGACTTACATCATCATCACTTGCTATTTATATTGAGAGCTCTTCAGAGGAAGAATTATTTTTCACAGCATCTGCCACGGCTACCAGCTCAGAACATGAAACTGCATTAATTCTTAGTCAATATTCCTCTCCTATAGAGTTTTCCCATGCTTAAATGGGGGGGGAAAAAGGGATAAGATAAGAGGTGCATGAATTCCATCAGCAGCTCTTGAGAAACCTGTGAAAATATTTCAAATGTTTCTTCAGCACACTGGTTCTTTCCATGCACAGTTGCATACCAGCAGGTCAGAAACTGCCTGAAGATGAAGGAAAGCCTGGCTGAGCACTATTGCTGGGGCTAGCCAAAGACTTTTAGGAATCTACTAGTGATGTGTGCTCTCACCTTGGAAGTTTGGTCTAACAACAAAAATGTCTTCTTCCACTCTCTAGGGAAAATATTCCCTGTGTAACTCAAGACTTGAAAACAAACCTGTCTGGCCAGTCTGTTCTTTTAACCAAGACAAAAAAGCCACATATGTAACCTCCCTAGGGAACCATACAAATCAGACTGTTTCTAGCTGAGCTCACATAAGTCTAAGTGAGTACTTCCAAAACACCCTACATCAGTTTGATGTTTCAGCTGACAGCACAGAAACTCTAGCAGATACTTTTTACTCCTCACCAAGCAGAGTATAAATAAGGATTCTCCCTGGCCTCCATTATAAGAAATGAAGTCAGCAAAATTGATGAAAAAATTCCTAGGAACTCAGCAGGACCTAATCTTTCACAATTCTACAAGCCTCAAGTACAAGAAAGACCCTTAAAAACTGGTTACAGCTTTGGAGAAAAGTGTCCAGGAGCAAAATGCTGCAGTGCTGTGTAGCAGGACAGGCTTAGAACAGCAGTGAAGTGGAGCAGTGTGGACATACTGCATCATTAACACTAACACATGTGTTTTGCTGATCAGCCAATCCCACAGAACACAGAGATCAAGTGGATCATTAATTCTTCACATTAGAGTTAGAGGTCACTTGCATTTCAAAGTGCTACTTTAGTCTAACAAAAGAAAAATGAAATAAATAGAATATTACTCTGCATTAGACTCATCAGTGTAGCATTCTCCCATCATTTTATACTGTGTGTAGACAAGTCTTGCAAACATAAATACTGAGGTAAGGAGATATTGTAGATAAAATATAACTTCTAGCACTACGCTAAGGGAATATCACACAATAAGTACAGCCTCATATAAACTAGCACTGGTGACAGAAATTTGCAACTGTGTAAAATGTTCTGATTCCACAAATGCATGACATCGCTATTCTGTAAATAGACTGTGCCACACTCTGCCATGTTATAGATTCCCATTCCTTTTATTAAGATAGAGTTATACAATTCTCCCATTACACCAAGTTGTGTAAACCAGGTTCTAATGCCCTACAGGATTCACAACAAAGACACATATTACCAAGTAGAATCAGAATTGCCCTGCTCATCTTAATAAAGTGTTAGCTTGCCTAAGTATGTCCATTTTAGTGTTTAATTTGCTGAAAAGTCTGTCTACCATAAAGCAAAGCAGAAAGTATGAATAATGAAATCAGATAAAATGCAGTATTTTGCAAGCTGCTAAATAATGTAAAATATGTGCAAAAACCACAGCTATGAAAGGCATAATTAATAAAGGGAAACATGCTATCCCCAGAGCATATCAGTGTCTTCTTTTTATTTAGGACAGACTTTTATATATTTAGATTCCAATGCATTTTGTGCCAGAGAGCCTGAGTCCCTTAAGACAGGAAGATGTGCAATGATTCTTATCTTTGTACAAGGTTTTCTTCTGCTTTCCAGTTTCAAATGGATGATGTTCTATAAGGTGTTCACTGCTTCACTCTCTTCTACAATTAGCCTCTTACACAAGTTGGATCTAGTTTGCCTCTAATCAATGATCATCTGTTGGTTTTTAGATTACAATTTCCTTCAAACACGGAAAGAAAGAAAGAGAACAGAATGAAGGGTTAGAGAGCTAAGAGAAGGTCTGTGATGGTAGCTGGTAAGTGATCTTTGTTTCTTTATCCTGACCGACATGTTTCTCTATCTTATTTTCTCCCTTTGTTCTGTTGAGGAATGACAGTGAGAGTACAGCTGGGTAGGTGTCTGGCAGCTAGCCAAAATTAACCCAATGCAATGAATGAGAAATTCACAATCCTTGAAAATATGACATAAAGAAAGAAAGGTGGGAAACACAGAGGCAGTATGGTAAACGCAGTATCGAACAGTGGATACTCATGTTACACAAAGATCTTGTCCCTACATATCAGTCTTTTCATTACCCTGTACAGTAGAATTTCACAAAGAAAGCACCCACTGAGCCTTTCCAAGGGTTAACTTCTGCCAACTTTACCTATGTTGAGTATTGCCATGTAGTACTAGTCATATATCTGGCAGAATCTGGCCCTGTTCTAAAGACAACTACTTCCAAGAGTTGGCCACTAAGGTTAGTAATAACAGAATGTTAAGATGCATGGTAGAACAAAATGCTCTTATGACAGAAGATACAATACGGCATATAATTGAACATCAATCTTTGAAACAGTTATCACAACCTACATTCAGATTATATATTCAGGTGTATCCAAAGACTATGCAAAAATGGAAGATCATCTTTTACAGAAATCAATGCAAATACTTACTCATTTTTATATTTAAATTTGAGGTACTTAAGATAGTCTCCCGATCCTTTAATGGCATAAACCTTCACAAGAAACAAGTTTTGAAGTGTTGAGTCCAGTGTAATATTGGGAATAGAATTTTAAATTCATGATTGCTGAAATGCTTCCATATTCATGAAATTGTAGAAAGAAAACAATGGCATGGGACTTATTTAATCAATCTGTACTCAGATATGAAAAAAATCCATTGATAACTGTTCTCTCTCCAGCCACACAGTCCAAGGCATCTGCATTAATGTTCATTAAATACTCTGGAATAATGGGAACAAGCAATGAAATCATAGTCTACTCACAGGCAGCTGTCAACCAGAAAGAAAGGCTAAATTTCTTGTTATTGTTGGTGAACAACAGGAAAACACATCTAGATAGCAAGGCAAAAGTGTACCATGATCATGGACATTAAAGGCAAAAAGATATAGTTAAGAAAAGCAATTAAGAGAAGAAAAAGAATCTGTCCGAGCTCTGACTTCGACACCATAGCTTGCATCATGTTGATATGACATTTATAGTAATGACTGAAAGTAAGTGTAGCATGACCTTTAATCAGCAGCCAAGAGTAGAATAATAAACACCATTAAGGACAGCAGAGTTACAACTCAATTGTGTCCAGATCAAAAGTAAGATACTCAGAATATAAAAGGTCATTTATTTCAAAAGATCTGAATTTTATTTCTGTTGTTTTTCATCCTTTACTAATATTTTGAAATTGAAACATTGTCACTACATCATAAGAGTATGAATTTTTTCTTGGATAAAGCAGAAAGGCAATTCAGTCAGAAATAACCTTAATATTAATTCTTTATGGTTGATTGTATAATCAGTGCAAGAATTATATAATATTGGATAAATGCAAGGGAATATTAACAATCCTCATTTAGTCTGTGGGCATGTACTGTCTTTACTATTAAAACCTATTTCTCTATGACATTCTTCCACTGATATCTTGAAGAACCTGCATGTTACAATGGTTCTGCAACCACTGAAAATTTGTATCATTGGAAAAGTCAAATACTATCAAATACTACCAAATATTACTATGTACTATGATTTCATTAGAGCTGCAACAGTGTAAAACTGGAAAAATGGTGAATGAACTTCTGCATTTTACTTAGGAGAAATTCAAACAGCTACTCTAATTCCCTGATGGTAATTCTAAGGTAGAGTTTTGAGATGCATTAGACAAACATACAGTCAAATTATGCTAGAGGACTTCTGATGTTAAATTAATATTACTGTAATTACAGACTATCTGCTTCCAAACTCACAGGCACAAGTAGTCTATAGGCCTGAATCTTATTTTTTTTTCTCCAGAAACATCTGCAATTTCCCTCAAAAGTATGTCTGGAGTGCCAAACACAACCTTTTAACTGCTCATCATTTATGATTTATTCTTTAACTCCTAGGATTGCCTCCAAAGGATGCCTTAGGTTAATGAGTGAACCGCGTAACTATACTGAAGGATTCTAAAAGAAATAACAGGAGACAATTGACACCATGGTATCAAACTGTACCTTCTTTTTCTTGAAAAGAAACATTAAGAAGATTGCACAGAAGAGGTGGGAGGGGTAGAGTTACCAACAGTAACAGTGCATTATCCAACATCTTGAACTGAAATGAAGGAAATTTTTTGAGAATGAAAGACTCAAAGAAACATCTAAAAACCTATCTCCGCTTGATTCCCATACTGTCCACAGCATCTTAAACACATCTACTGAAAAGAGAACAGCTGAACAGCGAGTACGAGGTACTCAGGTCTGACCTGCAGTAAAAAGTTAGGAACTTGATTTGTGCAGTCGTATATTTCCCCTGTCGCGAGTCTTCAGGCTTTCTTTTGGGACTTAAATGAGTCTACCTTGAAGGGCGCTAGCTCTAAAAAGGTATACTTTTAAAGAACATACTCATTTGGTCAGGGAGACTAACTTCTGCCTTTGATCTCTTGTTGAAATGGCTTTGAATAAGTGAACTTCTAAACCTAATATGGAACATTTGATAACTTTATCAGAAGGAAGACTACAACTATGAAGGGAACATCCAATATTGCACTATTCACAAAAGTGCTACTAAAAGCAATTCTCTTAACTGTAAGAATAAACTCGCTGTAAGATACTAAAAACTTGAAAGTACATTTACATTCATATACACCAATTACTGCGTCCTTACTATACAGAGAAAATCATCCTGTATGACAATGGTCAGTATCATATGAAAAGAAGATATTTTAGGTTTTACTGGTGTTTTATATTACTGTTTTCTGTCAAGCAGCAATCCTGTAAAGAGAGTAATGTAACTAGGGATTACTGCAGAATTAAGTCCAAAAATGAAGTGGAAAAAACGCAGAAAGAGACAAAAGTAGAAAATTCAGTAATATTATTTATTTAGCATATGCAGTCTTGCAGAACAGTTCTGATGCAGATAGGCTGCAAGTTTCAATGATGAGGTGATTTTTAGTGATGAACTCATGAACTGAGAGCATTCTGGTATATGACCACAGAATCATAGAATCATACATAGGTCACTCTGCAGGAAATGCCTCTTAGCAGTTTGCATGGAAACTACAACAGATATAAAGATCACAATAACACTATCTGATAGAGCAAATTCTCAGCTGCAAAAACATAGTAACCCCCATTAGCTATGAATTTTTGCCAGTGATGGACAAGGACCTGCATGCCATTCAAATCTGCACAGCTATTCAAAATGTGGTATTGTTGCCACTGCTGAAACACACCATCTACCACCACTCTGTGCTAACATCCATTACCTGGTCACCAGAAATGTTCAGCAAGTGTCGATGAATGACAATGGGTGCAATTTTTCTGTATGGAGGAATTCAATGACATGTTTCTGCTTGGTGGTAGGTAGACAGTTGAACTGCATGAGTTCAAGGTCTTTTCCAATCTTGGTGATTCTTTGATTCTATGAGTCTATGATTCATACACTCTTGAGATGAGGCATCCATGATTTCTTTGGGCAATCTGTTTCAGTGCCTCACTGCCATGTGAGTAAAGAATTTCTTCCTAACATGTAACCTAAATCTCCCCTCTTTTAGTTTAAAGCCATTCCCCTTTGTCCTATCACTATCAGACTGCATAAAAAGTCACTCTCCCTTCTATTCAGAAACTTCCCTCAAGTACTACAAGGCTGCAATGAGGTCTTCTCAAAGCTATTCTTCTCCAGCTAAAAAAGCCCAGCTTCCTCAGCCTTTTTTCAAAAGAGAGGTACTTCAGCCCTCTGATTATCTTGGTGGCCTTGCTCTGAACCCACTCCAAGAACTCCATGTCCTTCTTGTGCTGGAGGCCCAAACATGGACAAAGTAGTCCAGATGGGACTCATGAGGGCTGAGTAGAGAAACAATCACATTCTTCACCCTGCTGGCCATCCTTCTTTTGATGCAACCAAAGCTACAAGAGCATGTGGTTGGCTCATGTACAGCTTCTCATCCACCAAGCCCTCCAACTCCTTCTCTGCAGGGCTAATCTCAATGAAGTCTTCTCCCAGTCAGTACACATATCTGGGATTGCTCCAACACAAGAGCAATTGGGCATTCAGTTCACAGGGTTTTCAGGCATGTCCTTTCCTCCTATTGCATCAACTGTAACACTCAGCTTGGTGCCATTAGCAAACTTGCTGAGGGTACACTTGATCTCATTGTCTGTGTCATTGGTAAAGATGTTGAAGAGTACCAGTCCCAAGACTGACCCCGGGGGGATACCACTTATGACCAGCCTCCACCTGAACAAAGATAGATTGAACACAACCCTCTGGCTACAACCATCCAGCCAATACTTGGAACTGATTCTGTTTTGTGACTTCTCATGACTATTTCATGTGGCTTGATAAAATAAGTAGAGACTTCATAAATAGGAACACTGAAGCAAAACACTGCAAAGTATTTAGAACAATGGAGAGAGGAACATCTCTCAGAACGAGGAAATAAAGAGTTTGCTCCTGAAAGCATTTATAATAGAAATTGATTTCTTCACCATCTTCACCATGAAATTTCTGCTGAAGGAGTAAATAATTCTGGGGAAAACTGATTTCAAAAAGGAAAAAATTCAGACCTTCAAAATTTCTGATTTTTATTTTCAGTTATGATTAGGACAGAACTCCAAACCAGTTCTGAGTTACTAGAGATAATCTCAGTTCAGGCAAAATTAATTTTTAATGTTCCACCTTTGGTCACAACAGGTGACAGGTACCAATTTATCTCAATCCTGTCCTTTAGGACAAGGTGAGGTTGATCTTTGAGATACCTGTCTATGGAGGGAGCTTAAATGAGCAGATCAGACTAGATGCCTAGCTTTTCAACTGTTAAAAGTGGAGAAAACTGTCTCATGTTAAGAATGCTTCAACAGTTCTGTTAGTGAAAATCACCTTTTATTCTTTATTCTTCATGCTTTAAAAAGAAAAGTAATGTTGCTTTGAAGATCTGTTAAAGGTGATGTAAAGATGTGATACATAGTATAATCATTGTCTTTTAGGCTTTTCCCTCCTCATTAACATATTTTTAATGAAACTAGTTCACAAATATTTAAGATGGATATGAAATAGCCAAAATCAAGCTAGATGTTCTTAAATGGCAATTTCTCACCTTGGCAACTCAATCTTTCTAAAACTCTAATGAATTTAATTTTGGGGTCAGACATATATATGGCACAAGACTGTATGATAAGACTTTTTCTGCTTCAGTGCTCTGGAAGTGTGGATGATGAAGATTTTTGTATTTATGATTTCCACGAATGGTTGATTTTAAGCATGGTTCTGTTGTTTCAATAATAATTGAAAATAATCTTTATTAGTGCTAAAAAGATAATTCTGAAATTTCCCTCAGTTCTCACTAGCTTCAGTGGTAAAATATTTTTTTGTCTGAATGTCAGTGCAGCTTAATAGCAGTCTTTTTATTTCAATGGATCTTTACATCATGGAAAGATGGCAAAGCTCCCACATTTGCTAAGTGGCATTTCAAGTGAACTGAATGACATTTCAAAGCAAAGTACCGTATCTCCGACAGAGGAGCCACTTGCTTTTAGTGCAGTGAATTGCAGTGTTTTCCTTTGAGCTTACAGCAAATGAAACCTGTATTACTGAACACCTATTGGACTTTTAACTTCAGCAGATAAGTTGTCGTATGACTTCAAGATCTGACATTAGTCCTCAGCCAGTGGAAATACAGTTCTGCAAGAACCAAAGATCTCCCTCTAGCTACTCTCAGGTTGAAAATTAGCTCCCAGATCAGATCACCCAGACAACTGCACAGAAGAGTAATGGAACTGGCTGGCGTACTAAAGTTTTATCAAAAAGTTTTATTAACAGTCTATTAAATTACTCTACAACAGAACTGTCCAACTGCTTGGGACACAGTGAGCCAGCATCTGGAATGTGTCCTGTATAAAAATATTCATGAGGAAAGAATGTGTCTCTAATCCAAACAATTCTACAGACAAAATTTATTGCCAGTACCCGGAAAAAGCACAGATTCGGTAAACGCTGCTTAAATTTTAGTAATGTCTCAGGGATTTGATGTCTCCAGTATTTCTCAGTATTCTTCTCTTGCTTATTGAAGCAGGTACACAGTATTTGTTCAGAACTTCTGACTACACAGTGCTAGCACTAGCACCCTGGACATTAGAAAAACCATGCAGAGGATCCTGTAACGGGACATGGAATAAGACTGCTGTCTTAATACAAAAGAACAGCTATTTGGTGGACCCAAGAGTCTTCCTGATCAGCAGCCACATGCCTAGTTTGCAAGATGACAAACATTCACTGTCTCCCAAATTCAAACTTTGACTTCAGGTAGTGCATTTCTCTCCAAACACCTTATTTCTATGTTATGTGGAATTACAACAAATTTTGCAACTCTTGTGGCTGAAGCATCTACTCCTGTAAGCTCACCAATGCTGGTCAAGGTTTCTAGGTGTATAAACAAGATTCTGTACTGTAAGATTACCCCTGCTTCATTCTACCCCTTAATATATTTTCCCTTTTTGTAGATACAATCACTTTGTCTTCTAGGCATTTACTGTGAATCCAAGGCAACTACACCAATTTTCTAAAATAGCCAAGAATCTCTCATCAATTCAAGTGTGTCTGCCAGTTATATGACACTATTTGCACAAGCTAGGAAGCTTAACTCTCTATCAGAAAGCCTTAAAAGACAACAAAAAAGTTCTATGAGCCAGATCCAGCCTGTCATAACAATTTTAATCTAGCAGTGAGTTGCCTCCTACTCACTTATCTTTGGTTCTTCAGACACAGTTTCTGAGTAAGATAAAGGTTAGATATTGTGGGTGTGTTACTTTCTAACATCTCCTTTCAAATGGTGATTGTTCTTCCAAAACTTAAGTGACAAGAGCATACTAGCTGCACAAGCTTTTTCACATCACATGACTTGGATGATCAGTGAGAAAACTATGAAAGAATGTTGGGAAAATAGTTAGGGACAATTTGTAGCTCTAGCCCAGGTTCCCTTAGGGACCAGACCCACAGGGACATCTCACATTTGATCGCTTCACAGACACACTTAACAGATGAATGACAGAGGAAGTTTTGAGGACTGCAGTCCTAAGATGAAATAAAGCATTTTCCAGTGGCATTGTTGAACAGCATCGATTAACCTGAGTTAAATGCTGGACTTCACCATGACTGGTTCGAGAACGATGAAGAATAGCAGTTCTGTGTTTTTTTCTGCTCCATGAGCCTTTGAAATGAATCAATTGTTCAGCTGCCTACCAGTTCTTATCAGACTGCAAATGCTTTAAACACACAAATTTCAGTATTATTTTCACTTCAACTACAACCTTGATTAGTCTGATTTAGTCATCTTTCATAATGGTCCCTCTTGAGATGACTTAAATGTTATTATAAAATCAATGAAAAAATGATTTTTTTTTTAAAGAAAGCCTAAATTTAAAAAAAAATCTTTTTTTCATTTCCATTTTAGAAAATGAATATTGAACATTATGATTTTGGCCAGACTATGCTGTACTGTTTTTCACCTCTTCTTTCTTTTGAAAGTGACCTTAGTCTGTTCACAATACTACTAAAAGTTATTTTTTCCAGAACTGGCAATAAATTTTATCTACATAATTATATGGATTGCCATGATCTTCTTTTCTCATGAATACTCTTTAAATACAATACATTCGAGATATGTTTTCCACTTGCTTCTGTCACCTTAACATTGTGCATTCCTGTACCTTTAGTATTTTTATTTGCCTGTTTTGCTTTTTCTATTGATGAAGATTCTGTGTTGAGATTCAGCATCTCTTGCTTTGCAAGTTGTCCCATCCCTACAGTACACTCAAAATGCATGCATCATCAACTACAGGGAATACACAATTTCAAAACAACCTGCTCAATAGGCAGCACCTCTTACAGGATTCATCAGTGCATTGTTAGACATCATAGCACCAGCAGTTCATTTTCTTCCTTACTATTCAACTGCCAAGTAAATTGGGTTTTTTTGTTGTTCCTTTTTTTTCTTGCTTGTTTGAGGTATACTCTCATTGATGAGTTTCTTTCTCCACAAATCTTTGCTTGTGCTGTCTTTATGATGTCTTAACTGCTTTGATCATGCTCTTACTTTGCCAGCAGATTTGGCCTGTTTATGTTTTTCTTGTAACATTCCATTTTGCTGCTTGTCCAGCTTATCTTTGTTTGTTTATGACTTCCAATAACTTCCTCTATATTATTTGGCATCACTTTCTCAAATACATACAAGTTATGTATTCCCATTCTTTTCCCATACGAGCTGTAGTGAGATTTATTAATCATCCCAAAATAACGGCCTGAAATGCACCCTCAGCTTTACCTCGTGTGTCTCCTTTCCAAGATATCTTTGCACTTATAAAAGGTAAGAGACAAGAAAGCCTAATCATCTATCTTGACTTTATCTCACTCTTTCCCATAATGTAACACAAGGCCAGCCAGCCTCACTTCCATTCTCAGAAAGGTGATGGAACAGCTCATTCTGGATGCCATTTCCAAGCAAGTGGAAGACAAGAATGTTAACAGGAGCAGTCGATGTGGGTTCACTAAGAGGAAATCATGTTTGACCAATTTGGTAGCCTTCTATGATGTCGTCACCAGCCGGGTAGATGAGAGGAGAGCAGTGGATGTTGTCTATCTTGACTTCAGCGAGGCTTTTGACACTGCCTTCCATAACATCCACATAGATAAGCTTAGGAAATGTGGGACAGATGAGTGGACAATGATGTGGACTGAGAACTGACTAGCAGAGCTCAGAGGGTTGTGATCAGTGGCACAGACACTATTAGGTGGCCTGTAGCTAGCAGTGTTCCCCAGGGGTCAGTACCGGGTCGGGTCTTGCTTAACATCTTCATCATTGACCTGGATGAAGGAACAGAAAGTACCCTCAGCAAGTTTACTAATGATAAGAAGCTGGGAGGAAAAAAAAGCTGTGCTGCCATTCAGCAAGACCTGAACAGGGTGGATAGTGGAGTGGGATAGAAAATTATGAAGTTCAGTAAGAGTAAGTGTAGAGTCCTACAGCTGGTAAGGAAATAATCACATCAGTACAAGGTAGGGGCTAACCTGCTGGACTGGAGATCTGCAGAAAAGGACCTCAGTATCCTGGTGGACATGAGCCAGCAGTGTGCCCTTGTGGCTGAGAAGGTCAAAGGTGTCCTAGGGTGCACTTTGCCAGCTGGTCGATGGAAGTAACCTTCCCCATCTACTCTGCCCAGGTGAGGACACATTTGGAATACTGTGTCCAGCTTTGGGCTCTCCAGTTCAAGAAAGACAATTACAATTCAAGAAAGACAGGGAAACTTTAGAGACAGTCCAGTGAAGGGCCACATAGATGATGAGGGGCCTGCAGCATCTCCCTTACGAGGAAAGGCTGACAGATCTGGGGCTGCTCAGCCCAGAGAAGACAATACTGAGAGGAGATCTTAGAAATGCTTATAAATACCTAGAGGGCATATCTAAAGTAGATGATGTGGGGCTTTTTTCAGTGATGTGCAGCAACAGAACAAGAGGCAATGGGAACAAACTGGAACACAGGAAGTTCTATCTGAACCTGAGGAAAAATTTCTTTACTTTGAAGCTGACAGAGCACTGGAACAAGCTACCCACAGAAGCTGTGGAGTCTCCTCCTCTGGAGATATCGAAAACCTGCCTGGATGCTTTCCTGTGCAACCTCCTCTAGGGAACCTGCTTCAGCAGTGGGAATGGACTAGATGCTCTTCAGAGGTCCTTTCCAAGACCTATGATACTGTGATTCTGTGATAACATATCATAACATAACATGCCAACAGTTTCTGCTCACAACCACACTCTATATTTCTACGGAAGATAACATCCCAACATGGTTGTCTGAATCTTTGATTAAAAAGAATGTTTATTATGTTTTTTCATCTGATTATTTAGTGAACATCATATGACTTTATAAATACATATATGTGAGAGGGAGGCAAACAGACATTAAACTCTTGGCTTTCATAACTTAGTTATGAATTTACTTTTATTTTTTGATTCATCCCTCATATTCATACAATCAATTAATCAGGTTCCTGAATTTTATCTGGAATGTGATTTCATGGATTCTTTTTCTCTGCCTCTTTTTCTGCTTTGGTTACTGTTTGCAACAGCACAACACATCTTACAATTCAGTGTACATAGAATTTCACTACGCCAATCACCCTAAATAACAGTTTCTGGTGGCTCACTGAGGAAATTGCAGTGTTGCTTATCCTATAGCTATGTTATTGATATGCTTTTCTTTTTCTGTTCTAAATTTAATCTTGCAAAGATTGTTCTATTTCCACTCTGATTCACACCAGAGCAAATCAGAAAATGTCAAAATCTCACAACAGAAAAGAAACAGAGGGCTTTGACCAGATCTACTAAGTCCCTGACATAGACACATTGCCCATGTCTGGACTAAGCAGAAGTGTGTCAGAACACGCTGTAGTCTTGATCTTTCTGTTTTCTGCAGAAGAGACTTAGTTGTTAGTCATGTACTCTTCCCATTGCCACTGGGAAATCAATAGTTGGAAAAGTTGGTTTCTGAATCGATGTTACACTTTAGAGTGGGGGGATAGAGAGTGGGAGGGGAAGGGACGGAAGGCAGGAAGGAAGCTGCTAGAGCATTTCTGTCATCCTCAGAACGTGTGAATACTTCTCTACTGTTGTTTTTTTGCTTTTTTTAATGTATTTCTCAGCATTCCCATGAGGGCTGGTGCCATCAACCAAGTGGAGCTCTTTGGGGAATATGATATTGAGTGGTCTGAAGGAAGAATGACAGCCAAGGGGTATTTGAGGAGCTATCAAGTACTTAAACAGCAGAGAGTAGAGAGTTATATACGAATCTGCACAAGTTTGTATTCAGCCTAAGGATTTGATTCTTTTCTCACCTCAGTGAAAGTGCTAAGAAACCACTAAGGAGCTAACAGTGTATAAACAGAGTGGGATGAAAAACCGAGCAGGAGGTATTTTCTAGTTCATAGATCCTGATAATCAAATCCACAGCATTACAGCATGACAAGTCCATTCAATTCAGCAGATCAGCGTGAATGAAACAGAGAACCAAATCTAGTAGTAAGCAGGCAGCCGCCCTAAAAACCTTTGAGACTGAACTACATTATCATTGAGGACACTGAAAATCTAGCAGAATTGAATGGATTTCAGACCAGAACTTGGCCATAAGTGGTAGATACATTAAAGTAAGAGATAGTGAGTCACTGTTGTATCCTAAATACCATTCCCATGCAGAGAAACAGCACAAGAATCAGAGATACTCTTGCTGAAAAAGGACATGGTAGCCACAGGTACTGAAATGTAACAACACATTCTCTCAATCTGATGTGCTCAGCAGTATTAACAAGAAGAAAAACAAAGTTTCTTGCTTTCAGAACTTATCAAAAACTTTTCATTTAAATTAATACAAAGCAGATGAAAAGCCTATTTTTTTCTCAAAAATCAGAGTGAGTTTACCCACTGACATTCTTCAAAAGTGAAGCTATTTCATGTCATTTGCATTACACACTTGCATAGTACAGTTCTTCTGTACTGGGCCAAAGATGATGGAGGAAGATCCCTTTAAATAAACTTGCTACAGAATCCAAGACAATGTACCCAGGCCAAGCTATCAGGACTCAGTTGCTGCTGGTTTTGTTAGAAAACTGGTAGGCTAAGAAATGTCGCCTAAAAGAATGCTCCCACTGTGCCTGAAAAGAAGTTCA
Organism: Centrocercus urophasianus; assembly: GCF_019232065.1. NCBI lineage: Eukaryota > Metazoa > Chordata > Aves > Galliformes > Phasianidae > Centrocercus > Centrocercus urophasianus. Next base: position 79,679,377 of record NW_024884253.1, on the reverse strand, counting down.
AAGAGTAAACCTAACAAAATGCTATTGCTGCTTGAGAGTTTGTTAACAAGTAGATTACCCTAGAGAATACTCAGTTTTTCAAGTCTGCAATAACTACTCAATATAATGCAGAGCTTATCTTCAAGAATTTTTTTGGAGGAGTGGGTCCAGCAATCCAAAACATTCAGTATTATCTACTTAGATTGGGAAATAATAATTTAGGAACTTATTTGTGGTTACCAATGCCTCTCTGTTGCCCATTCTTGTAAATGACTTCAAAATCAGAAGTCCAACAGAGACATGTGGCAACCAACATTCCAGAGCTCAGGCTTAAGCTATTTGCCATTTGCAGGGGAAATTCATCTTATAAACAATCCTATGAATTGTATTTTTATTGCAGGGCTTGACACGTAATAATATCATTCATCCTCAGGGTAATACAGCTCTGCGAGAGAAAAAGGAAGGCCAGTTATGATGCACAGTGCTGGACAGTAACGTTAGTTGTGTTTCTGCACCTAGCTGATACACGCTCCATCATCAATGTACCTACTTACGAAGAGCAAGACCATGATGCGACCTGGATTTGTTCATAAGGTATTCTTGGGATGACCACAGTGGTGAGCAAACAAGGAGCGCTACAGGACTACCATGCCCCGATAGCAGAGGTGTTATCTGGCTCACCTGAGAACAGACTGGAAAGCAAGAAGCAGCACCAGGGTGGGAAGAATAGGTCATAGGCATGCTGTCTTGAGAGATGAATTCCTGTAAATAGCATTTTGGAAGAGAAAGTCTTGGGCTGATTTTATTTTTATTTTTTTCTTCTCAGCAACATCTGTAATTTGAAGCAAGCCTCTTTATTGTTTATTAATTTTATTGCACAACCAACACTTGTGTTTCAGTACGTGTTGGCCAAGGATCTTCCATAACATATTTTACAACTTCCACTTGAAGTCTCCCTCACTGCGGTTTTCTGTCAAACAACAGTTTGTCTTCAGACCTAGGATGGAAGTATTATCTAATACAATACACAGGGAAAAAAACAGCTTCCATTCTTTTTTTTTTCAAGCAACCCTCCTGTGATGTCTGTACAAACCACCGACTAAAAGCAGGCTCTGAATTAAGGCTGTTCTCTCTTAAGTACCACATGTAGGTGAAAATATTACAACTTAATCAATTTATCATGACAGCTAAGAGACTAGAAAAAAAATAATTTTCTCTGGCCCTGCTGTCTGAGAATATATGTAACAACAGAATCTGAGAGCACTGGGGGATGATTTGTTTTATTCAGATGCAATGCCCAGGGGAGTCTCAGCTAATATACTCAGACTGGAGACTCCTACTATTAGAATGATACATTTGTGCATGCAAAGTAAATTTCTAAAAAGAATTTTGCCTGATACTTTTCACAAAATCAACTTCATCTAATTTCACAAGTATGTACAATTTTGAAAGACTGATCCTCAGAGATTATCTTTCACTATAAATAATTGTCCTGAACTTTTTCTGCCTTCTATGACCTTGGCAATGAACACAAGGACAGTGAGAATTCTTCCATGACAGTTTTATATTTTAGCTTCCATAAGGCAGATTTTTGTAGTTAATCACATGAAAAGCAATGGCTCACACAGGCTGCAAAATTATTTGGCAAAAGCCAGAATGAAAAGCATGTTGATTTCTCTACTGGCCAATAACCAAAATTATTTCATCAAGGGCAAATGTAGATCATTATTTTCACTAGTTTTGATATTTTTCCCTCTAATTTGGTAATTAAGATCTTTGCTACTCTCACAACAAAATGAGTGACTGACCCTTGATAGCAACACCTAAAGATAACTGCTTCAAGGCAAGGCAGTATTCTTAATTTCTGAGAGAAGAGTCTCAGCTGGATCAAGATTCAAGTATTCACTCTTTCACATATCAACATGTTTTGCCTACAATAAGAGTTTATGAATTAATGATTACAATGAAACTAATTCTGATTTTGACTGGTTTACCTAACAGATCAAGTTTCTATTAGCAGGATAAATGATACTCTTACTGAGATTTGACAATAAATTAATAAATTCATAAAGGATATATCATTGTTACTGGATCGGTACAAGCAATTGACTTCACCTTGCATTTATATTTACAAATTCTAAAACTAAAGTAACAAGGCACATTATAGCATCAAGTGTCTTATAATTTAGTAGGAAAGCCCATTTTTATTTCTCAGGTATTTGCAAGGTTAATCTTAAGCAACACCATGACACACTTATTGCCTTTGTTCTTATGGGAGTTTTCTCATCAGTTTTGTGGGAGATGATTGCTAAATGAAAAATACCCAGCTGGATGTTGGGAACTTGAACTTCATGCTTGTTTAAAACAGCAGTTTTTGACATCTCATATGCTCTGCCTAGGGTCTAAAACAGAGGTTATATATATATAACTTATTAACATACAAAACACTGACAAAGATCTGGAAATTTTAAGCATAATATTTGTGATGTGTAGAACACTTAAGTCCTTGTTGTATTCATTAATCTTGCATCGATAAAAAAATCCCACTCCACCTTATTGAAGTCAACTGGAATTACACAGCTATAAATTGTTACAGAATTTCAGTATGTGAGTATATCTAATTATCCTGCCTTATCCTATCTTTAGGATCCTGTCTGCTTGGAGCAGTAGTTAAGAGGCACTACAGGTGGATTCCAAAGCCCTTAAGTAAGAAGTTACATGGATACTTACGTAGCTTAAGGCCCAATTACAGTTTTTGTTCAAGCATTTACACTGCATTACTACTAATGACTTGTTTTAACTCTGTGGAGAAAAGCAGCTTTCTTGGACTAAGCCAATTCCTTGCTGTGTCTGCAGAATCATCCTGACAGTGAAAGGACTACAGATATGAGTCTGTTGTGGAGTCAGGCAGACAGACTTGTGCATCAAAGCAAGGAGGAGGTAGGCAGTGAACATGGGTACACCCAGTCACCTTGGCCACGGTAGGAAGGGCACCTGGAAGTGCTGCAGAAAGGTACATCATTAACAGCTGAGGAAAGAGGTGCCATTACGGACTGTGGAAAGAGGAACAATTAGCATCACAAGAAAGGTATGCCATTAGGACCCAAACTTGGGCTCCTTGATGACTCTGGAGAACTGACTTGGGGCTCAGCTGGGCCATGACTAACAGCAAACAGAAGACAAATCAGCTCCCTCCCTGTGCAAGTCTCATTCTTGTGTCTGACTGCAGCAGGACAGTGGGAATATTTGTTTTCCTCAGTTTTCTGCAGCACGTGCAACCAGTGCTCTATCTTGCACAATATTGTTGGTTGAGGTCATTGCAGAACAGTGGCAGGTGATTGCCTAACTTGTGTATTTCACTGTTCTTTCCCATGTTCACCTAGTAGTTAATGGCCTGGCACTTGAGAGAGAAACACATAGGTTCCAGGAGGAAAGGATTTGCACCACGTACAGTGAATGTGCAGACCTTGTAAACAGTAGGGAAAAGCAGCTGGTTTTTTTCTCCCTGTGAAAAACTAATGGGAAGAATATGAAGCCAAAGCCTTTCTGGTTAGACAGGCGACCAGTGCAATCAAGATGCTAGAAAAGAGTGTTTGCTGAATGTTGTAGAGGGATCCACATTTTTTACCCCCAAAAGCAATATGTTTCAGTGGTAAGCGGTCTTTCATTTTACTTCTAATATATTTAAAAAAAATTATTAAAGAAAAAGCATGTGAAAATTATTAAAGAAAAAGCATGTGTTATGAGACCTAAGTCCAGTTTATCTAAAAAATTGCTTTAGAGGATGAATCAACTACAGTCGTAGCTCAGAAAAAATACTAAAGACCAAGGAACAGAGGTAAAAGAAACAAACTAGACAGGAAGGATGACTATCTAGTATCCTTCCTGTGGAAAGTGACACATAAAGAAGAATGAAAGGTGCCTGTGGATGAGGATTTTATGAATATTGAAATAAGACTAATATAATATCCCAGTGCTGTTGATGAAAAAAAACCAAAAACATATAAGAAGTGGTTTACACAGTGTGAGAATGTACAGACTTACTATGAAAAAGAGACTACCCACAGCACAAGTGTAAGGCATTAACACTTTTATTCTGCAAATTGCACACACTAAGTTGCTTTGTTTGCAGTTACGTGGTGAGGTTAGGCCTGCGACTGAAGCAAAATCATGGAGGCAGCCATAATGTGGCCATAGCAACATGAGTAAGCTGTATCTTCAACCTGTAGGAATGTGGGTGAGGTGTTATAGACACAGAGCAAAGAGAGACTTAAAAAATGAAAATTAATGCAGACGATGACCAACTGTGCTCCCAAAAGGAAACAACAGCATAACAGAAGGCAAAAAAAAAGTTCGTAGTATTTATCAATGATGAAGAAAATCAAAATACCACAAAAAATGAGCCATTGAAAGTAAAAAGAAAATGTAAGAGACACAGCTACCTAAGACTGATAGCTCTGCAAAGCTCTCAGGTCTCAAAGAGAGCTAGGGTCATATTATGCAAAGATTATGCTCAAATTAATTGCTAGTTTAAAAGTGCTCTGTCATAGAATCATAGAATCATAGAATCACAAGGTTGGAAACGACCTGCAAGATCATCTAGTCCAACTGTTGGCTCATGTTCAGCCGAGCATCAACCAACACCCCCAGGTCCCTTTCCTCTTCACAGTCACGCAGCCACTCAGCCCCAGGCCTGCAGAGCTGCATGGGGTTGTTGTGGCCAAAGTGCAGGACCCGGCACTTGGCCTTGTTGACATTCATCCCATTCACCTCAGCCCAGCTATCCAGGTTATTTAGATCTCTCTGAAGGGCCTCTCTACCCTCAGGCAGATTGACACCACCTCCCAGCTTGGTGTCATCTGCAAACTTACTGAGGTTACATTGAATCCCCTCATCTAGGTCATCAATAAAGATATTAAACAAATGGAGCGCCTGGCAGCAGCCACTATCAGCTACTTATGGAAGACTCAAAGAAAAAGAAGAGGATAAGCATTTTTAGAGACATCTTTCCCTTATGACAGTCCCCTGCCTCCTGACTTTCAGACATTCAGGATTAAATATAATATATATATAGTATATATATATATTACATATTATCTATATATAAAATAATATATATAATATAAAATCTACAATAAATGCTGCATTCAGAACACAGCTCTAAAAACATTCTCTGCCTCATGGATTTGATCCTTTTTGAATTCAGTGCCACATTTGCACTGTTTGTGCTCTTTGGAGTGAGGTGATTTCAACAGTCTACCTTCGCAAATGAGGCTGATGTGCAATATAATCTCAGTTAGAAAGCATCAGGAGCTGGCTTCCATTACAGCTCAGTATACTATACCTACAATATGGTGATGTGAGGTTGTCATGGCATTGGTGATTGGTGATGATTATAACCAGCAATTCATTCTTCTCATTAGGGTTGCACAAAAATTCATATTCAAAGTTAAAGTCTAGCTTTTCTCAGGAATTCTTTTTTCCACACACAACAAACGAAGATAATATTGTCCAGGAAAATCATTATAGCATTTGATACAGGTTTGAGTAGGGCATGCTTTCCAGAATATCACAGCAATGGTTCTGCATTATCAGTGGCAGACGCCATCCATGTATCAAAATATATTCATATTTATAATAGAAAGCTTCATTGAGTTCAATGAACTACTGGTAAAGATGGGATGCCATAAAGTAGAGAAGTACTTCAGAATCTTTTGCAAGGAGCAAATGTTAGAGAAGGCTGCCTTCAGCTAATAAAGAGGGAAATGCAGAATCACAGAATCATGGAATCATTAAGGTTGGAAAAGACCTCTAAGCCCAACCATTCATGTACCACCAATATTTACCACTAAATCATGTTCCTTAGTACCACATACACTCTTTTCTTGAACACCTCCAGGGACAATAACTCCACCACCCCTCTGCGCAGCCTATTCCAGTGCCTCACCATTCTTTCAGATAAGTTTTTGCTAATATCCGACCTGAATCTCTCCTGGTGCAACTTGAGGCCATTTGCTCTCAGCTTCTCTTCTCCAGACTGAACAATCCCAGTTCCTTCATCCACTCTTCATAATGCTTGTGCTCCAGATCCCTCACCAGCTTCGCTGCCCTTCTCTGGACATATTCCAAGGCTTCCTTTGTAGGTAAACTGTTTTTCTCATGAAGTCTCAGCAAAAGTTCCCTTGTTCATCCACACTGGTCTTCCTTCTCTCCAGCCTATCTTATGGCATTCAAAGACAGCCTGCTCCTGTGCCTTTAAGACTTTCTTCATGAGGATCATCCAGCCTTCTTCCACTCCTTTGCCCTTCAGGACAGGCTCCCAGGGGACACTCCCTACTCCAAATAGTTCCAAATAGTTCAAAGTCCACCCTCTGGAAGTACAAGGTAGTTTTGCTGCCCTCCTCCTGACCTTCCCTCTATAGCAAATATCTGTAAGTTAGCTGCTCAAGCACAATAAATATCTTACCGCAATAGTAAAAGTATCAACAAGAAGAAGCAAAACTTGACAACATGTAACCCAGGACAAAGTCTTACTACTACATATATACTCACAACTGTAGTATATACCAAATGTCTAACTTTGAAACTATAGCTGTTAATAAGCAGGTTTTTTCTTCTGGCTTCTAGAGCAGTTCCCTTTTTAACTTGGCTGTTGCTTTGAGAAAGGCTTTCTGGATGGTGCCATCTGTCTGTCACCCGTTACTGCTCAGTCATATGCAGTTGTGAGAACATGTCCTAGAACAGCAGAACATTGTATTACATTTAGTTTCTGAGTTCTTTTTCCATAATAATATAATGTCTTGTAATCTCTTCCTGCTTTCCTGGTAGTTTAACAGTTGTTTCGAAAAACTGTATGACGTAAAACTGTGCTTGTAATTCTTCAACTGTAAAACATGTCTTTTTGTCCACTTTTTATCTCGCTATTAACAGCAGTGTGATACATTTTATGTAAGTGACTATGGCTTGAGTTTTGGATCCCATGAATGGTACAGTCTCAGAATATACTGAGTAACAGAATACATAAATCTCCTTAGTATGCCAACTGTCTTTTTCTATCTTTATCCATGAATGAGCATCAGTAGTTCGTAAAATCTGAGTAGTTCATTCTTCGTTTGCAGAAGCAAATGTGCATCATAATACAAAGACAGCAATTTTATGAAGATTGTGTGCTTTTACCTGTACATTGCTTTTTGTCTAGATGAACCGCAGTCAGTGCAAACTTCTTAGCACTGCAATCTGTGAAAGTCCTACAGCTAGGTTTGCTAGTCTGGTGTCTGTGCAATGCATAACATCTCATTAAATTTAATGGCATGGCAACAGAAGCACTTCAGACTCAACGCATGATTTTATAATATTTGTTTAAAACTGCTATTGCCCATAGAATTTCACAACAGGAGAGTTTAGCAGAGTGGATAACTTCATGCTTTCCAACAGAAATATGTAGGCTTGGACCAGTATTTCAGTATACTTGAATTTTACTGAGACTTGAATTTGGATACTCAGGCTGATCAACAAAAGAGAGCTTTTCCCTACAAAACTGTTGCACCTACAGGACCACTGAATCAATGATTTCATTTAATGACAGTGGTGCAAATTCCTTTGTGCGCGTGTCTGAAATCATCACTGCAAGGAACTGACTTAATGAATTTAAGACATATTAAAATCTAATCAAGGATGCACACAAGGGATTTTGTTCATGTACACATGAGCAAATATTACAAATTTATACTGAAATCATTCTTCAAGTCTTTCGGCCTATTTTCAAGAGCTGCCGTTTTATACTTAAATTTACTGAAATTCTGATAAATTCTTTTTGCTTCATGCTGATCAGATGTTTGCTTCAGACAGAACGAGAGAAGGAGCACAACTAAGATTTGTAACAATGGAGAATGCATCAGCTGTTATGCTTTCCGTTTCTTGTAGGTTTTAATAATTAATGCAAATTAGCAGATGGCCCCAATTCTTTTTAAACTACTGTAGTAAAAAATATGTACTTTTTAGTCCCCCAATATGGCACCAAATGTTTCTGCTTCTGGTCCCAGTGCTTCTTTCTTTCTGACTTACACTTTCTGATTTATTTCTATTCTTCTCCAAGTTGAAAGCAATTGTCACTCTAGAAAGAAATACAAATAAGTAATTTCCATATCAGGCTTAAGCACGCAGGCAAAGGACTACTTGAGTTCACTCTGAATCCATATATATCCCACGGTTCGGAAATTGCACTGATTCAGAATTCACTGGGGTCTTGCTTACACAGGAGGACTTTCCAGTACATCACTTCTTGTCAGTATACCAGTTCCTCAGGTCTTACTGTCTACAAAAACTTACTTGTTTCAAAGTTAGATTATCACCCAGAGACAAGAATTTAAGGGGTCTTCAGTTATAGTCACACATAACTGTTGGTAAGGTTTCAGTAGTACTTTCTAATGTACCAATTGCAATCACCATATTAATGACAATACAGAACAAATATTTCCCAAAACTTGACGAATGTAGAACCTGGGAAAATCCAGGGAAAGCAGGGAAAAAGTCAGTGAGTCAATGCTTCCATCATTGTGCTGTGACCCTGAAATAACAAAGTAATCTTAAACAAAAATCCTAGAAGATGTAACTCCTAGAATATCTTAGAGAATGGCTCTCAAAGAACAAAGTGCCAAGAGATCCAAAGCTAAGAGTCATTGTCAGTATGTTCTAAGTGGAAGGTTTCACTTCTATCCTAAATCAGACTTGTTTCTTTCTGGGCGTATGAGCAATACACACCACTCTCTGACCTCTACAGACAGCCAGTGAAACATGGAAATGTGGGATTTTCACTGTGTACGAATAGTGCAGCCTCTCCCAGGTAGTGATTCAGCTTCTCTCAAAGCCCTTTGGAGATACTAATCCCTCGGGTTCTCCATTTGGATCTTCATTTCCCATTCCCAGAAATTTTCTCATTCTATCTTACAGTCACACATCTCTATCTATAAAGTTCAGTGTTTAAAACATCATTGTCTCCTCACCCTCACTACTCTTGTTTGGAAGATTATTCCAAGCCATGTCCAAGAAATTCATTAAAACCTTTTTTCTCATTTACAATTCACAATAAGGCCTCACAATTGCCTTACAATCCTTTGATTTTGTTATTCTTCATCTTTTTCTCTCTCTGTAGTACCTATTTCAATCTCCTTTAATTTTAATTTCATTTTCCTTTCTCTGCAGCCATTCCATTTCCATTTTCTTTTCATGAATGCACGTGAAGACCAACACTATGAAGAAGCTCGTAGTGCTTTGTACAATGCGACATTTGCATACCCATCATGTTTGCATCTTGGAGAACAGGATTTGAGAACTTCTCCTTTAATACATTGCAGTCTCATGCCAGTCAGTGCCTTACCAGCCTAATCAGTTCTTGTGGTCACCCACATCATTTGTACTTCAGTAATAATTTGAAATCACCCTACAAGTGCTGCTCTCACATGTGAAAATTCAGCCTATTGCATTGTCCCTGTCTAAAAGGCCAAATATCTAATGCAAAAAGATTTTAGTCTGACACTACAATTGATAAAACCCAAATTATCTCATTTTTCATTTTGCTTCAGGTCTTTCACCTTCCAACATTTTCCAAGACTTTATACAGTGTTGCATTCAAACCAAAAGACTTGTCAGAGTTATCTGAGTGATTTTTCTTCTCCTTTTTTGCATTGGTTAGAATGCAAAAAGAAAGGGAGATAGAAAATATCTTGACATTAGCGTATTTATTCTGCTGATAAGGCATGGATTTGTAGTTGGCTGAAAAGAGACATCTTTTGTCAAATTTCTGGCTTCTTTCATAGATATAATAAACTGCAATCAAGGTTTCCAAGGTTGCCAAATCTCCAGCTTTTGCAAGAGCTGCCTGCCTACGTGCCATGTTCATAACAAATATAAAAGATCTTACAGAGAATCTCATTTCAGCGAAGTCTCATTTTTCAACAAAACCCTTCATCAAAAATATTAATCAGACCTTGCCATAGATTTCCTTTACGATATAGTCTTTTCCATCATCTCTATGGAACAAATTCAGGTTGAATTTATGTTCTGTTTGGCTTCTTATATTGTGACCATAGCCTTGCTCTCTAAGCTATTCCTTAATCATTTAAGTCTTGAGTAAACACAGGTTAGTGTCACTGGTATATTATGTAAGTGCATTTATGGGGTAGTATTTCACTGCAAGACACAGAAGTCTTACATAAGCCTCTTTCCTCATATAAATTCTCTTAATTGCAATAATATTCACAGAGATTGATGAACAATGTGAAAGTTTACTAATATGATTTTTTAAAATGTGTTCAAACAATTTTGCAATATGCTAAAGCTCACGGAGGGTTAATGATAAATGTGAAAAAAGAGACTTCTGACTTTTTTATTTCAGTGAATACTTGTTACTGTATTTATCAGGCTATTTAAGATGCTTATCATGTTGTAAGTAGATCCATTTACAAACACAGATTTTAAGCATACAAGGAAGCACTGTATCACAAAATATTGCACTAATGATTCCCTGTACCACAAAAGGCTACAAGTGTTACAATTAATTCCTACTTCAAATCCAAGAGTGATCTTGCTTTGAAGATTTCCAGTGATACATCCCTTACACTGCTTGCTTAGTTGATTTTTCTTACCCCAAGACATTTACATTTTATTTCTAGCTGTGACTTCCAGCGTCAGATCATTTTATATTTTGCTTATTAGGTATAAAAGCTAACTTCTGCTGTACGTTCTTACAGACAGCAATCAAATCACTCCTATATCTCTACATCAGTGGGCTCTTTGCATCAATCTTTCTTTAACCATTCTGCGTCTGTTCCAAAGCAGCTGTTTAAGAACTTTCTCAAGAGCATATTTTGAATGGCCAACATGCTGGGAGACAACGTTCTTCCAGTGATCACGTCAGGGCCAATTCCACTGGTCAGATAACCTTACGTTACTTCTTGTTTCATTTCAGCTACTGCATCGTAGTGTGGAGATCTGTACAGTTCATTATTCCACACAACAATTTTTTTCAGACTCATTACTTCTCCTGCTATTGCCCCACCTTCGGTGAGGATGCACTATATCCTTTAAGACGTCTGTTTTTTGTGCTTATAGCTGGTGTATCAAATAATTCATCTCACTGTCCTGATGTTGTCTTTATTGTAATTCAGCATTTCCCAACAGTTTAAGAAATGCACAGATTTTATCAGTAACTGCTTGATGATATAGTAAATAATCTTAAAGCAGTTTATAGCCTATCATATGCATGTCTAACTTTTTGGCCTGCCTGGGCTGCACTGAGCAAACAGGACTTGTCTTGGGCCATGTATAAGACATATTATATAGCCTAATTACATAAGAAACATGTATTTCATGTATTTTTGATTAAAACAAAAATCACAGTAACAAAAACAGAAAAGTAGTGGGATATTTCACCCTGCTTTTGGGATACTAATGTACCAATGTCTAGTTCAGTTCAAGTAGCTAAAGTTCTTAGTGAGTTGTCAAGATGGTTGTCAGAGATGTTTAATGAAATGTTACTCTTCCTGGGCTTCACCTTCGACAATAATTGCTCACAAATGTATGTCCTGCCAAAAAGTGATTACAAGAATAAGGCATGGCTGTGAAGCGAGGGATATTTTTCTCTGTTAAGACTGGTCTTATGAAAGTCTAATAAGGAGACATGACCAATTTTTTGAGTTGCACGTCTGATTGCAACTGAATACATTCCATTTGAAAATTCACAGGTAATTTATTTAAGTCGACTGAAAGTTATATTTTTGAAATCTTAAAACTTATTCTCAAATTCCTTTATCAAAATAGAAAACATGGCAGTGTATTTTTTGCTGTTCACAGGACTGTGTTTAGCCAAAGCATCAAAATGTATGAAATTATTTGCCATAATTTGAGCTTGCTGTAATTTAAGTTTCATTCCAAATGCTGTTATAGTTTGAAACACAGCACAGATAAGTTGATTTTCACCATGAAGGCACTTATTTAACTCATGCAATCAGTGGTCAAGTCTACGAAAAATGCTGTATGTGTGAGCCATTTTTAAACTTCATGTTCTGGCACAAATTTTCCTTTTCATTCCATACATGATTTGATTTCACTTTGTATATAATGAAGTCTTTAGCATTTTACCCTGACTTAGCCACCTTTCCTTCAGAAAAGTTAATGATGTTCCCATAATTAACATCCATATTTCTAAGGAACTCTTGGAATTGGTGATGAAATTCACAGCTTTGATGAATATTTGCACGACATTATCCATATTTAATGCTTCTACACATAAATTTTCTTGATGTATGATGCAGTGATGTTTCATCAAACATGAGTTGTCAGTGATAATTGCACTGTCTTCTGTTAATTTTGTAAGTCCCTCTTTTTTACCAACCATCACGGGGGGTGCCACCAGTAACTATACCACATATGTTGACAAAGGTGGAAGAAAATTCCTTTAATGTATTTTTTTTTATCACTTCATACAAATCAGGAGATTTATTTTGTCTTTTAATTGCACCAAAAAAGCAATTTCTTCAGTGTCATTATATTCATTATCAATACCTCTAATGGAAATGTCAAGTTGAGCCGTATCTGTAGCATCTGTACCTTCATCTACCACCAAAGCAAAAAATGTGAAATTGGCAGCTTCACTCTCCAAATGTCTTTCAATAGATATTCTTCCTTCATCAATTCACCTGGCTACAGTCTGGAGAGACAAACTGATTGTAGAAAAACCCATTTTTTTAAAATAGGACACATTATGTCCGCCACATTTCCATACATTGCTTAATGAACTCATCATTGGTAAATGATTTTGATATTTTGTAATCAAATTTGCTACCATGTAGCAACTTCTACAACAGAGTCTGAGTTCTAACTTTCTTGAAAAGATTTTGTTGAGATGACAGACTTTTTTTCAGTTCTGCTGTTTTTACTAAGCATTCCTTGACATGCATTGAATTTCACAGCATGTTTTTGCATATAATATCAATCCAAACTGTAATCTTTGAAACCTGACATGATTTCCTTGCAAATTAAGCACTGTGCCATATTATTTGTCTTGATAAAGAAGTACTTATCTGTCCATTTTTCCTTGAACACTCTTCTTCCTTCATCCATAACTTTTTTTGTTGTTGTTCTTTTCTCATTTGCGATGCCATTAGGCAAGTTGAAATATTAATATCCTCAACCACTGCATTTTACTCAACAAACCTCACGAGTACATGCCTTGTGTAATACATGCAGGTTTCAATGTATCTGAGTGAGTTCTACAAGTGTCAGAAGAGTCTGCACTGTACTGTGCCTTCCCTGTGTTCTGAAGTGGCATTGGGCCACTTGGCAGTGGAGAGCCACTACCACAACAACGCGGGGTCAGAAAAGCAAGCAGCACTGCAAGCTGTGCCCGGCTGCATGTGGCCACAGGCTGCGGGTTGGACATGCCTGACCGATCGTATTGAATTTTACTCAGGGTATTTTTGCAGTTGATGAGCAGTGACAGTCCATACAATGAATCAGGAAGACTGATCAGGAGAGCAGCCTGTATGAAAATGGATTTTGAGTGAACTTGTAACAAAATTTGGCAGGCTGTGACCAAATCCTTCAGCAGTGCACTGCTTCTTCTCCTGATTTAATGCTGCCTTTTTAAATTGGAGATGAATATTATTACCCATATTTTCAGAGGAAAAATCATAAGCTAAAAAGGGTGAGATCATTCTGAGGATGTGAACATTTCTGCACACAGACATAGTTATCCAAATAATTCTTCCTCCTGGTAAAATAGAGACCAGCAACTTGAAAGAGCAAAATCCAGTGGTTTTGAAAACATTTCAGCAGATAAAATCTCACCTGCTGTTTGCGTTTCAGAGATGCACAGAGCCTGGAATGGGTGTGGTGGAGGAAGGAGGTGAGAGCCCCTAGAAACCAGCAGAACCAGTTTCCTGGGTGCCTGGGAAATCCTGCCTTCAAAGGCATGACTCGACTTCTTCTACTAAAATATCCAGCTCACATGCAGGTACAATGCAGACTATAAATCACTGCCTACTGGGGCCCACCTGGATGTAGGCCATTTTCATTCAAGTGCACATTTTCTTGCCATATGACAACAGAAATTGACTGGCATGTTTTCGATATTTCTCCAAATCTGAAGCCAAAGAGAACCACTGCAAACATTTTTTTTCTTACCACTGTAGGACTCTTCTTTCTTGGGAACGAGCTCCTGCCAACATGTATCTCATTCCAATCACAATTTCATTTAAAATGCATGGCTTAAAATGCACTGTCCTGGGCTTCCACTAACTGCAGATGTTGGAACCTCTGGCACTTATCCGCTATTTAGGTTTCCTCCATCTGTCCTTCAGAAGAAGCAATGTGTATGCTTTTTACAGGCAATGGAAGGCATGTCCTTTTTCAAAAACCAAATCTAATTATAGGACGCTTAAACACAGCAGAGCAAGTGGCATTTCATCTTAAATCTATGGTATAAACATGAAGAATGCTAAATAAAATTTTCTCAGTTGACTGGACTACATAAGCCACAATTAGATTCCTTTATTTTCTGTTTAATATGGAAATATGAACAGAAATTGTGTCCATCTTTACATTCTGAATTTTACTTCTGATTTTTTCCTTTGTAAAAGTCTGCATGCATTGATCAGATTAAACTGATAACATTGTAGTCAGGGCACAACTCCTGTTTCATTGGGATTACTATCTCTTCTTCATGTGACCCACAGAGAGAGTTGGCATGTTTAAAGAAGGCTGCTGAACTGCAAAGAAACAAAGCACTGAATTCAGTCATATTGTATAGAAAAAAAGAGGAGTCAGTAAGTCATTCTATATGATACATAGGCCACGACAATCTGACTCAAACAACTAACCACTCGTTAATAATCTACAGATTTCCAGCATCTGTGGATTCTTTCAGAATACTCCCTTCACACACAAGTTTTAATGTTTAAATATTGCATTCATCCACCAGGATGACATTCATTCAAGAAACATCTCTGTTTGAAAGCGCACAAGTTTCCAGAGGACTGAATGCATCCTACACATTTGTCCTCCAGCCCATTTGTCAGGGGAATCCCCACGTACAGGAAATAATTCAGAAAACCACTTTGAACCTGTATAATAAGATGGAACAATTTACTAAATGCTCAAAGCTCAGTTTGTAGAAAAACTTGGCTATATTGGTTGGAATCCAAAAAAGTAGTAATTTTCTGAAGGAAAACATTCCCCACCTGAGTTAAAAAAGGAGAAGTAGGTCAACTATAGACTGCATGTTTGAAACAGGTGAGCTACAAAAGAAATTTAGGACAAGAAGCTCTTACATCTGACAATTAGAGGAAGGAAAAGGCAGTTGATAAGCAGAGATCGTAATTGTTCAGCAGAAGAATTAAGGACCATAAGAAATGCTTTGCTCTTTTTCAAGTTTGCTCCATAGTTATGTCAACTTTTACTTGATGGTGGGAAGTGCAGGACTGTGAGCTCACTTTTTTTTTTTTTGCTCTAAATTGTCAACAGACAAGATTTAAGGGATGATTCTGAGCACTCCTTTAAGACACGTGAAAAACAGACCCAGAATCACAGAATGGCCAGGGTTGGAAGGGACCTCAAGGATCAAGAATCTCCAACCCTCTGCCACATGCAGGGCCACCAACCTCCCCATTTAATACCAGACCAGGCTGCCCAGGGCCCCATCCAACCTGGCCTTGAACACCTCCAGGGACGGGGCATCCACAGCCTCTCTGGGCAGCTGTTCCAGCATCTCACCACTCTCTCTGTAAAGAACTTCCCCCTGACACCCAATCTAAATCTCCCCTCCCCCAACTTCAAACCATTTCCCCTTGTCCTGCTGTTATCAACTCTTTCAAAGAGTTGATTCCCCTTCCCTCTGTAGGCTCCCTTTAGGTACTGAAAGGCTGCACTGAGGTCACCCCACAGCCTTCTTTTCTCCAGGCTGAACAAGCCCAGCTCCCCCAGCCTGTCCTCATAGGGGAAGTGCTCCAGTTCCCTGATCATCTTCACCCATTATAGCTTGATTCATATGGAACAACTCACTAGGCTGACACCCACTCATTTCCTTTCAATCACAATGCAGGGGAGTTTCCTGTTTAATCACTTCTTAGATGGTCGTAATTTTGTTAGGATCATCCTTTCATCCCATGGTCACCATGAATTCAACATTAGAAAACAATACTTGCTAAGCAGGAGTTTGTGTAAGGCGTATCCAGTAAATAGCTTAACTGGATCAACAAGAAGGCAGAAATGCATACTGAGAGAAGGTGGGGAAACTGCTCAGATAAAAACACATCAACAAATCCCACCCTTACTGAACTGTAGGGACAGAGGTAGCATACAGACAAGAAGTTCACACAGGAAATCTAAAGGCAAGAGAAGATTAATGATAAAGAAACACAACAGTCATCAATCACTGTTGCTGATGCAATGAAGATATGTAGCCACCTGGGAAAACAAAACAAAACAAAACGGTTGAAAATATCCAAAATTAGGTAAAAAAAAGTAAAGGTTTGCTACACTATTCTCTACAATTCAGTAGCATTTCTGGTTCTATATAAGGATCTAGCCATTTACTTATAAACAAAAAAAAATAATTGAAAAGAAATGAATATTTATAGGCTTGTTTAAAATGATTGATGTAAATTATCACTAAATCACAGATATGTCTAACACAGGTGGCAACATGTAGGATGACAGTTTTATCCATAAGGTACATCCTGTACAGGGCTCCCCACACTAAAAAATCATTTTTCCAGACAGATTTCTATTCTACATAGAAAATATTTTCTGTGAGTCATTTTGTTTAAATATAAGAGAGAACTAACTCCAGTTGTTTTCATGTCCTTTTGTGTTTGCTGTCTAAGAACATTTAGGTGATAAAACGTCTGCAGAAAGCGAAATTTAAAAACAATCCTCATGTTTTGTTCTGTGTTGCGCATTAACTTCCCAGTACTCTTTATGCTCACTGCTTAGTGTGGGAAAGATTAATATGATGCTCAGGAATCAGCAGTAAAGAAACAAAGAAACAAAAGAAACAAACAGCAATTGCAGAGCTCCAGAGTCACCTCCTCTGCCTCCTGAAATCCATACACATCATGTGTTCTTCAGCTTTCACAGTTCAAATACTTCTCTGTATTTTTCTGTATTCTCCTTTCTTTTTCTGTTGAGTATTAAAGGATCTCCTTCCTTGCCACATTCAAAACAAAAAACAAGGTTATCACTCACTACCCCTGTATTCAAGGCAACTGAACAAGGAGCACCTGAGCCTCTCATGGCACTTCGTGACAAAAATTACTTTGAGAAAATATCAGAGGATGTTGCTGAGGTAACAAATGTTACCTCATCAAGTGAGCATGCATGGTTGGTCATTGAGAACAAGGGAAGCTGAAAATAGAACATCCTTGTGAAAAGAAGCATTGCAGAATTCAAATACAGCACCAGAAGGAGTACTGTTGAGACAAAATGAGATTGAGGGAAGATTAGAGCAAAACAGAAGAGTTGTGATTTTTCAAGAGGGGATGCAAAAAAGGGGCACCATATTTTTAGTCAGTGATTAGGGAGAGCTCAGTAAGAACAACATCTTCAGTAACATAATCTTGCAAGGACAAATAGAAGGAGCCAGTGACAAAGGGCAAGAGATCTTTATGCCTTTTTCGGCCATGCAGCTCATCATCTAATGCTACCAGTGACTAGCTCCAATGAAAATGTTCCAAGAGTCTTACACTTAATCCCAAGCCTATTACAGGACCAATTACTTACATGGAGAAACGCTTGATTGAACTTTATCTACCAGCATTGTTTACTGTTTCCTTCAACCAGAACTTGGCATTAAAATTGCACCACACTGCTTGAGAAGATCTGATCATTCATTGCATGCCACTGCCCCATCTCTGAGGCTGCCTCTGACTGTCTTCTGACCTTGGGCTCAAACGATCCATCTCATTAAAATGGGATAAAATTAAGCTAGCAAAAGCAAAACAAAAAAGCTCACATTGGCTCACTCTGCATTTGGAGGAACTATAGAGAACTGCAGAGCCAGTGCAAAGGAAGAATAGAACATGAAACTGATAATGGGTTGGAGAGAAAGGTGCAAATGGATCTGGTTCATTTTATGACAGCAGTACGGTGAACATTCACCTCTAAAAAAAGAGAGCTACGTTGCACAAAATCCCTGGGTTAGGTTTTAAGATTTTAAAAAGAGAGATGAGAATTCCATCCTTAAATAACAAGTAATATTCAATTGTGACATAGAACAGACAAGAGGTGCTGATTTTCTACAATGTGCATTACAAACATGATGGAAAAGACAAAATTCAAGGCGTGAGAAGTCATCACTGAAGTCAGGAATTGGCTTACACTATTTTCTTTCCTTCAAAATGAGAATAGGATGGTTTGTTTTCGGAAAATAAAGTTTGAAGGACATCCAGTATTGCCACAACAGACATCCTCTCCCCCTAGAAATAACAAAGACAAGATGATGAGAAATGTTTTAAAAGGTGGGTTAATATTGTACCAAATTTCAGGTTTTATTTAATTGTCAAACTGCAAAGCGTAAGCCCACCATTTTGTCTTCCTTTTTCACTTTCATGTTCCTTTATGTCTCTTTGACTTTGCCAGCAGAGGGAGCAAATGTGGAAGATCAAGCGTATGAGAAAAAGGAACTGATTATGATTAAACTTCGATCTTGGCAGCAAAAACAAGGACCAGTTTCAGCAGCTGCTGTGCCGTCACAGTATCTACAGCACAAACAAACTTGCCTCACTCAAGCCTCCCTGTTCTTGGCAGCAAAACGGCAGTTGTGGACCTGACACTTCCTCCAGTCCTGCCTTACTCTCAGCCCTCTGCATCGACAGATCCAAACAGAAAATTGTGGTGGAATTCTGTAGCTCATGACATTTTAAATTCAGCTACACACTGCTTCCAACCCTCCATTCCAACCCTTCTTTATGTTATTTCACTGCATTTGAACCACTGTCCTCGCACTGGGCTTTACTGTAAATCTAGAAACATTGAGCTTATTTGTGCAAAATTTAAAAAAGGTAAAAATTTAAACAAGGGAATCCATGTCTGAGTAATGCAGGGCTAGTTTCAATCTACTGGAGAAGCTTTTCAGTTCACCAAGCTGCTATAAAAAGGTTTGATATGCTAAGGTCTCTGTCATGACACAAGCCATATAAGCCATTAAAGGTTTTATCTGAGATTGCTAGTGCTCTCTTAAAACACCTGCTTTTCTCCTCCTCTCTCATTTCTACTTGTTCACAGATATCTCCCTCTGCACCATCTCTGAAAGTGAAAGGCACGCAAAACCTAATAATGAAATTAAGGCAGTTACAATCTCTTACTTGCATCAAAGATCCTGTAATTTTCCAGGTACACAGAAAAATGGAGACTAGTGCTCTTTCTTTTTGAAAGATAAATATTCTAGTAATTTAAAGTTATTTCCTTAAAACAAACGCCAATGTATAGGACATAAAAATGGTTTACAAGGATCAGGCACCATTCCGTCTTTGATAAGGAGAAGGAGTATCAGTAGGATCAGGTCATAGATTTAGGGAAATGCTGGATACCAGGCTTCTCAGAGAGATAGTCACAATAAAATGTTTAAAAAATAGTTTAGCACAAACATTAATTTAAAAAAAAAAAAAAAAAGAAAAAGATAATCTTAGTTCAGCCTTCACTCAGTAAAGGTGAGAATCCACCCAATCTGAAAGCAGTTGTCTGAAGCAGACCAAAGGCAATCATTGCTTATCAAAAAGTGATCACTGACCAGGTTCTGAAACTCTGCCCAGCACTTCATGAAAATGATTCTCCGCCTTGCACAGAGGAAATCGGTGGCTTTGTAGAACTGCAGACTGCCACAGCACAGCTATAAGTGTGGCCTAGCTCTCCTCCACAACCAAGCAAGGTTTGGAAGGAAAAGAACAGAGTCAAAGATCTTAGTCCTGTTGCTGTACCTGGAGAAATCTGCCAAATACTCATGAAAACTCTTAGGTTTGAGCTGGTAAATTGTTTTTTAGAGAGCATACAGAGAGAATACAACAGATGGAAGCAAAGTCCTTAAATCTGTCCTTAAAATCAATAAAGTGCCTCTTTTCACCTCACCCTGATGGAACCGTATTGAGCAGTACATGGGCTTAAGACAGGAGTTTGGAAGACAGAAATCCATTTCCATGCAAATGATACCCTCTTACGTGGTACAATCCCAGATCTATTTACTCCATACTGTATTCTCAGTTTATTGAATAAATTGAATAGGATAGATACGTTCAATATTCTTTTCTATATTCAATATAGAATATATTGAATAAAATAAATTGAAAGGACTGGTCAGCTCATTAGATGGGTAGGAAGCACTTCCTCCACAAGGCCAGGAGCATGAGAGCAAAGGAACTTCAAATGTGTTGGCATTCAGTTTCCAAGGGAAATTCACAGTCAAGGTTAACCTGGCCCTATTAATTATGTAGTTAGTAAGTGTCTAAAATAGATAGTGAGAGCTACTTCTTTCTGCCTGTGGAAAAGTAAACATAATTAAAACAAATTCTGTCCCTGGTAACTTGTTTATTTTCAACTCTCTTCCTGACATTTATTTTAGCAAAACTAGCACGTTGAGATTCTCCTTGTGAGACACTGGCAAACAGATCAGAAATTCTCTACAAGCTCAGTACAAGGACTTAATCTCTGAGCTCCACAAGCCCTATACAGAGTATTAATCTCTGAGTGGGTGATCACCAAGAGGCCAGGGATAAAGATTACTTGTGCATCCTCCAAGTCACAGCCCAAGATCCCATCTGTTAGTCCATACATTAACATCGTATGCATTAATACTCAAGAATACATCTTGATTAGTAGATTAGAGAAAGCATGTAAGGACTTAAAAACTGGTACCTCTGCAAGGCAATTCATACCCAGATTGCTAACTACAAGATTACCAGTCTATAAAAAACATACAGCATTTATCTCACACAGGTAATTACCATGCTGCAACATTGATTGTTGTTTGCTAAAAAGCACGAGAATATCTCATCTTTCAATGCACCTTGTCAACAAGATGCATAATTGTAGAACTAGCCAATTTTCACTATGATTGCAGTATGTGTGATAAAGATCTTCCACTGTCTACCCACACTGAAAACTAATGAAAAACATAAAATGCAATACCATGCTCCTGCATCTGACTTCCACCTATAAACTTCACATGGATCACTGAGTCTCTAGTGAAACTGCCTAAAACAGTTCCCAGTTGGTTCACTTAAATTTGAGACTTAATTTTTCAACCACTACTCAAAAGTTTTCATGAACAGCACTCAGGAAACTTTAACTCAAACTAGAGAGACTACCTCTAAGCTCTGAAAGAGTGCCAACACTTTTAAACTGGTACGTCAATGAGCTGTCTGAAACTCGAGTTTGAAAATAATCTACCTTGATGACATCTGTTTGGGTATTCAGTCTTAGGACTTTTCTGACCTTGAAAATTACTGAAATCTGATTCAGTGGTAACACTGTTATAACTGATACCTACAGCTGAATACTTCACTACCATAATTTCTCCTGTAATTAAGTTTAGTTTCTCAATTTGTGAAATACTGTCCATATCTGCTTTAGCTCATAGTTTCTCTTGAGAGATCTGTGACTTACTCTGAACACCTGATGACACTGTGTGGTAATGTCAAGACCTGCAACAACTGACTGACAGTACTGTTGGACCTACCATGCACAGTCTTCAAACATTTGCTAGCACTTTGCTGCACATGAAGGACACGGTCTTCAAGCTTTGCTCTCCCAACTACAAGCTACGTTGGCCAACATGCAGTTCCTTGCAGTTACATCCATAATTTTGCATTACTGAAGCTAAATAGCAATGTCTTACCATACTTCTATTCTGAAAACACAGGAGCCAAAAAGGTCATAAGTATCAAAACTTTGCCTAACCTTCTTCTCTACTTGAAACCCTTGTCAGATTTGCTTAATATTCTGACATCTCATATGGTCAGCCCTGCCATATGATCTCATTTAATAGAAGAAAATACAAACCTTGCTGGAAGCAAACTGCAGAAAATTCCTCCATTAGACACTCATGTTTTATGCTGTGATATCCCTAAAATACTTCCAGGTCGCTTGAAGCTAGACTGCCGCAATCACACTCTGTTACAGCATAAGGAAAATCTTAACTGCAGGCACAGGCTATGATTCACAACATACAACATAAATTTCCTAACCAGATGAGGTCTGCGTGCACCAGATTCTATTTCTGAAAACGCTGATATGATCAGATCTGTGTACACCAGTACTGCTAGTAATATTATTTACATGACTACTCCATCACTGAGCATGTTAAACAAGCAGAAGAAGCCAAGGCAAACAGATGTTGTTCTCAAAGAGACCTACTATATGCATTAGAATTAAGAAACCACTGTGGCTTAGAATAAAAATTACTGTCCAGTTGGTAAATATCTCAGCCTCATTTGTCAGTAGCATTCAAACCAAGCATTTTGTCCTCTGACTGTCGGGTGGTCACATTCTTACTCCATGTTCTTTGGAGGTTATCAGATCCACAGGTATTGAGTGAATCTATCTCCTAAGAAGTCCTACACATATAAGGATATTGCTGTGAAACAGAGTTAGCATTTCAATTTACAGCAGGCTAACTGCTTCATACTGCCTCTATCAATGCTAGTTTAAAGCCACACAGGCATCAGTTGCAGAGGTGGAAAATGGGAGAAAGGCTTCTGTATTGATATTTAATAGTACAGTGAGCTAAAACAAGAAACACAAATGCTCTGTATGAATCATTTTGCTTTCACATTACAGTGATACTATTTGCAGTACGTGTGGAAAACCTGAAATGTGCAGGTTGTCATTTATCCCCAAATGACATCAGGGTGCTACAGATGTGCTGAAAATTACACACATCTTTAACTGGGCTGGACTGGGGACAACAGTGCCATGAGGAAATGAGATAATGAATAATGGCTTATATTTACATTGCTAGACTTGTATGGTTACGTCAGGTATTTGTATTGATGCACACGTGCATTTGCAATACCATAGAAGTGTTCACTATAGAACCAGAAACTGAACGTCTTCATATTTCTGCTATTCATTGCCACCAGTTAAATCACTTACATTTAATTCATCTAGAGTCAAGTGTTCTGCTGCTGACTTCTTCCACCTGAATCGTGATAATGTTTGTTGTTACTTCATAGCAATTAAAATTAATGAGATAAATATAGAATTAGAATGACTACTCTTTATTCATCAGAAGTTTTCAGTGTAGTTTTCATGTAGCACGTACAATGTGGTCTGAAAAAAAAGTGAGCCACTTTCCTTGTTCATATCTGTCAGAATATAAATTCTTAATGCATAAACTTGGGTTTTACTAAGCACATCTTTCATATCTGAGATTTTCTAGGATTGGCTACTGTAAATACACATTTTAAATTCTTCAGTCCAGATCCTTCAGCTCTTATTCTGTTTAAATAGCACTTTGTTCCTTAACTGATTCCACTGGAGTGAGACACAATGTAGTTTATCAGCACCTGGCAGTGAGTGGCTTGCTTCATTATTAACATCAATATCTTTCAGTTCTATTGCCAGATGCTTAACTTTTACAGGAGGTTTGTGTAAAACCAATTAGAATGAAATCAAAGCAGAATCCACCGATACGGTTTTGTTTACAAAGCCCAAAGTCTGATTTTGTTATTCATTTGACAACTGTCTCATATTCAAATCACAAGCCTTTCTGCAAGTAACCTATCTCACAAGCCCTGAAACAGACCTGGAGACAAACCAACAGCACTGACTTTTTCTCCATTTTTTGAATATACAATTAACAAAATGCTATAAATGACTTATTAAGTGACATTAATGGCTAAGATGGGAGTCACGCATATAATTTCCTCTAAGTTCACAATGAATGATTTGTGACAGGCCAGATCTTTGTGAAAGGAGAGGAGGAGGGGTAAAACAAATATTCTCAACTATAACTGACCATAAAAATGATTGAAAGTCTGTAGATAGGGAGAGTTTTATTTCATCCTTTCCATTTCCTAAAGAGAACAAGAATCAGAAGATATGGTAACAGTGAGAAGACCACGGTTCTTCGGAAAACTTCAGAACACGTTTTATGGGGAATAATGCTGTGGATGTCAGCTCACTTGTAGTGGCAGACTAAATGAGGATGGCTGAAGTAATTACTGCTCCCAGCTGTCTGCTCACACACTGCAAGGAGAGCTTCAAGGGCTGTGTAAAATTACAGCACCCGTAATGGTTTATAGGCAATGGTTAGGGTAAGCTGAAATCAGAGCTACTGAGCTACAATAGACAAAACTGTTTCCTTCAGAGGATAACACCTGTTTCTGATCTATCTCCCTTGAAAGGAATCTCAGCTAAAGGAGATGGCAACAGCTTCTGCTCCGACTTGGTTTGTTACCACTTGTGAATCAACACCCCTATTAAAGACATCAACATCAGCATCCCATCAGCAAATCACCTCTGCTGTCTTTGTGAGCAGCCCTGCACAGAGCCTGGATGTGGCCAACTCCTGAGTGACCTAGGAGTTTAGTAAGATGTCAGCCTCTCAAGGAAACAGAAGAAAAAGACAGCTTTGAGGTAGTGAAGGAATTGCTGTCTAACATTAATGGCCTGGAGCAAAAATGACAAACATGCCACTAGTACAGCAGATGGGGATAAGATTTTATTTTACACAGCCCACCACTATTTTATTCATCTATGTGTACACACAGACACACAAACATATTCATATTATTCCTGAGTAACATTAAGGTCTGTGTTAGTAAGTGGCTCGTTAAATGTGTTTGAAAGGATCTATTCAACTCTCAGCAAGCAAAAATCTCCTTTCCCCTGTTCTTTTTTTTTTTTCTTCTCCAATTAAATATTAATTCTGCATTTTGGAATGAATAAAACCGGCTGAAAGGAGGAAAATACTGCCTCAGCAATGAGGAGTAGAAGAAACTGGTAATGGGAACAAAGTAAAGGACAGTAAGGCAAAACAGGGAAACCTCCATGAAGAACCCTTAAGTGAAAGGGCATGTTCCTCAAGATCACACTTAATCAATAACTCTGATCATACACTACAAATAAAAAAGACCATGTTTCCACATTGGCTCAGATGGACATGACTGCCATGTCAAAGGCCATTTAGTTCAATGGCTGTGACAGCAGCCAGTAGCAGATATTTCAGAAATAATAAAGGAAATAGAGTAAAGAACAATACTTCTACTGGTGTTTCCCCCCAGGTGCCACAAACTGGCAATGTAATATTGCAAGGCTCTTCTGTCAGAGTCTTTGTTCACCGTCAGACTCCTCTCCCAGGTCTTTCCAGAAATTGAGTGATCCCAGCCCAGAAACTGTTCCAAACATCTGCTTTTATTT
Source organism: Centrocercus urophasianus (assembly GCF_019232065.1). Taxonomy (NCBI): domain Eukaryota; kingdom Metazoa; phylum Chordata; class Aves; order Galliformes; family Phasianidae; genus Centrocercus; species Centrocercus urophasianus. Next base: position 79,653,991 of record NW_024884253.1, on the reverse strand, counting down.
CCCATTAGTCAGCTACCAATACGCAAAAAAAAAAACCCTTCTCTTCTATGCAGTGACAGCTTAGTTTCCACAGGAATCTTTTGTGAAGGTCTGTTGAATGACTCTTGAGAAAGCCATGCACCTTGCTGATAACCAGAGAATTTTAGAAATGTGACCTTACCAACTCCTTTGGGGTGTTTCATCAGATTTGAGACATGACTCCCCTCCAGTATTTATCTATGTATTCTCTAGCATAAATTCCACCAATTTGCATGCTATGGAGGCAACACACAGGAGTCTTTGAAACACAGTGGGACTCTTCCCCTCTCCATAAAGGTAAGTTTAAGCAAAGGAATTACAGAGAAACCAGGAACTACAATGTTTTAAATCATGCTAAGTACTTCAAAATGAATCAGCAAATAGTATAAACAATGAGAACATTTTAGCATGGGCAAGCAGGTTGAGAGTGTGTCATACCAGAAACTATTGAGAATTTGACAAAAACATCTTCTCAGCAGAAATCTTTTCAGTAACACAAATTACAGCCCTGCCAGTGGGACTGTGGCTCAGGGATGGCATCTCTTTTTCCCACCTCATCCCTACCTGACCACTGCCCATCTCTGATGTTTCCAGGCCCCAAGGGGAGAGAAGGGGCTTTTCAAAGAGCAAAGAGGATGGAGAACTGAAGAACTCACCCTTTCCTTGTTTCAGGAAACAAGTACATCCAAGGTCAGTGCTCACTCTCACCAGGGACCTATTTCAGAGCTTCAAAAATCATCACTGACAAAAAGCTTTCCTAACACGCAGCCTGAATTTTCTAATACAAGCCAGTTGCTCTGCATTATACAATTGTCTGCTCTGCAGCCCCACAGAATTTCTTTCCTTTTGTATCCCCAAAATACATGTAGATACTGATACTCTTCCTTTCATTCTTTTTATGATGCATTAGAAAATGTATTATCTACACCAATAATACATTTCAAGTCACGCTGTGGTTTGGTTTCATTCTGTGAGAATTTTAACAGAATAGGAATTCAGAGCCAAAGCAGATTATAGGTCTCTGTATTGGTAAGATCTAGGAGTTTTGGAGTTAGATATTAGCGCAGGGTTCCTTTCATATTATTATTTTTATCTCCCTGGTAGCACACAGATGCCTAAAGGCTTGCAATTGATTGCATGAGGTTCAGCACAGCCCATACAGAAGTAGTGTTCCTCTGAAGATCTGAGTCAAGGATTTAGATAATATTAATTACACACCTCAGTCACTGTATCCTCTATTCAGAAGATTAGGCAGACGTTTTGGAGCAGCCCTACAAGTGCACGTGCCCCCACATTTTTTACTTTCTTTTAAACTCTCCCTCCTTTTCAAGTATGTGCTGCAATGCTGATTATAATATTTGCCTGCTTACTCTAGGGCTTTTCCCATCACCATGTAAAGCAAGACTTCAATATCTCTTCTGTATAATTTTCAGAAGTTCACACACAGTTTATACACTCTGTATAGCTTTAACATTCACTCCTGGCATATTTGGCTGAAAATTCATACACAGCTATTTCTGCATTATAACTGTCTTTCCTCTTCTGTTGGTGCCATTGCTTCCCCCACACCCCTCCCCTCTTCCTTTTTCTTCCTCTTTCATACTCTAAAGACCTTTCAATCTATATTTGGCCCTTTATTTGTCTCCATATCTAGTTAGCTTTGCAAGCAATTTCTTTCATTTGCTAGCACCATTCCAATATTGTTTCCTTTCTTCTGTCTTTTTACCCCCAAAGCTGGTTAGAGGCTTTTTTCAAGCCATTGCTCTGGAGAGCACTACCAGACATTCTTAGGTAGGCTGAATGCATTCAGTCCAAAAGCACATTATTCCCTCACGATAACTGCTACTGATGATGGGACATTTGGATGGTGTGACCTCCTTGTCCTCCCTCACTACTGTTCACTGTTAATTTGTGTGATCTGGAGCATAGGTAGAGGGAACAAGGAAGAGGAGATAAATATCTACTGCAAATGAGGGAGGTGACAACAGTGAAGAAAACTGGGAACAACTCATCCTGAAACTGAAGCATCTGGATTTACAAATTAATGTAATTTCACTATTTCTATGAATGCCACAGTGTGTGACCTTAACCATAAACAAAGAGAATGGAAATTAGGTTTAAAATGGAAAGCTATGTACATGGTTCCTGTTCTAACACTCTCCCTGGCAGAAAAAGCAGGAAGATTGTGCTTAGATTTCTCAAGATATTAAACATGTGGTAGTTGTCTCAAATCTTGTTAATACAGCTATGAATATGCCTTCTGAGGAGCAACTATGCTGCTTTTCCTTTTTATTTTTTGTGAGGAGAAAGCACATCTTTTGTCTCCTGCATTTTCCCACCTAAAAAGTACATAGCTTGAAGAAATTTTCCAATTTCCTTGTTTAATTGATTAAACTGAATATCAGCAGATTTAAGTGGTTGAGAGCTGAACACGGTCACCTATGTCAAGCTGCTTGCACAAGTAAATATTTGCTGGAGTAGGTCCTGTATTTGCTAACTTTAACATTATAACATGAAGAAGGAACAGTAGAATTTATCATGAAAACTGCAAAACTTTTCATTTTACCAAATCACATTCTAACCTGCATCCATATCTATGCAAAGCAGGTGCCATTTAAAATTCAGAACACTGTCCATAGTCTAAGAGAAAGTAGTTAAAAGGTCCCACTGACCACAGTGATGAAGCAAAAATATTATCAAGTTCTCTTCAGTGACAACTCTTTGTCTGCTTGCTTTTCAACTTGGGAGATACTTACAACTTCTAAGCTACAATTTCTAACATCAATCCCTCACATCTGCTCACTGTGGTTACAACTCTGTCTTTGATAAAATGATAAATTTATCATACCTTCTATCTTCTTTTAGTCAAGCAGGAGCTAGGGGCTGTTTTGAAACTGAGTTGAGTAATCAAAATGCAGAAGAAAAAAAAAAAGCAGGAAAGAGTTTAAATGCATGTGCTACTTTGGCTACAAATGGGTGATTTTCTCCCATAGGGTGCCATACATCTGTTCCAGTTCTATTATCTCATATCCCAGGATTATCTGTTCTGTCTCTGACTCGTGGCTCTTGGATCTGCAATACTATGCTTGACATCAATTTGGCTCATGAAATATTATCTTTCCAATTATAAATTAATTCATCCTTTGAAAAAGTAGCATCCCACTTTCAAATGAAATTGTTTTTAAGAAAATCACACTTCAAAACATCAAGCACATGTCTGTCTGCTTTCATAGAGAATTAAGAATTCTGACATCCTGAAATCATTTTAGATAGTCATCATGTGATGCAAAATCATCTGCTTTGAGAGCTGTATTTAAAAACAAGCAAGTTTGTCTAAATAATATGAGAAGTAGCCCAACCCTTTACATTAACCTCAAAACACCATTAAATTGAAGTTCGAAGAAGTTCAGCCAGTCTCTGCACGATTCCCTCACCCACAAGTATTTTAATGTACCTCAGCATCTTGATTTTAGAGAGAACTGGAATGCAATACAAGAAACTTGCTATTCAGCAGACACCATAATACACATAGGCAGTCTACTTGCCATATTTTTCATCCTAATCACTGAAAGAAGTGAAGATACAACCTTTATGAAGTGTCAGAAACTATAAATTGCAGAAAAGCAAACAGCAAAATTCAGACTTTACCAGGTTCCAAATCACTACGTGATAGATGAAAAACAATCAGAGCAGTAAGAATCAAAAAGAAAAACCAAAAAAACAATTCAACCAGCAGAATGAAAATGAAATAATTATGACTTCTCATAGCCATATTAGAGACTATTAAGTGAAAGACCTTACGCAAATACTTAGTGGAAATTTACATATAATATTATCCTCTTTCTGTGCATAGCAGTCAATTAATGATTATTCTACATGCTCATCTGTGAACAGAACTGGTAAATAAGGGGAGTTTCCCTGCTTAATTCTATAACTAGAAATATATTTATTTAAATGAATGTATAATAATTTATTTAAAATACATTTATTTTTCTTCAGCGCTTATAATCACTAAATCACATTTTAGAATTGAAGACAGTGGTAAATGTGCCTGCACTCTTTGTCAGGACTGGACCTACTGAAATTCCTGCATGGAAAATAGACTCTAATATAGAAGGCTGCAAAACAGGGTTTATACGCAGACATAAAAATCACAAAACTGATCTTGTATTTCTTCTGTGGATACAAGAAAAGAATTACATGAAAATGTTGCAAGTTGCTCAAAGGGAAGATTCCTGATAAAATTGCAAGCATCCGTCACTAAACTGGGAGTCAATCACCATATGATGGTCTCAGGCATGACAGCTACTGATTATCACAGCACATTTGTTTAGAGTAAAGCCACTGTTGTGCTTATTATCCCTAACTTCACTGAGTAAATTTGTTTTTCACCCAAGATCTCAAGAATCTCTCCAATGGGGTTAATAGGAGTTCCTTCGTACACTTCAAGTGCTTTGGATGTTTTGTATGCATCATACAAGTAGTAAAGAAAATGCACATAAAGAATGACACAAGCAACATTGTTAAACAGTGTACCAGAGAATTAAGGTACAATTTAAATGTGCTAGGTGTTCTCTTGACTTCATTTTCAGTCTCCCAGATGATTGTTTCTAGTGAGGAAGACATACGTAACTGCTCATTTTTGGCACTTGCAGTGGGTCAACACTGCTCAGCTATGAGCGTCTTCTCGTACTCAGGTTTCATGAACCATGTTGAGACTTAAAAAAAAATAAATAAAAAAAAGAAGGAATGGTTACTTCCAAATAGGACCAATGTTGTTTATATGGAAGGCTATTTCTGACATTTGTGTTCTCAAGTTCATGCTTGCCATTTGACCAATGCCTCAGATCCAAGGCTCCTGTCTCTGAATGAAAGAAAGGGCTTCAGCCTTGAGACTATAGCTGGATTATGAGCACAGGCACACTGCCCTACTTTGTATTTACCCACATGTGTGAAAATGATAGTATTATCTTCAGTGGCACATACCAGCTGCAGGGGCCAACACAGCTAATGGACGTTTGTGGAGATGCAGGCAGACTGGGATGTGGCAAGTTTCAGTATGCTGGTTGAGGACATCACAATTTCTTATTTGCTGAACTTCTGCATTCATGACAGCAACCGCGGTGGAGATTGCTTTTGATTTTCCTCTCTATCTCAGTGCAGTACGCTAGCCAGCAACACTGCAGCTCTTAAAGAGTGTTCTCCAGCACAATGACATATTTTCAAGATGACAGCATTATGAACTGTTCCAAAGGAGCTATTTGGCTTTTAAGATGACTGCTCTAGAAAGAATCCTCTGGCTTAACAGCACCAGGAAAAGGGCAAGGGAAATACAGATGCTGCAATCTGGTTAAGGAAATGACAAGCTCCTGTGCTGCAGTACTTAAGCCTGGTCTCTAGCGGACACCATTTATGAGCTGTTACATACGGTTGCAATCACACACAGGCTCAGTGAGGCTTTCCACAGGGCTCACATTTGTTTTCACATTCCCTTTGTAAATGTGGTGCAAATGGTAGCAAATGGACATTAAACAAGGCTTGTACGTGGACTGATCCTTTGTAAATATATAGGTTATTATAAAAGCAAATAATAAGAAGTCAAACTAAAAAACAGCAGCCTCTGCAATAGAAATGAGTGAAAAATGAGTTGTTTTACATATACAGCATTTTCAAATGTGGGTTTTCTGTTTAAACTCTCTTCACTCCAGCCTCAACTTCTCTCTCCATACTAAACCTACAACTTATTTTATATTGCCATGGATACTTGGGATGGAAGACAGTGAGCACCAGCAATCAATTTTTCCACAGGAAACCATTCCAAGAACCCGTCCCACATTGCCAGGCTCCTATATAGGTTTTGCTCAATAGTGCACAATCATTTTCTAAAGGGTATGACTAGTTGCTTCAGCTAGGTACTTCAGCTGCTTGTCTGCAAATACAGAACAGTCCCAAGGCTTTGGCACTGCCCAGGATAATTGCAGCTAACTGAATTTTGCTATCATTCACCACTGCTATGTATTGTTACCTTCCTAAGCAAGATCTGTTAGATTGCAAGAGGAAACATTCTGTAGGGTGCAAAGAAGAAATGCGAGCTGACATTAAATAAATCATTATGAGAATAAAGTACCAAAAAACCCACAATGATAGCTAAACAGAAGAGAGTTCACATAAATTACATGGAATTGAAGATAATACAGGTCTTGAAAGGGAGTAGTAAGAAGCAGTTCATATGATATAAGCATCCCAGGGCAAAAAAAGTAGTTTTAAAAAAAAAAAAAAAAAAAGCAAAGAAAATGGCAATAATAATCAAAGAGTGTAGGCAAACTGCATAGAGAACTTTTACTTACCTTAGCAGTCAGGAATGTGAGCCTTTACTTCTCAGTATTTGTTTCTCTTCTTTGCCTCGTCTCTAGAAATTTGTCCCATCCAGCACTTAGCTTCCATCAGGGCAATATTCAGTTAAGTGCCACAGGGTTATTTCAGTCTTCTATCATATTTCTCCCTCAAAAGAACAACATTGTTATTTTTACGCCTTCTGGAGAAGAGGTCAGTGGAAATCCAGAGGTGGTGGACTGGCCAAGTATCTCCTCAAGCAACAGGAGTGTGTGGTGACTTCCTTCCCTCTTTTCCTTCAGCTGGGACACAGAGCAACTAATCCCCTGGAAAAGTCCTTTCCCTCTGCCATTTCCTTCAGGTGTCCAGCAGCAACACACACAAAATCTCTGCAACCTTGGATCTGCTATGGCCCTATCCATGGCCTTTCCTAGAAAAAAAGGGAGAGTCATAGGTCATGAAAGTGCAAGAGAAATGCAGCCTGGCCTAACCCACCTCCTTCCCTGCTGCTGGAGCAGCCAGCAATGTCCTGCACAGCAATATTCCAGCACCCGAGGACACTGGTTTGACAGCCAGCAGCATAGCACAGAATCACGAAATGGCCTGGGTTGAAAAGGATCACAATGATCATCTAGTTCCAACCCCCTGCTACGTGCAGGGTCACCAACCACCAGACCAGGCTGCCCAGAGCCACATCCAGCCTCGCCCCAAATGCCTTCAGGGATGGGACATCCACAACCTCCTTGGGCAACCTGTTCCAGTGCTTCACCACCCTCTGAGGGAAAAACTTCCTAATATCTAACCTAAACCTCTCTGTCTCAGTTTAAAACCATTCCCCCTTGTCCTATCACTGTCCACCCTTGTAAACAGCCGTTCCCCCTCCTGTTCATAAGCTCCCTTCAAGTACTGGAAGGCCACAATGAGGTCTCTCTGGAGCCTTCTCTTCTCCAAGCTAAACAATCTCAGTTCCTTCAACCTTTCCTCACAGGAGAGGTGCTCCAGCCCTCTGATCATCTTAGTGCCCTCCTCTGGACCCGCTCCAAGAGCTCCACATCGTTCCTGTACTGGGAGCCCCAGGTCTGGATGCAGTACTGCAGATGGGGCCTCACAAGAGCTGAGCAGAGGAGGACGATCACCTCCCTCTCCCTGCTGGCCACCCTTTTTTTAACGCAGCCCAGGACACAGTTGGCCTTCTGGGCTGCAAGCACACACTGCTGGCTCATGTCCAGCTTCTTGTCTACCAGGACACCCAGGCTGTGCCAGGTTGTGTTCAATAGGGCACAAGGTTAGTATTGCAGATACTGCCTTATTGAAGTAGGAGAATATACTTGATGGTTGTTTATTATTGTCATCAATTTGAGTAGCTCCAATTTAAAAGTCAACACTACAGATTCTGCTTTTTGATGAGTAATTAGCCTCATTTTTGCCTCACCACATTTATATTCACTGACTTTCAGGGCAAAACCTGAGCTAACACAAAGCACAGTAACAAGGATGCATACTTTGGTACATGTTATTTTACATAATTCTTGTTCAAGTAAATCAATCTGTGGTAAGATCGATTCACTCTTCCAAGGTTACAGAGTTCTTGCAGAAAATGGAAAACTGTAACTTATTCCCCAAGACTTTTTTTTTTTTTTAAAAAAAAAAACCACCTTCCATATATTCCCTTCCATTTGATCAAATAATTTTTTGGGTGTGCAGAGAAGCGTTGCTTTGCAATACTATACAGTCATTTCAGACATTCCCTTTGCTGAACTCAGTTCACTTACCTACAGCAACCTTAACAGATTAGACTAGAAGTACTTGGTAACATACAGTCACTTGTATTCTGCTCATTTCTCAATCTGCCAATATCTTAGTGCAAATTTTCATTTCGCCATTTACAGCTCAATACAACTAATAGTTGCGGTACTTTCTCTTCCCTCTACATGTTGCAATTCTCCCCACATCCTTCCCAGGGGAAGCATCGTGTCCTCCTGGCTTGATCACATTAAATGCCTATTACTACAGGAGTAAAAACTCTCTTTAAAGCCTTTGTAAAACCCAGCCTTTAAATCACCATGGACTGCTACCTAGCACACCTTAGACTTTTAAAGGTATATCCACTCCTTTCTTTAAAACCCAGCTCACCAAAACAGCCTTTTGTTAAATGTAGTTCATCTTGGATTCTGGACTTCTGAAGGGAGGAAGCTTTCTGACAAGGATGCTCTTACTTCTTTAGTCCTTGCCAGCATACATTTCATTTTTTTTAATATGGCTTTTACCATTCTTTCCCAAATATTCCAAAACTTGCTCCTTAGTTCCTGCTCTTTTAATTGATCATATAAGGGACTTCCTCCAGCCTCTATTCATATCAGGTGGCTGAATGCAAACTGTTCCCCAGATCAGATCCATTGGTGAGCGTTGAGACCATTTGATCACTGCTATGGATGTGGAAGTAAGCTGATATAGTGAGACACTCAAACCATACAGCATACCCATTATAAAGACAAACAAATATATTAAGCCAATAAAATAGCTGCACCCCTCTCCCACTCAAAGAGGAATGGATCAGTTCCCATGCTTTTCACACAGATTTTTCTTGTAACAGTACAACAGCAGGTATACCACTATCATTTGTCAAGTCCACTGGATAATAGAGCCTTTAGAAAACATTTGAAATTAATGTTCCTTGGTTCTCCCATTCCAGCAACGTTATTTCATTCTTCCCCATTTTCAAAGTATTCTCTCAGCATAGACATTGCAAATAGTTATAAATTGTTGAATATACAGTAATAAGGATTTTATTCTAAAACTAATTGCACTCTTTATAGCAGACATTAAAAATCTAGCTTACTTCTAGGCCTCAAAGTACTGTTATTTCATTATTTTTTTGTGTCCCAAAGCGTTTCCTATTATATATTACAGCCCTAAAATTGCCTACAGAAGTCTCAATTAGCCAGAACTTATTTCCTCATCAGCATTTCCTGACTGCATAATCACTTCTCCCTGTCACCCTTTTGAAACCCCAAGTATTTCTTACTGCAGAAAAGGTATAAAAAATTTAATTCCCCGGGTCCTCTTCTGGTGAGGGGTCGTTAAGCCCTCCTCAGGGGAGCAGCAGAAGGTTCTTGACAGGCGATGCGGGCAAAGCTGTGGCCCTGGGATACATTTGTCAAAGGCTGCCATCCTGGCTCACTTCTGTGCTATAACTGTATCTTCTTTTTCCCTGGGTTTTTCTTTCAGCCTCAGGACACGCTTTTTTTTTTTTTTATATATATATAACTATTTCCAGGAGTTTAAGTACACTTTATTATTTTCAGTGATGTCCCACCTTCCATTTCTTACTCTTTCCTTCATGTTATTTTTAACTGCTAATCAAATCCTCTTGAATACTCACATTTTGACATATTTGCTGTCTTGCCCCTGTCCTTTAATTTCATTTTTATGTTGGCCACAAGAGTTTGCCATCTGATATCGATGGTGTGCTTCCAGTTTTACATAAGACTCAGGTTGTATTTCTAAACTGTTCTCCAACCGCAATCACTTCTTCATGGATTTAGTCTCTTCATTTTTATGATGCATCTTTGATACATAAAAAGGTATTTGAAAGGAAAACCCTGTACTTTGCATTTACTGTTCTAAAGCAGGCCTCAGTGCTGCTCACTTCTTCCTTTTCCCTTAAAGCAGCCAGTGATAGATACTGAAAAACAGCTGCTTCACCTCCTCCTCCCCAAAAAGTCTGCAGCCTTCCTCAGAATCTTATCCCCTTTGAAGATTACCTTTTTCATGTTACATATTTGTTGGCAGGGCACAGAAAGCTTTCTGGGCACCATATACAGTGATCCCTGGATTTGTTTCCATTTGCATGAAGAAGTTAATTTCTTGCCTAAAGTTTAAAGGAACCCCCTTCTTCACAACTCCTGTGAACTTTCTCTCCTCACTCTTACTTTGCTTTCATTATTTTTCCTCTACAATTCACTGCTGGTTTTATTCTTCATCAAATCTTGATTTATTTTGCAGCTTTGTTCCTCACTGTGAGATTTTCCACTCTTCTTGCTGTTTTAGGCCAATGACCTTGCTCATTAAATACTTCCATCAGATTTAACCATACAAATCCTTGCTTTTGTGGAAGATGTTAGAGATCTGCTTTTTTGATACGTGGATGGTGTTAACTCAAAGTCTATTCCAGTAATGGGGGTTACTTTTGTTATTTTCCGTTTTCTTTCACCCTGTAGCAGCCATGTCTGATAGCAACAGGCACTGTGTGCAATGCTGTGTGAAGATCTGTGGGTACTTTTTTGGTTGGGGGGTGAGAAGGTAGGAGGACAGACAGGATTTTTTATTTTAAGTACAGTCCCCTGAATAGAAGACAGGGAGCAATGACATCCACAAATCATCCCATCTTCTCCATAAAGCTCCTGCCTGAGCAGTGATGCACTTCCACAACACTTGGTGGTCCCCTAACATCTGAAAGGTATTCAGGAATTCAAAACTACTTCAGCTGAAGTCAGTGGCAAGATTCAGCTACTGAGGAAGTGTAAAAACACAATTTTAGGTGTTTTGGTTTGGCACAGCATCAACAGCAATTGTATAAGGACAACATGCAAAGGGCTGCTAGCTAAATTTGATTTCTGCATAGAATAATTTGTATTGCATACCTTTCTTGTTCACAGCTATTTCACACCCCTAAACAGCTATGATTCCACTGAAGTGAAGGAACAGTTAAACAGCAACTCTCTGCTTGAAGGACACAAAACAGGGATAGGGTGCAGTCTTTTGTTCTCTACATATCTCAAGCTGGATATTGATTCTGCACAGCTCCTCACTCTGATGAATTAGACAACTCTCTGACTCCACATTACCTACACACAGTACCAGTATTCTTTCATTAAAAAGAAAAGAGATGTTTACTATTATTGCTCAATGGGCATCTTCTAACTTCAGTTTCTCATTTTAAAATAGTATATCCAAAACTTTCCTCTGAAACTTCTTGCACAGTCCCCACCGGGGCAGCTGAGGTTGCTTTTAGTTTCGCGAACACAAAATGCATCATACCTCTAACTGAAAGGAGAGGCACAGATTCATTTACCTTAGAGTAGCATACGATCTAGCAATGGGACTTCTGGCGTAGGATGCGAGATACAGAAGTCCCAAGCTCGTGCTACCTCTGATTTACATCAGGACAATACTTGTCAAGTGTATTGTGTAATGGTCTGTGCCATATGATCATGACATCACAGTCACATTTCTAAATACAGCCTGAGAGATGGTGAGAAGTGACAGACCACAGGAGGCCCTGAAAGCAAGACTTTTATGAGCAAAGATGCAGAAAGAAGCAAACAGAGATCAGGCTTTCCTGCTGAAACTGGTTCACTTCAAGCAAGTAACAAAGTACTCAGTAGGCCAGAAGAAAGACTTCAACTTTAAAAAAAATAAAATAATTCAGAAGCTTTTGGCTTGTATGGAACGGGAAATATTTTGAAATCTCACAATCTTAAAACTGAAGATTATTTCCTGTTCTTTCACCCTCCCCTGCCCTCCAAGTGAAATGGAAAGATGAACCTCTGGGCTAGCATTCAGAATGCCTGGATTCCATTCCTGCCTCTCCCACAGGCTTCCTCTCTAAGTTTGTATTCTCCTACATTCTTCCAGCCATTAAAAAGGGAATATTCCTTTCCTCCTACTAGATATCTAATTTGATCCTTTGCCTGCACAGTTCTCATCTCTGTTTTGCCATCTTCCTTTAAGTGTTCTGAATTTGGACAAATATTCTACCCCTTCTTAGAATTAAGTTGTCAACCTCAAGAACTTCATACAGTACTACAAAGAAATCTATCATGCTCAGGTCATACTCAAACTTCATATTGAAACAGAAGCATTGCATGAGATCTTAAATCCAGTTGATTCAACAGTTAGCTTTATTTGAAAGGATAAAGGTCTTTTCAATGATCTCAATTATTTCACATTTTAAAAAGTAGGAAAATACCCACTTCTCTAAGCCACTGTGACTCACTGATCACAGATGAATCAGAGTATCCAAGCAAACAATACTACTGGAACCCTGATTCAAAAAGGTAGTAAGCCTGTGTTCCAGTCCCTTTGGGGGATGAAGAACATGATAACAAGCCTTCTCATGTGAGAACATTCTCTGGAAACAAATAGGCATGTAGCAATATAAGCGTGTAGTAGCCTGATGTGGAAATGTGCTGAAAAGAGTGTAATATTGACCTTAAACTTGAGTACAATACAGCTTTATCTGATGTCATCTAATGATAGCTCCTGATTGTGGTATAGCTGTGGGCTAGGTTTGAACTTGATTCCTCCCTAAACTGGTAGATCTGGCATGTCATCTGGGACCACTTCAAACAACTTTCCTGGCCCAGCTGTAGGTTCCCACCCTTGCATTTACACTGGATCCTGTAGCAACACAGCTGCAAATGGAATTGGCTTGGCTTGCTGATCTGACAAATATCCATTCACCACAGGAGAAAAAAAAAGAAAAAAAAAAAAGCAGAAAAAAGAGAAAGAAAGATAAAGATTTGTTTTCACTCAGAAGAGAAACTGAACCATTTTGCCTTATGGCCACACAATCATTAGACTAAGAGGAAGGAAGAGTGTGGGAAGTTACAGCTGTGGGTAATGGATGGGGACTGCTCATATTCTTAGCAGCCTGCAGTCACACTGTATTAGGTGTAATGTGAAACTGCACCCTTGGTTGCTACGAGAGATCCTTGCTAGCTTTCTCTGAAATAGCACACTGGCTAAACCACTCAGCAATACTAATGTACATCACACAAGGGTGCTATTACAGGGGAACTCTGCCATTCAGACTTCACTAGGCTGAGCAACTGGGTTAGCAAAATGTTAACTGCTGCTTCCTCTGCTGCTGCTTTTTGCTCTGTCACCATGATATTTTCTGTGTTTGGGTCACACCACTTCACTGCTTCAGCTATTCTCTTTGAAATACATCTGAAAGAAAAGTATTTATACTAACAGTGACCACATTACAGCATAATGAATTTTCACTGAATCTGAATGATGATATTGATCCCAAATGTCCCACTTGATGAGGCTCCATGATTGCTGTTACAGAAACGTTAACCTACATTGACAGGCATAGATACACACCGGAAATAAGATATGAGAGCACGTATGCTGTTAGATGGCTTTTAAGATACATTTTTCCACAATCAGTTATGACATACATGATCCCAGGCCTGTTACAGTTGGTGTTACAGCTGGAAAGATTAACATGGTGAAAACAGAAAAGAAACAGAGAAGGAATACTCACCTGAACCTGAAGATCCAGGTTTGCAGAAAAAACTCCACAGAGGAAGGACCACCAGAGGAAAGAAAAAGAAAGAAAAAAAAAAAAAACCCACAAAACAACACCTTCCACAGCAGGGGGAGGGGAGGGGGTCAGCCCTTAAATGCTTAAAAGGGGTCTGGGAAGGGTGGAGCCAGGCACACAGCTGAATTGCCTTCACCTGTGCTCCCATGGCTGACTCAGTCCTTTCCTCAGGTGATCAATCAGTGGTTCAGGCCTTGATTCAACAGTTCCCATACACAGGCCACAAATGACTTCAATAGACAAATGATTCCTCTATTATTTGGGGGACTTATTTGGTTAATCTAAGTCAATATTTATATATTTTCTCCCCAGATGCCCATTTGTTCTTCTGTGTTCTTCAAATCAAATTGGCAAGTGATTAGTCTTTAATAAAGGATATGACTTTGCAGATGCAAAAAAGGAATATAAAAGGCACTGCAATGCAGCAGTGCTAACATTGAGATCAGCATGAAAATGCAAATTTATTTTGTCTATTTAAATTGATGCGTATGTCAGTTTATGTGAAGTGCCCAAATGAATAAGCATTTCAACTCACATTGCTAAGTTAATTATAGCAGGTAACTTTAGTGACCACAGTGGTTCAGATTGCAAGATAGTTTCCATGTTCTGACATTACAGTAAGGTGTTCACAGCTTTCTAAAAACACTTACTTCTTGAAGTGAAACTTGTTATTCTTAATTTCTGCCTGATGGTGATCTATTTTTGTAGAGAACATCTATGAAAGTGTTCCAAGTGTCAAAAAAAGGAAGCTACAGTAAAAAATATGAGTACTTCTGAGCTATTTCACTCAACACTTCTGAGCAGAAGTGTTTCTTGAAGTGTTTCTGTGTTTCTTGAAACTTAAAGAACCTACAACCTTATCCAAAGCCCAGGAGAACTAAGGGAAATACCCGCAATAACTGCAGCAGGCTTTAGATCAGCATGCTGTACTTAACAAAGACAGTTATCCTTGTTTGTTTTAAAAATAATACTTGGTTTCAAACCAGATATATGACAGCCTAAACATCTAAACAACATGTTAGCTAAATCTAGATAGGTAGTATAAAATACTGTTATTTACATCAGTATAGTTTATTTCTACAAAGGAAGAGAATAAACTATAGTGGGATACATTTTTTCAGATATTACAGACCCAATCAGGGTATCCATATTGAAAAAGAAAACACACTAAATGGTCTTTCCCAAACCCCACAACATCTTAAACTCATCTCATGCTGATACCAAGCTTACATGCAGAAATCAGAAGCAAAGAACATCTGAAAGCCCTTACTGACAATGAATTACTGTTTCCTTCTTTGAAGCTACGTGGCACTCTTTCAGCACACGTAGGGCAGGACTAATATCTAGTTCTTTTGAAAAGATCTATTCCTTTAGCCCATGTGTAAACCAGAAATATAACAGTCTGTAGCTGACTAGCTATTAAGCATTTGAACTTCCTGGAAAACTGAAAACACCAGACCAGCTAGTTCTTCAAGCCGAAGAATCTCTGGATAAATCATTTTCTTTTTAAGAATATCTAGCTTTAAGGAGAAAAACAAAATCTACATGTCCTTCTCCCTCACACAAATAGTTAGACTATTATTAAATCCTTAATTACATTTGCATAGTTGCAACCACAGACAGTTTCAGGAAACGCTAAATGTCAGTGCCAGGAGCATCACTTAAGGTGGCCATCCTTAAGACAGAGCAGAGCATCCCAGGGGAAGAACAAGAGGCAAGACTCCACGACACAGAATTTTCTCTGCAAACAGAGCAGCCACTTCAGAAGGATTCTGCTCAACTATTTAAAACCCCTTGAAAATTTCAGTATCTCGTCTACAAAAGTCAGTTAGGCTCTACTTCAATGTCAAGGAAGGGAGACCATCCTATCCACTATGTTCATACCCCCTGACACAGAATGAAATGTCTGCGTAAGCTATGTGAAGTGTGGTGCAAGCTTGGATGATCATCTTACAGCAAATTTTCAAATGCAAGATGAACTCTCCTTCTTCCCCTCCTAAGTCTTCCTGTTTCTTCGTTTTTCAACTGCGAGGTATTACCCAACTACAAGGATAATAGCATCTTTTTACTACAGAGGATTGATTTAAAGATTAATACATGTAAAGATGGAAATAAGAAATGGGTAACTATCTGAAGAAGAGAGACAAACTCCAGTGTCCTGATAAAGAATTCTCCAGATGTCACTATATAGCTCCACTTAAGTGAGCAGGAACAACTGCTTAAGCAGTCAAGTGTAAGTATCTGACTGCAGGATCGGGTCATGTCACCAGCTATTTTCTTTCCCTCACTCAGTTTAAATGTCTCCCTCACTACGGTGGTTAATTCTACTCCAGAAAACATACAGCTACTGTACCATGAACACTGTATATGCTGACATGGGAGACACTACTTTTTGCATGTATCATTTGAATTACTTCAGCCAGAATGCTGTAAAAGTCTTTCCATTTAACAACTTTATGTATTTGAAGCACACAGTTCAAATTAAAGAAGACTTAAAATCAGTATTTGGCAAATAAACCATCTGAAACACACGGAGGTCCGTCTCTTAAAGTAAATTACTGGATTATTTCTAAAAGCAGGTACCCAAGACAACATACTTTGTTCAACATGTTTGTTCCTGAGAATGTTTGCCGTCACATTTCAATGTTCAAGAAGCATTTATATCTGAAAAGTTTGCATGCAAATTGTGGCAAAGAAGATCATCTTGGGACATCAATACCATATTAATGAACCTCCAGAGCAGCATTTCTATCATATAAATGCATTCTCTTCCAACCTATGTTCAAATATGTTGATGCTTTCAAACTTTCACAACAAGTTTTCTGCCTTGGAAAGTATTCCTGATGTTTTTTATTGTTGCATTTTGTATAACCTGACATCTGTTTAAAATACTTCAGGAAAGTGACTGCAAGCGTTCAGAAACAAACAGATGTACAGTGAAATTACCCAAGGTACCCCATTTCATCCTTTTTTTACTACAGTTGTACTCAAATCTTTTGTATTTCAGAGTCTAAGTCAGAATTTCTAACTAGAGGTCGTTAAGTTAATGGCTCAGCTTTAGTTAGCAGCTAAATAAAATCTGTGATTTTCAGACACGAAATCAATAGAAACTCCAGATACTTAATATCATAAGTCTGCAAATCAGCCTCGTGCATTTGGATGGCTGAAGACAATAATCAATTTTCAGAAGAGCTAAATGATCTCAATTAGAAATAAAAATAGTTACCAGCTCTGGAAAGTAAGTGCTGTTGTTATAAAGTATTGATCCGTTCTTTATAATTGCCATCCTTTAAGTTTTTATTTAGGATAAAAACAAACAAACACACACACACCACAACAAAACAAAACAGCAGAACACCTACTTTATACAGCAGAACAGCTCTAGCCAGGATGCATAGGGCATTTCTGTACTCTTCTGTACTCTTCTGTACATTGATTCGAAGCAAAGTAACTTTGCTTAAGTTAAAAGAATGACTTCCACGTATTTGCAGAAAAGATCCCCAAATTTCATCAGTCATACACGTCACTGAACTTTCAGTTCAAACGTAAATACACAGATCTAGAAAAAGGATTGTCGCAAATCTTATGAAACTCAAAATGAAGAGAACAGATTGCATCAGAGAAAGCTTCAGCTGCAATAAGAAATGTGGAACTTCTGCTACAGCATCTTCACAAATAATTCTCACCATGAAGGACAACTTGGCTTTACAGGCACTGCGTACTTCCATGTTATTAGAAAAAGTTTGTACAGGAAACAGAACTAGAGAAATTTCATCTCCCATTAAAAAGGACAGCAACAGGAAGGTTCCACCTAAAAGATGATTAATTTAGAAGAACTTGTTTCATTGTCTGGAGTATCAGAAGCAAATTTTAAAACAATTTAAAACAAATCATTAATCATGCAGAGCACAGCGCTGCCTCCAGTTGCACTGCAAAGCAGAAACGCAGTGTGTTTTGTTGACAAGTGAGATGGTGCCAGTACATACAGGACTCCAAACATTTTGTTTCTTACAGAAAAGCTTTCCACGGAGACAAGCGAACAACTGATGAACATTTGACAATCAATGGCTTTTACTCCTGACACGTCTGTACACCACGAAGACCGTCTGTCTGCCTTTTTCAGAAATTTTTGCCTTATCATTTAAAGTAAAACGTAGAATTTCTTAACTATCAAATAGAATCTCTGCATGTATTTAAAATGGATACATTAAATTCTTGTAAGTATTAAAATAATCATTCGGCATGGAGATCTGGGGTTTCTTTTATATATATAATCATAAGGTCATAGAATGGCCTGGGTTGAAAAGGATCACAATGATCACCTAGTTCCAACCCCCTGCTACATGCAGGGTCACCAACCACCAGACCAGGCTGCCCAGAGCCACATCCAGCCTCGCCCCAAATGCCTCCAGGGATGGGGCATCCACAACCTCCTTGGGCAACCTGTTCCAGTGCATCACCACCCTCTGGGGGAAAAACTTCCTCCTAAGATCTAACCTAAACCTCCCCTGTCTCAGTTTAAAACCATTCCCCCTTGTCCTATCACTGTCCACCCTTGTAAACAGCCATTCCCCCTCCTGTTTATAAACTCCCTTCAAGTACTGAAGGCCACAATGAGGCCTCCCTGGAGCCTTCTCTTCTCCAAGCTAAACAAGCCTCATAGGAGAGGTGCCCCTATGAGAATCTCGTCTCTCAAATGTCTACAAATGATTTTATTTCTACATAGAGGTTATTTCAGTGAAATAATGGTCTATTCCAACATTAAATGTTAACTACTTCTAATCTGAGAAATACAGCATTCACTGACTTCTCATTCTCATGCATGGGATCCTTAGACATTGTTTCCTGTTTGACTTATTGAGCATTAGGTTCAAATTAGAATAGCAGTATGTGAGCTATGCTGCAGTGCATAAAAGTCCTGCTGAGCTTTGTACTGTGCTTATGTGAAATAATAAACCTCCTTGAAATGTTAATAGATCAAGCAGATAGGCACTGAGAAAGACAAATCTGAGATTCCTGCAGCCATTTAAAAAAAAAGTGTGACTAATGCACAGAAGTTTAAGAAATTTCAGTAACTGATAATGGAATGTAATGAATATAATGAAATGCTTATCTTTCTTTCAGTTCTTAAAAGCTTTTAAAATCCTAATCTAGTGACCAGGTAAGTCAATGAGAATCTTTCCCTTTGCTTAAAAATCCTTGGGATTCAGTCCCAACATCCTGTATGCCTGCTCCCTGTGAGCAACATTCAACAGGGAATTTCCTATTTTTAAGTCTGGCTTCCCTTCCCATTCCTAACCTAAACCATGGTGTCTTCAGAAATCTTCAGTCCCACATTAGTTCTCACAGTTATCTGTCTTTTACATAGGACACTATGACTACTGGATGTAGGAGAGGTTCAACTTCTTTAGTATTGTCTATAATATATCTAATAATATAATATATCTATATATCTATAATATAACATATCTAATATATAATATTGTCTATAATATGTCTAGTAATTACATAAAAGGGTTCCATAACTATCAAAGGAAACCAGGCCTTTATTAAAAGAACTATTTATAGAACCATCACAGCTGTATTTACCTCATATATTATTTTTCATGCATAAAACTAACTTTACAGTGCCTTTCTGAGGTTATTCCCCATGCAACCTATACATCCCCTCGGCGTTCTGTGCTGGTTCTGACACGTCTGAGCTGCTGCGGGGAGCAGTGGTTTGTGATTCTTTATGGATGTGTATCTGAGGATTTTGCTTTATTTCTTGAAGTAATATATGCTTAAAACATCGCATAATTTGAACTCATTTAAATCAAGATGAAATAGAATTCATGGGTTTCAATGTTTTTTTCCACTTTGATCTAATGCCATCTTAATGCCATTTCATTTTTTTGCAGATTTAAATTTGGCATCCCAGATCATAAATTCCTCAGGACAGACATGCTTTTTTTCTAGAGGAATACACTGCCCAGGTCAATACAAAACACAAATGCTTCTACAACACAAAATTAATCAGTCCAATCAGTGACAAATGCATATTGACACACATTGCATCACTGACTACTTAGAAAACATACAAGTCAGTCATAGAATCATAGAATCAAAGAATTGCTCAGGTTGGAAAAGACCTTAAAGATCATGGAGTCTCCAACCACAACCTAACCATACGACCCGAACTCTAACAACCCTCTGCTAAATCATGGCCCTACGCACCACATCCAAACAGTTTTGAAACACATCCAGTCACACTGTTTGAGAGGTGTTACAAGATATTTTTTTCATCATTTACACATATTTTTAAGAAACTATTATGTTCTTTGTGCATGTTTGTTAACCTCTGCCAATTGATACGATATTGCTCAGTCTTGTATGCTCTCTCTGCATTGTTAGTTATTTTGCTAATATCTTGAAAAACAAACAAACAATCACTCTCATACAAGTAAACATTTTTTTCAATGGAATGAAGAGCATGACAGTAAAGATATTTCACTGTTTTTTATCTAGTAGCATATATTATTAAAGCATCAACTCATAACTGTCACATGAAGTCATATTTCTTTATAATAAATTAACTTCAAGTAGTGTTACTGTGCCATGGCTTTCAAGACAAGATTTGTCAAGACATCTTTGATTACTCACTTAGCAAAGGAGTTACACTGTTACATCCCATACAGTCTGGGGACAACGGAATAAACCAAACACCTCTGTTTTAAACCATACTTGCATCCCCAGTAAAGCTTAAACGCTCTTTGGGCAGTTCCAGGGCTCAATCAAGACAGCTTTGAAAAAACAGAGGAAGCACGCTGAGTACTGAAATGTAAATACTCACTACATTGCTCTGTACATAGGGGTTCTGAAGGAAAGCAGGATGCTGAGTGCAGTTATTCAGCCATCATTACCCAGAAGTCTCCCTCTGCTGTTTCTCAGAAATTCTTTTCAGTTTGTTTGAGCTCTGGAAGAAGCAGCTTGGGCAGTGCTTTGGAATAGTCAAAGTTCTTTCCTTGGCACAATTTGGCACTAAAATTGATTCAAAGGCTTGATTCAAGAACAGACAAGTCAGTGCCTTCATTCACAGTTTTTCAGTTTTCCCATAGAAGTTGCACCAATTTCAGGACTGGGCTTACTGTGAGAGGTGACAAGACTGTAGGCCCATTCCCTCCCCCTTTCCACAATCTAACATGCTAAGCTGTGTTTGTGCAGAGGTTTTTAATTAGTTCAACATTAAGGTTCAGGTAATGCATTTGGAGATGAAGGATGGGTACACAGCTAAGCATTCAATAATGCTGATAACTGGAAGAAAAAAAATCCGTCTACACAAGATACTCTACTTTATTTTCAAAGAATCCATTTTACGTGACAACCGCAACAGAAGCAATGGGAGTGTGGCAACCACTTATTTTCATATGGTACTTGTGAGAACAAAAAAATTAACAAAAACCCCAAATTGAATTATGAGTTACCCCAACACGACTTTCAAAGCATTACTAATTCAGTCAAAAAATAAAAGATCCCCTTTGGGCACACAGTATTTTGATTCAAAATAAAACACTTTAAAAAAAAATCAACCAAACCAAACCAAACAATATTGAAAAAAATAATAATTAAATGAACAGATTTACAGGAGAAAAAAATAGTAGAAGTGTTTCATTTTAAGTATGTTGAAATAAAACACTGCCTTACTTTAAAGAACAGTTTGGCAAGTTCATAAAACGTGTTGGTGTTACTTCTGCTGTTTCAGTTACCTGAAGTAATCTTAGCTGCAATAGTCACTCAGGCTTTAAAGTGATGTAGTTTACAATATTAAAATCGCTCTGGCAAAAAAAGAAGAGGCAAATGTTGATAGAATAATATTCCAGTTATTATGTGCATTAGCAAAACCAAGCCATTTTTATTTCTTCACAAAGTGTTTAAGAAACATAAAGATCATTGAAGAGTTCCTCAACAAATCCTACAATCCTAACAGGACACTTGAACAGAAGAAATCACAGTCACCTCAACCATTATAAAATCCAGATGAGTTCAAACCAAACTGTTTCAGTATCACTGAATTAGTTTACATTGCTGTTTCTAAATGTGGCTTGTTCCTTTCTTTGAAAATGATGGCCAACTACATTTCTCATTAAATTCTATGTAAATGCTTTCTTTCCTAACAGATCTACCACTTCTGTGTATTCAGAAGCCATTTAATGACTTTAATGGCAAGAAAATTCCTACCGCTACTAATAGTTAAGCTTCCACACATAATACAGATAACAGAACTTAATTCCTTCTTAATTGAACCAAATTCCTTCTTTTGAATAATGAACATAATTTTTTAATGGAGCAGCAGAGGTAAGAAGCAATCCTGTTTGACCTTCAGATCCCAGTAGGGACAGCACTACAAGCCATCTGTCTACTTTTAAAGTAAAGACAGTTTACCTTCTGGTGCTGTTCTCTGACGTAGAATCTGTACCATTGTGAGTTAAGAGCAAAGAGGCAATGGTACAGTAAACAAATCCCTTGGAAAAATACACGATCTGTGCAGCAACTATGCATCTTTACACTTCTTGATCCAATAGCCAGAACTCAGCTGAGTGAACCGCAAAAGTGACCCTGAAGAGCATGAAAGAAAACAAAACTTTGACGAAGGTGGACAGAGTGAATTTTCAGAAAGTATATAGGGAAAATATCTAAGTGCTTTTAAAAAAAGAAAGAATTTCTTATAAGAGAACTTTTTTAAACTGTTGTTTGAAACTCTGATAACCAAATAATAATCAAACGAATATGGAGTAAAATTTGTCATGATTGATTTTTACCAGTCTTGACTGTATTGTAAAGAATTAACGTGATTCCTGGAGATTTTTGAAGAGGTGATGGTAAACAGGTGATGGTAGGCATGCTGAAAAGACAAATCTTAAAATAGCTGAGGAAAAAGAACTATCAAACTTGTGATTTAAAACAGAAAAAAGAATAATACTGTAACTCTGGAAATAACATACAGTGGAAATACACGGTGGAAAATAATATTCTGTGGAAATAATATACAGTGACTTATGAGGAAGAGGTTAACTGAGCTCTGTGCTTTAACGTTCAAAAGAATTAAATCCTCAGCTTTGAGTAACATTCACAGTAAATTAAACGGGCAGTTATGCAATGTCTGGAGTACATAAAAACCACTCCATGATTACCATAGCCAGCCAAACCTGGTCTCTGAGCAGGCGAAACTCCAACTGGGATCAAGGGTTTTATGTGGTGTTTAGTTTCTTTGACCTGATTTATTTTACCAGTCTTACTTCAGAAGGAAAGTCAGTTTCGTTGCTGTGAAAGCCAGCGCAGATATTTGTGCCAAAATTATTCCTGATGTAAGTCCAGCACTGTCACACTAAAGATGGATGTGGTCCAGAGTGTCTGATGACATCAGTATCCCTCCCTGAACAAGACACCAGGGTGAATTCACCTCAGGTCTTCAGCTTTACTGCAGCTGCAGGTCTGGCTGAGGGGATTGAGGGGCTACAGATGACTCAGGTGCTGTGAAGAAAGACTGAGCTTCCTGCTGCTGGGCCAATAGTTCTTTTAGTACCTTCACTGTTGTTACAAATTGTTCATTTCTTTATGATAAAATTCTTCTCAAATGTGACAAAACCTCTCCTACCAACCAGTCTCCCTCAGATCTCTGCAGCTGCAGGCACTGTCAATGAAACCCTGACAGCATTTCAAGCTAGCAGGAACTGTCAGTTCACAAACACCACCTCAACATTTCCTTCATAATGACTGCTGCCCTGTCTCTTGCATGAATCATCATGGTAGAAACGGGGCTATCAAACGCTATTTTAAGGGGTGGATTCTTTTCTCATCCCAGTTCACAAGATGGAGATGGTGCAGCACCATAATAACAAAGTGGAATTTAGAGCTTGTGTTAAAATTGCTGTCTGGCCAGGGATGCTTGTCTTCTGCATTTCAAATGTTCGTTGTCTGAGCACGCATCCCAGCTGAACAGCTCCACACACACACAGATGAGCAATAATGACTTCTCATTTAACGTCTTTTTTTTCCCCCAAGACAGTTATTAATGGTGAAAAGGGTTGTAGATTTACTGCCGGTTTGACGCACAAATTACAGGAGAGCTACAGAAAGTGCCCGGATGTTCTAATGGCTGCAGTGCCACACCTTGCAAGAAAGCTCAGGCAGCTGTATTGGGTGACACATTTGTAATAGTAGCCAGAGGTTGCTGCTGAGCACAGGAAATGCTCATCTATGTTCCTAAGAAATGAAAGTAAAAGGGCATTGACAAATTATTTACAGGTGAAGAGAGCTGGGGCTGTTCAGTGTGGAGAAAAGAAGCTCTGGGGAGACCTGAGAGAGGCCTGTCAGTGTCTCAAGAGTGTCCATAAGAAAGAAGGGAACAGACTCTTTAGAAGGATAGGAGAAGGGGAAATGGCTTCAAACTAAAAGATGAGAGATTTAGACTGGTTGTTACGAAGAAGTTTTTTTACAATAAGAGTAGTGAGGTAATGGAAGAGATTGCCCAGAGAAGTGGTGGGAGCCTCATCCTTTAAGACATTCAAGGTCAGGCAGGACAGGGCTCTGAGCAACCTGATCTAGCTGTTCATTGCAGAGGAGTTGGACTAGATGACCTTTAAAGGTCCCTTCTAACTCAAATGATTCTATCATATCCCCAGAAAGGAACCTATGGCACAGATCCTCCATCCACTGAAACAGGACTCAGTAGGACAGAACAGGAAAACAAAGGTGACTTCTGTTGTCTTTCTGCTTCCACTACCCTTGCCTGGTTGATGACCCACCGTATCTTGTGACGAAGGAAAAGCATGCACTGCTCTGTGCTTGCTGCCTCAGAGCCACATGCAGGGTGTCCTGGGTATACTGCAGCTCTTTGCCATACACCTCCAACAACATTTAAGGAGGCTACAAGAGAGGTAAAGATGTGACCTGCACAACAGCCAGGGAAGCCCTGCTTCATGACTTTATGATAGCAGTCAATTGTCTGAACAGCCATAGATCCAAGCCAGTGTGTATTGTGATGATGTTAGCATGGGGAACGACTGAAAGAAAGCCTCACTTCTAAACTGCAGTTGAACAGGGATACCAATTTAGTTCAGAAATCCCATCAGTATTGATAAATTAAATCACTAAAATCTTATCTGGTATTTAAATCATATTTTGACGGCATGGTTAGTAACTTAAGCTTCCTGGCAGCAGTAAAGTATCCAGGCTTTTTGTTTGACACTGGAGAATTTCCCAACTCTTGTTCACAATCAGTGTCAGATAAACAATCAATACGACTGTGTTTGCATTCCCAGTACCACAGCCTTGTTATCTATTCAATCCCTGCCCAATATTAGCACATAAAATGCAATGATTAAGCTAGTTTCTTTTACCTCCAAGCAAGACTCGGAATCCACAACTCTTCAGCTTCACATCCAATCTTCATTTTCTTCATGTTCCCAACCTTCAAGTGAAATTATTTGGCTACAAAGACATTCATTTCATTTACATTCTCCATGTGTGACTTTCTTGATATGCAATACTTCTATGATATTCCTCCAAATATTGGGACAATGAGGAGAGAGAACTTGCTTCAGGTAATAATGATAGGGCTAAAGCCATGAAAGGCATACTGATGTTTTATGTCTGTGTTTAAATTAGTATGTTTTGGTTTTAGATCATACAGACCATAGGAAGTGTTCTTCCTTCCTCTCTAAATACTTTTCAGAAAATGTTACATGAATCCCCAGCATTAGTCAAAGAATAAACAGAAAATTGAGAATTACCAGAAAGGGAGTAAAGAATACAACAGAAAACAGTTTAAGCCAATACACGAATCCACGGTGCACTCTGAGCCTGAATACTAAGTGCACTTCTGGTCATTCCAACTCATAAATATTACAGTAGAACTAGAAAAGGAACAGAAGATTATCAAAATAATGGAAGGCTTTCCTCAGACAGAGTCTAAGGCCATTCAGTGTGAAGAAAACACAACCCAAGTAACTATGAGATATCTAAAGAATCTGTGGCAAGCAGAACAACTACTCGCTGTTTCTTAGAAAAGAAGGAATCAAGAGGCCTCCAGTGGAAATTATCACTCAGGATTAAAACATCACAAAAGCAAGTGTTTTTCCACATACTGCAGAATGAAGCAGTGGAACTCATTGACACAGGATGTTGTGAAGGTCAAAAGGGAAAATGGATAAAAAAGAAGTAGACTAATTCATGAAAAAAAACGTCTGCTGAGCCCTGTTAAATGTGACAGCTTGGATGTAAACCACAAATCTGAAAATCCCTCAGCACCTATTGCTAGAAGATGGAAAGGTATACCATAGGAAGAACATACTTGCCTGTTTTTATTATGTTTCCCTAAACATCAATTGCTGGCCACTACAGTAGACAGAAAGTTTTCCTTCCAGTCTCATCCAGTAGAGCCACCTTTGTGACTTTTGTGTCTCCCAGTAAAACTGGAAGATGTAGCAGAAGTTTCCTATCCCCCTGACTAAACCTCCCAAAGGAAGGAATGGAAACAGAACACTTCCAACCAGATCCCTTGTTCTGAAATGCCTGCAAACACTCTGAATCACTACATACATATGATGAATCCCAGAATATATAGGTCACTCTCTCAGCTTTGCCCTTGGCCTCCTCCTTGCCTTGCTCAGTGATTATCTTGAAGCTTAGTACGTTCTGTGCAACAGAGATTTACTAAGGAAAACACCCATGTTACCAAAAAAATACAGTTTTTCCTATTATGGCTGTTAGCATCTTGGGGGAGACAGGCAGAGGAGACTAATCCAGTGATTAGGGTAATAGCCTATCCACAGACTTTTTTTGTGGCTTCGGATTCACCCTTCCTGAGCCTCTATTCTCTGCCTAGAAGATAACAACAATTTTTTTTAAGTTATTTTTTATTTTTATCCCGCAAGGATTTTATGTAGCTAAATATGTCAGATGTTTCAGTAACATATATTCACGAAAAAGAACTTGAAATTACATTTCACAATTGCAAACAGAATTGAAGTTAAGTCCAGCTCTGATATTTCCCAATCAGTTTTGCTCTCCTCAATTTAAAGCAGTCTTTCCAAAAATAAAAGGGAAAACTAGCATGGTTGACTAAGAGTACTTCTTTAGAAGCTACAGGGTGGATTTGCCCCACTTCATTTCAAATTGCTCATACCAGATGGTTGCAATGTCAACGTAAGGACGAAGCCAATGTAGACTGTGGAAAATAGCAATGTTGTGGAAAAAGTGCTCCCTCTGGTTACTCTGCTCGAGAATTCATTGCCGACAGCACACGAGAAGTAGGGCAGAGGGCAGTTGGGTTTACCTGCATTGTTTCCACCACTGCAGACAGGACAAGGGACACACATTTTTGCTTTTCCCCCAACTAGGACGTGTTCATTTTCTGAGGAGGTAAGGCAATTTCTGGATGTGGTAGGGAGTGGAAGATCATGGTTCTGTACAGACTACGGTGGTCTTTTGCTTTACCTGCTACGTCAGCCATGTTGTTGAAAACAGAAACCCAAAATGACAGACGTGACTGAGGCAGCTGCCAGAGCTAGCGCAGCTTCCTCCAGAACCCCCGGTCTGACACAACAACAGTGCAGCATGCTGGTAGTCCTGGAGGATTACAGCAGCACCGCTGACTTGCTGTTAACCCTTCTGAGGCCACAGCAACACCAAAAAGCTGCCAAATGATGTGACGAACAGCTGCACGAAAAGTAATGACCACTCTCCGCAATAAGAGGCAACGTTTTCCTCTGTCGTAGCACCTTAGACAACACACTTGTTTAGCATCTGCTGGTGGTTTGGTAGAATCAATTCTACCTGCCTTCAAACAATAACAAAAAAGAAATTTATCTTTCAAAATCTTGCCTGTTGAAAGAATGAACTCAAACAGATCATGCCAAGATGCTGAATGGAGGTAACACAGCAGCAATGTCAAAGCTACCACCTCAGAAGTGGAGTTGGCACAAATCATTTGTGTGTCCCCACATGGAAGGAATGGGGCTAGGTTCTGGTAGTCATTTAGGCTGTATCAGCAGGTACAAAAAATGCAAGTGCAGTGTGTCTGACTAGTGAGAAGAGACCTGCACAGACCACAGCTTGCCATCTTAAAGAGAACAAATGAAAACTAGAGTAAGTTCTGCTTAAAACAAGCGCTGGGCTAAAAACGTCAGAGATAAGTATCATTGTATTATCTTGCAATACATCTTTGTGACAGTTAATTGGTATGACTGCTCTTCAGGGGCCCACCAATAATAATTTAATCTACTTTATATATCAACAGCAAAGAAGTTTTGTCACCTGATGTTGTTCAGCACCATAAGTGCTCAATTTGGGCATCCAACTGTGTCTTTACTTCAGGCTGCCCTCCAAGGTAGGGGGGCACTACTGGATACCTCCTGCTGAATGACAGCCACCTCAGACTGCAAAACACCCATCTCTGGAGGTGTTTCAGGCCAGGTTGCATGGGGCCCTGGGCAGCCTAGTCTAGTATTAGATATGGAGATTGGTGGCCCTGCCTGCGGCTGGAGCTTGATGACCCTTGAGGTCCCTTCCAAACCAAGCTGTTTTATGATTCTGTGATTCCACTGAATGTCAGCCACCTCAGATTGCAGTACATTGCGCTCCAGACCAACCATAAAATGGCATGTTTATATTTTACAGGTGGTTACCACTCTCTTTTGGAGGGCTCACTTGTAACACACATTACTGATAGCTTGATGGACCTGGAAGATGATCCTTTGCCCATACCAACCCTGAATGGCTTCTGAGTTTGGCAACTTAAGTCATTTTTATTTTAATATCTGTTAATCATCTCATCCTTTATGTTAGGTAGTGCAGGACTGCATGCGTTGGAAGTGATCTCAAGAGGCCATCGAGTTCAACCCCCATGCTAAAGCAGGTTCAAGACTTTTATAATGGACTTTAGTTACAGGACCTACCTAAAATAAATTAGAAGGAAAAAATGTATGCTGATAATAATCTGCAATGGGTTTACCATCAACACACACAAAAAGTCAAGACTATTCTACTGTCATTCCTAAAACCAGACTGATTTCAGAGCAAGGCATTTTCTAGAACAGATGATTTAACAATATACTTAGGTTTGTTTATTTTTCTCTTCATCCTCTTTCCTCTACCTTCAAGACCATACATACCCACATATCTACAGGTCCTCTTAATGTTCAGTCACTCAGCATCTCACCCCTTCTTTCTTTACTCTGAGAAATAACCTCTTCTTTTCTTCTTACAAGGATAAGAATACAGCACATTCTCTGTGCCAAATCTTTCTTTTTCCTCTTTTCTGCAACTATCAATAAGGATGACATAAGTGATGGAGATTTCTATTGGTTGGAAAACATTATACTAGGAATTAGTCATTGGCCAGCTGACATCCAATCCTCTTTTATTCTTCTCTTGTGTCTTACATTTTTCTTTGAAAAAAAGAGACCTCTTTCCCATCTCTCAAATGCACTAATGCAAGAAGCATTCCAACAATAAGGAAATGAATATTTAATTACTTTAATTTTACTATGTTACTGAAAGCACAGTTTCATGCAAGTTCATTCTACATGTGGAGATATTAAGGCAGTAGATTTCAGTCCCATGGTCTCATCACAGCCACTGAAGCCCTGAAGAGATCTGGATAAACACTGCATTGTTTTAGCACATTGAAATTCTGGCTGCATGCCTAGTTAACATTGTTCATTTTATATAAATAAAAACCAAAGTCCCTTCTGATTTAAAAAAAGAAAAAGAAAGAAAAAAAAAAGGCTCTGCACCTCTTTGTTGCCAATAAACTGCTCTAGAGAACACACAGAGCACAGCTTCAAATTCTGCATTTTGCCCAACTCCAAAAAGTCCAGTTAGGAAGCGCTCCAAAGTTGCACAGAAGTTGGCATTTCCAATTATTCTGGCTGAACGGGCCAGCTGTCAAACAAAATTTGCAAAGGCTGGTGGCATTATGACCAAGGGGGAATTCCCCCATTTATGTTATAACACAGGGAGAAGCAGTAACATTTTAATCAAACTGTGGAGCCTGCTGGTAAGCTCCATTATAAAGCACTGTTATGCCCCACAGGCCTGTAGCTCAGTATGGCCTGGGAGTCTACAATGGGCTGTATTCCCCTACAGCAGTCACTGTGGATATCAATGCAAAATTAAACAAAAGATGTTTCCCCTCTCAATTGACACTTAGACACTACAGTAAGTGACTGCAGTAAATCACTCCCTCTGCAGAATAGCATAAGCTGCTTCAAGAGCTATCTGTGAATGAATGAGGTTGAACCAGGGAATGCCTTATATCTTAACAAGAGAAGTCTCGATTAAGAAGCAGAGGCAGAGGTCTTAATCTGAAAGAGTTTCAAAACATGTACGGAAGATGTAACCCAACAGCTCACTTTCAGAACATAAATGTATTTCTAAGCATGAGTTCTCCATTTATACTACAGTTCTAAGTTATGCTACACATGCAATTTTACAATCAGGTCTTTAAAATCAATAGCAGAGTTTCTGACTTGCTTTTATGACACAATCCTTCTATATTTTAAAGACTCTGAGTGATGGAATATCAACAATATCAGCAGCCTTCATCTCATCACCTATCTGAGGCACCCTTAGTATAAAATCAAAGATATATCAAGAAAAAAAGGAATAAGAAAATGGAAACATAAAAGTATGGATTCTGTAAGAAAAAAAAATATGTTAATTTTACAAAACATTTGAATTGATTAGAAAATATACAATCTTGAAATGAACATCCTATAAGAACAATTGTTCATAAGTTCTTCTAAATGCACAAATTGGAATCTTTTTTGAAGCAATTATAGTATTCTTAATTAAATTGTGTCTCTAGCACAGTAATATCAATTAGCTCTTTATAAACTGCGTTATTCATTTATCAAGGAGACAACTTGATAATATGCTAAAGGCAATAAAATGTATCAGCCTGTAACATGCACTGCTAGAAGGAACAGACTTCATTCAGGATTACATGGGCAGTGAATCTCCACTAACTTTTACAGAGCTGCACTGGTTCACCCAGCTCAGGGAATTGCCTGAATGGCACAATAAACTTCCTTCAAAAGGTATTCAGTTGCTTGTTTACTTTGCATAGCAATGAAGAAAATCATCCTGTCATTGGATGTGCTCTGCTGTGCATAGGGTTGTGAGGTTTTTTTGCTCTAAATATGCTTTATAGTGTGAAGGGAGAAATGGGCAAGAAATCAGTTTGAGGGGAGAATGACAACTGAAATCAGTAAAACGAATAACTTCTGCATTGAAAGGAACTTTAGATACTAATAATGAAGTTTCCAGACAAACCAGAAAAGAGGAGGATTGGGAAGTACCTCTGGAGGCTATTTCTGAACAGCAGACAGATGGTTGGGATGGTTACATGTACATAAGAAAAGAAGAACAGACAACTAGTTGATCTGCTTATGGCAGGGAACCGGGAAGGAAAAAGCACAAGTCCTCTGGAGAAGGAATACAAACAGAAAGTGGGCAGAGAAGGATAAGCTTTCCCCACTGCCAGGTGAAAAGTATGTTCGCCTGAATCTCTCTCAAAAGAGTGCTATAAAGTTATCTGCAGTTCCTGATTTACTAGGAAATTCCTCAAGCAACTGTACTGACATGCATATATTTAAATGAAATGTTCAGTGTGGCTTTTTGTTCCAGTCTTTTACTACTTCTATTTCATTATTCCTCTATTTCTTCTTTCAAGCCTATTTCTAGCATTACTTCCTTTAACCATTCTTCTAAAGACACTTTCTTCAGCAGGACCCCACAGGCACCTTGTTGTTTTGCAGAGGCATGATCTGTGTTTACATGCGTGTTTGGGGCTCCAAAACCAAGCTCCAAATCAGACCGTCATTTGCCGGAGACAACTTGTTGACGTCGACAGATTCCTTTTCGGTCGTGCAATAAAGTAAAACGTACAGCTCCACCTGCTGGAGGAGCCTCCTCCACGGATCATCACGACGTATTTTCCCACAGTACGCTTCGGCTGGGTGCAGAATTGGTGCGCTGAAAGGTACTGGGGAATTTCATTTAGCTTGCCATTCACACAAGCCTGTCTGCTTTGCTCCTGTGCACAGTTATGGAGTTTGTCCTCTGCACTCAGTCTCTATCAGCAAACAACAACCAAACAATAAATAAATAAAGTAACCAAAAAACAGAACAGCTAGGTGTTCACAAAACAGGAAAATGTCATTTATTTACAGCTTGGCAAAACAACAAAGATCCACTTCACAAGAAATCTGGAGGAAACTAGTCATCATCCCCATTTCTGCATTTCAACTCATTTCTTTGCCATGGCAGCATCTCAGCCGTGTCGCTGCCTGTTCAGTCCCTCTAGCAAGTCAGTAAGGATCATCCCATGCCACGAGGGCCAAGTAGCCAGAGCTGGTCCTTTCAAGTCCATAAATTCTTCCAAATTTCATTGAAAGAAGAAGGTATGCAGGCAGAAGTTAAGGTGGTAATGAGGCAATTAGAAACCCACAAAATATTCCCATAGGAGCACGAAGACTATTGCAAAAAAGTCAGCTAGAAATTTAAAACGTAAGTTTGTGTTGACAAAAAGTTCCTCCTGGAAAAAATGTTTTTCTCCACAAGGAATCAGCTACATGGCAAGACTATTTGCATTGTCTTACAGATATGGGAAATGAAATAGAACAAGGTTGTAGAAGCTAAGAGTACAGATCTAAGAGGAAGATACTTGTAGTCTAACTGCTAAAGCAACAGTACTGAGAAAAGACAACAGTTTTCAAGGAGGAATATTATTTTGCAAAACACCTAGCAACTGTGGTGTCTGAATGACAGTATTGATAAAAATGCACACCATAACTAAATATAAATTTCTTCTCCTACTGTAAATGTGGAGATGATCACAACATGGTGTAAAATTTCAATATGGACATACCAACATTTGAGATAGCAAGGTAAAACTGCATAATCAGCTCCTGTATTCAAAAATATACATCTAAGCTAATTTTCTAGTTAAGTCCCAAAATATCACTCATCACCCAACAGGATCAGGAGGCAAGGCAGTTGTGAAAGACCTCTTGTCTAGTACGAGGACGATCACTAGCCTAACAGAGCTCTGCAATGGGAATTTCTGCAATATGCCAAAAGAAGGAGAGGACAAGAGGAAACTAAGGACCTACTAAGCTATAACTTGCAACTACATAAATCAAATGTTTATCACCAAAAAAGTTTGACCAAATCCAGGGAAAATCATTTTACAAGTGGCAAAGCTCCAAAATAGTGATGCTGATGCCTCACATAATGTACAGGGAATGTTTCCTTTGAAGATAGCAGGTATCCAAGTGTGAGATCTGTGATTAATACAGAACACAAAATGAAAAAGCAAGCCAGACACCAAAAAGAAATCATGATTGCAATTTAATTCCACACTCATTAGACAGCACCCAGGGAGAAGACCAATGACTGTCTGTACTTTAAATTAACTGCATGTTAAATATACAGTCTTCATCCTTGATAGCATACATCTCCCTTAGCAGTTAGGGGTTCCTTCCTTTGCAATTTCTTTCTACTCTCTGAAGCCTTGAAAGAATGAGATTTCATAAAATATTAAGATACTATATAAGATTTCATAAAATAAGTTACTTGTATTTGTTACAGAGTATTGCTGATCTTTTTATTCAAGAGCTTAATGTAGCTATCTATATGTACTCAAGGCATTTAGCAACTTCAGGAAGTACCATCAGCAATTAGAAGAAGAATTTAGAATTAGATGGGATAAAAACTTGCACTGTTCTTTCTGAAATTACTTGAGTGAAGTACTGGCTGTATGGATTCCTGAAGGCCTGACACTCACTGATTCAAACAATCCGGTTAGGAAAAGTCAACTGGATTGTCTAAAATAGCATTAAATTCATTTTCCCACTGCCCTATCATTTAGAAGTGAAGTATTACCAGTCAGTTTCCTGACTATGACAGACATAAGGAAAAAATCTTGGATCCAAAAATTAATTTTCCTCAAAATCTGGCAAACGTTCAGGTTTGATTTTCTTACTTGCTTGCTGACTCCTGAATTTTAGGTACAAAAGTAGACATTTTAATTTTAGTTAATATCTATTTTGCTGCCATTTAGAAATAGAAGCAGAGCGCTCAAACACTGAGGTCTCAACCGAAGTTACATCCAATACCCTGTCCAGTATTAAGCATGCAAGAAGTCTCGTTGATTTTAATAGGACTGCAGGCTTCCTCGTGCTGACTTCATTTAATATAGAAATAATATCTCTTTTGTCTCCTAGCAAAAAAGAGAGCAGAGGAAAGCTGATTGTCTGGGCAAAATCAAAACAGAGACAACAGATCTTTTTGATGTGCAGTAAGTCAATCCAGGCAAGGCAGGAGGCTATTTTGGCAAATGTAACTCCCATTTCATGAAGAAGGATCCGGGAAGCTACAGGCCAGACAGACTCACCTCAATCCCTGAGAAGATTATACAGCAAATCTACCTGAACACCATTTCTGAACACACAAAGGAAATAAAGCTGACGACTGCTTCAGTACACAAGAGGACAGAAGTGGATGCCATCGCTTTGACTTTAGTATTATTTTTTTTTTGGCCATAGTTTCACAGAATATTTTTTCATGTGTCTGGGAAGGCACAGCTTGTGCAGGTAAAACCCTATCTGGACTGCCAGCCTCAAAAAGCTCAAAATCCAAAGGGCAGCCAGTTGCTAGCAGTGTTGTGTTTGCAAGTGTTGATCAGTGTCAGTAGGTATTGCTTGATACCTGCATTAACAAACAGCACACAACCAGTGACTGCCTGTTACCAATACGCTACAGGCAGCAGGGCATGGTGTTTGCCAGAGGATCTCTAGCTTGCTGTATGGTGCTACTGATTCCTAGTGATGTCACCAGAAAGCTTGTACAATAACTACATAAACTGTGTTGCACTTTATGCCCTCTGCCCTTTGTCCTTTGACTGAACACCACTGAAGAGAGTCTGATCTCATCCACTTGACCACTGCATTTTGTGTATTTATAAACAGTGATTACATCATCTCTCACTCTTCTCCAGGTTGAAGATTCCTACCTTCTAATTTCTTTAAATGTTAATGGTCCAGAAGAACAGCAAGTTGTGTTTGTTTGCTTTGTTTCTACCCTAAGACTTCATGAAAAAGCACACTGTGCATCAGCACTTGCTTTATGCCATAGATTTCCAACCTTTTGGCTTGCCTGGGCTGCACTGAATGAAAAGGAATTGTCTTGGGCTGCATATTTGTACTTTGCTCCGAAAGTAATCCCTCCTATTTATTTCCATGGAAACTACAACAGATACAATGAACACATGAACACTATTCGATAGAGCAAATTTTCAGCTACAAAATAGTATTTTTCAACATAGTCAATAGCTATGGGTTTTCACCAGCAACTAATAAGAGCCTGCATGCTGCTCTCACAAAAATCTGCACCAGTGGAGGTGACTCACAGTCACTGTCATGAATGCTGAAATACACCACCCACCCTCTCACTGTGCTCACATCCTTGGTTTGGTCTCCATAAACATTCAGCAAGCATCAATGAATGTCAATGGGTGACATTTGTTCTGCATGAAAAAGTTCAGATGCTGTTTTGTCAGACTGCTCCTCTGCTGCAATCTGCCACACAGCAACAAAATCTAATGGCATACTCATGGGAAGGTTCAACTTCTACTGCCATACCACCAACATAATAAAATAGGAAGCATTACTTTCAGAGCAACCCTCATACAATACACGATACA
This sequence comes from Centrocercus urophasianus, assembly GCF_019232065.1. Classification (NCBI taxonomy): domain Eukaryota; kingdom Metazoa; phylum Chordata; class Aves; order Galliformes; family Phasianidae; genus Centrocercus; species Centrocercus urophasianus. The sequence goes on along the minus strand of NW_024884253.1, from coordinate 79,618,556 downwards.
GTTAATGTATGCAACTAACAATAGTTACTTTAATTTTTAATATTTTTATTAAAACATAAAATATTTGACCTTGCTTTTGGGAAATTAATGCATCAGTCTGCTTCCTGAATTTCATCCTTGAAAAGAGTAGTTCACAAATGCACATACTGCCAAAAAGTGATGATGTGAAGAAGGCGTGATTGTGAAGTGAGGGATGAGTTTCTCTGTAAAGAGAGGGTTTTAAATGACTAGAGAGAGAGAAAGATCAAATTTTTCAAGTCAAGTATGTGATCATAACTCTGTACATTCCATTTCAAAATCTGCAGGTAAGATATTTATGTCGACTGAAAACAGTCATAAATATACAAAAAATTGATGATTTTTCGGCAATCTTGAATCCCATTCTCAAATTCCTTTATCAAAATTGAAAGCACGGCCGCATATTTTTTGCAGTTCACAGGGTTGCGTTCAGCAACCAGTGTATCACAGTGCATACAACTATTCACCATCACTCGAGTCAGCACTGCCCTGCAGCCTCCCACGTCCAGGTTTCAGCTCACAGCGCCGAAGGCACAGCGACATGCGGTTGTTGTGAACGACACGTGTGCACCCAGGGCTGCGCCAGGCCTTCTGGCAGGGACAGCCGCCACCATGATGGCGCGGGGTGCAGGCTGTGGAAGGCAGCATGAGGCCCCAGGTTGGACGTGCAGAAAGCCTCAACATATATTAAACTCATCCCAAAGACAGCTTTCAGGCCAAATACTGTCACCTACAGCAATGCTTACGACAATTGCCTTTTGATGATGTGAGGCTGATGGAAGACTACTGTGGAGGACACTGAATGAGAAGTCTTGCAGTCCCGTGCAATTTTAGGCCAGTTTCCTGACTTTATATCTCAGGTATGCACTGAAGTTCTCTATCGACGAAAAAAAGTCTTGGATATAAAGTGCTGCCTGACTGAAAGCAGCTCTTTGCACATACAGGGCTATCAGATTTGAGTTTCTTTTAGCTACAGAATAACATTCCACCTAATTCTCCTATCATGTTTGAAATTTGAGCTCAGTAATGCAGGGAAACATTCCCTCTGATAATAATAAACGTAAATAAAAACTCCTGCAACTTACCACTAGCAGCAAAAACAAAGCAACAGTAAACTGTCCAGAAACAACGATACCAATCTTGTGGTACACTGCTTGTATACATAATATATGTATGGTAAACCACAGAACACCATATATGCATGGAATTTTTAAATCTATTCGAGAGATTGTCAAAAGCAATTTCTGATCCCACTAAAATCCATTTATTTCAGCAAAATTGTAATCAGGATAAAATGAAGAACATATGAAGCCTGGTTTAGTGTTAGATATGGAGGCTGGCAGCCCTGCCTGCATGCAGCAGGGAGGTTGGAGCTTGATGATCCTTGACATCATTTCCAACCCAAGCCATTCTATGATTCTATGAAAACTGCACAGCAGGTCTATTAGGAGCACACATAGAATCATAGAATCATAGAATCACCAAGGTTGGAAAAGAACTAAAAGATCACCCAGTCCAACCGTTCACCTATTACCAATAGCTCCTACTAAGCCATGTCCCTCAACACAACATCCAGTCTTTCCTTGAACACCCCCAGGCTCAGTGATTCCACCACCTCCCTGGGCAGGGATGACATGAGTCAAGATTGGAAACCATATACTGAAATTTTGTTCTAATCCAAAGAAGAAAAGTGTAATTTGTGACAGTCTTGCTTTCTTGCATGTAAACATTAAGTAGAAACACAAAATGTCAAACAACACGTCTCCTGAACTCTGCAGTTTACAAGAAATCCTCTTAAAATGTAACTATATCTTTCTATCAATGCAAACAGTTTATTATCATCAACCTTAATTCAAGTTGGGTTGCAAAAAAAATAACACCTAAACTTTAGCAGGACTAAGATTCCATTAAACCTAAGGAGTAATGTATTTTGGATATTCTACAAGTTTGTGGATGTATCTTTAAAGTGACTTGCTGAAGATACCTCCTTATTGTCGAGCATCAAGTTTCATAACTGTAGGCAGAAGATTTGTTCCCATATGTGAAGTTTGTTTTCAGAACAATGTCTCCCCAAAATATCTCTGTAATTTACAAAATTTACAATCAATTTTACTAGATTCTCAATATATCTGAAATTGACCGAAGGCAACATTGTTTCTCACTTGCATAAGAAGAATAAAAGTGCACAAACTGGTCTACTATTTATTCATAAAAACATTCTTGTAAAATACACTTCTTACAGATTTCAATAGCTGAACAAAAGCCAAGTTCTATTTAGCTGCATTTATATAATCCTTCTGGAGTCAAGAGCATGTCAAAGAACTAGGCCTTACATTTACCCAAGATATTAATTTGTCTGGAAAGCTAAACAACATAGTCATCAGATTGAAACTACGGGATTGTTTATAATAAAGTCTGCTGGCTCTCCAGATCTTGGCCCCACGTAAGCTTCTACCAGCACCAGTGATGAGTAATTCAACTGGAGGCAGTGTAAAATGAGTAGATGAGACAGCAATCGTGCCTTTGGAGTCTAATATCGACATCTTCAAAACTTTTATTTAAAACAAAAGTTTTCTCCCTTGATTCACATTACAGTTTTCTTCCTAGAAATCCTGGCAGGACAACCGTGTCTCTTTTCCTACTTGCTCTTTTACTCCTTTTCCTTTGAGGTACATAAAAATTACGCAGCACTCAGAACAGCTGCCAAGGACAGTTCAGCTAAGAGTGTTGTAACAGGCATCGCATTTCGTGTGTCTCTTAGCCAGCCTTGATGTAATGCAGAAAAGATCAGATGATCTTAGGCATGTGTGAGTAGAGGAGAGACCAATCTACCAGGTGAAAGCTACCACAGAAATAAGTTGTGCGAAGGCGAGTTTACTTTCCCGGAAATATTCCAGCCTTGAAACCTGTGGAAAGTCCCTCAGTTGGAGCTTCAAAGCTTGGAAAACTAGTTAGGAAGCTGACTGCTTGCATTTCTTGCATCTCCTGAATCTCTCTGCAGGCATTCGCTGCCAGTTTTTAGTGACTGAATTACTACACATCAGAGAGATTCAAGGACATGCACAGCTAGATCAGGGTTGCCCAGCCCTTGATCAAGCATCACCTTGAGAGTCTCCAGGGGCATCCACCACATCCCTGGGCAATCTGGGCAGGGACAACAGAGAACCACAGCCAGTAATGGAAAAAGGGACTTAGGTTAGATCTTAGGAGGAAGATTTTGACCCAGAGGGTGGTGAGGCACTGGAACAGGTTGCCCGAGGAGGTGTGGATGCCCCATCCCTGGAGGCATTCAAGGCCAGGCTGGATGTGGCTCTGGGCAGCCTGGTCTGTGGTTGGTGACTCTGCACATAGCAGCGGGTTGAAACTTGGTGATCACTGTGGTCCTTTTCAACCCAGGCCATTCCATGATTCTACGATTCAATTGATAGCCAGTTTGCAAGCATATGTTCCTGGGACAAGAGTAGGAAGAGGTAATTGCCTTTCTCTTACTTAAAATTTTGGGTTTGCTCACTGATGATTAAGACATAAAATAAGATACTTCTTTCATTCTCAATTAAACACTACTTTAATTAAATCCAGTTTTTACACCTCCTCTCTCTTCCCAAAAATCTAAAGACAAACACAAAATGTCAGGACCTTCTTTTCATTTTTTATTTAAAAGGTTGGTTATAAAAAAAAATTCTTGACTTTTCTTCAAATGTCAGTGAAAGTTAAAAATAGGAAGGTAGCAGAAAAACCTTTTACAGTGCACTTATAACAGTACCAAATCACTGCTCTGCACCACAATTAAAATCATACATTATGACAGTGATGTGATACATCTCCGCATGCGGTCTTTCAGGATGCAGCAAAAATCAGTGCAGTTTTTATTCTGTCTGTCAACCATTTATATATATTTTTTTCTAATAGAGTACTCATAAAAAATGAGATGGTAAAGTATACTTTGTTTTAGATGCTGTGATGCAGGTAAATTTAAATACATTTTCCAAGTGCTAAAAGTAACATTATTGCATGTCCTTCAAGCCTGCTACTATAAGAGATGGAAAACAAATAAAAACCCTGGGAAAAATATATTTTTAGCTGGACAAAAGAACCACAGCTTGTTTGGAAGAATGTGACAAGGATAGTTATGTTGTCTTGAGAATTAAATTAGAGTTGCAGGTGTGAAATTACTTTTGATATTTAGATAATTAAATTAATTTAGGAGATGAATTCATGCTGACATTTATGAACGTGGGTGCTGATACAGCTCAGTCTGAAAATGAAATGTGAAAGGCCTTTAAAGCTGAAGCCATTTAAGAGGCTCTTGTGAGTCCTATGAACGGTTTTCTTTACAGTGAAGGATCATCACAAGAGAACTGTTTGTTGTTGTTTTGGTTTTTTTTCCAAAAACTAATTTTGAACTGTAATGTATAAGTAATTTTAAGTGTCTCTGGCACACTAAAAACATAAATCAATCTGTATCTCATTCTGTCTTCTAACCACTCTTATTAAGATAGTCACGACCATTTTGTTCTTTTATACTATGTGAATTAAGGGCAAAGAAAATTGCAAAGGCAAATGGGTTTTCTATTAAGTAGATAGAAGACCAAAAAAATAATGACAGCATCAAATCTTGAACATGCAATGAATTTCACCAGGGAAAACAGATCTAAGCTTAAGCGCTCATAGGTGTTTTTGCAGTACTATGTTATAAATTGGTGAGAAACCCATTTGCCAGCCTATTTAAAAGCCACATCTGTGAAGTTCCCCTCCAAGTTGACTTGGCCACAGAATCACGTGCCTGTGACGTTACGTACCTCAAGATATTGTGCTGAAACATCTCTGCAGAGAGCACTTCTAGAACCTACAGATGCATTTTAAAGAAGAAAGGAAAAACAAAACCCTATTTCACACCTGCCCTGCAGAAGTATTCCAAGATGGCACTGCATTTGGTCACAGCACTGTTAGTTTTAATAGCAGGAGACAAAAATCCAACACTCAAGATGGGAAGCCGGGGATATTTAAAAGCCGTAGAAAATAAGAAACACGATCAAAATCAGAAAAAAAAGTATCAGTGGCTGAGAAAAGAAGTCATATCAGTCTAGAAAGATTTTCTTGAGCTCTGACAATTGGAGCAGCAGTAGTTCTGTTAAAACAAAAAACAAACAAAAAAAGAAAAACCAGAAACCAGGCCTTTGATTCGGTGTCTAGAACAGGAAAGACGTTTGCACTGAAAACAAGTTCTGAGTTTCTATAATCCATACTGGAAGTAAAAAATTTAACATCACTTTGCTGCTGGCCATATTTCTTTAATTTTTCATCTTTTTAATTTATTTAACTGTTCTCAGACCTTTAACAGATGTTTCTGCCTATACAGATAACACAAAACGTACAAACACCAAGATCAAGGTGTCTAAATCACTAGCATTGCATCAGTGGCAAAAAAGGTGTAGGAGTAATCTCAGAAGGTAAGTCCAAATTGCTGTTTAAACAACACAACTATTCTTTATAACTCAAAGGACTGAGAAAATTAGGTTATTTATTCATCCAGGACCAATAAATAAACACTGTAATTGATAACTGAACAACAAAAGTGATACTAAAACTAGGAGGCAATTCACAGAAGAGCACACCATAAATGTGATGTATGTTCCATGAAACCTGAGCAGTTCCATCATTCTGTGTACATGCACAGGTTCCTGTGTATTTTCAGGCAGGCAAGTCTACCACAAGCAGAAATCTGCACAGGCTCAGATGTTTCAAGAGAAGCAGGGAAAATGGATTAGTAGATATTCGATTCTCATGTCTCCTATAAATGTAGCATATGCATTATTTTTAACTCCTACAGGAGAAACTAGGCAACAATTTAGTCTGAAACCAGTAGAATTTTATGTTGCCTCCTGCTGTTTTTTACAGCAGTTTTACTATCTAGTGACAGAGATGTAAAAGTCCAGTAGCAGACTGCAAACTCACTATTCAAAGCAATCATTTTTTTTAAATATTTTAAAAGTCAGCCATATTTGAAGTGCTTAAATTTTTTTTCTAGTTTTGATTAATGACACTTGATGAAGCAGAAAAGAAGCCACAAAGATTTCAGCAAAAAACAGGAAATAAGAATATAAATGAAAACATGCCACTACTTCCTTGTCATTTTCATCCTATTTTCTGTGTTTCAGCATCTATCCTCTGCATTGAACCAGACCTTTCTGTCATTTGCTGATGTTTCCTGTGTCCCAAGCTTTCCTTCTCATTCTTTTTTTCTTTCATCTTCCTGTGTCCCTACTGCAGCTGCCTACAGGCATGACAACTGGTGCTAGTGACTGCCATGATTTGGATATCTATTTGCAAGGAACTAGAAGTAAGCTTTTTCTGTATCCATTTTGTGCCTCTTTAGGACTGCATTTTACTTTGCAAAAGAAATCCCTACTTTCCAAACCAGACATATTGTTCAAATGCACGACCCCAGGGTATTCAGCCGATAACGAATTTTGATTTTTGTAGGAACCTTACAGTTCTGCTTTCAAGTGATGCATTAAACATGATAATTTGGAGCACTGGGATGTTTTACTAACAGCCTGCATCTTGTATGCTGAGGGTCTCCAGGCCCTTACGTGCACTGGAGCTATACATCAAAAAAGCTGCTGACAGGAATATAACTGCATACAGCATGTACTCTTTCAAGAAGCTAACACCCTGTTGTCTTTGTATATTGCCAAAACAATTCCAAACGTCACAACAGATTTAGGGTCTCTGAAGATAAATCAGCTCATATCTGCCAAGAGGCATAATATGTCCCTGCTCTTTCCAAATAAATAATAGTTCAATGCTGAGACAAATAGCAGGAAAATCCTCTCCACACATGACTAAAGACACATTCTAGAGCTAGACAATGAAAGGTATTCAGTGTATGCTGAAGGAAGAATGCCGTTATCCTTTCCTCAATCAAGCATTTCCACAATGACAAAGTAAAATTGATTTACTAAAACAACACCAAATTGTCAGGCTTGGCTTGGCCCTCTAACACTTCTGGTTTGTGGTGTTCACAGCACTTGTGGGATGCCCAAATTGAGTGCATATGTGCATGAAGGGGTTATTGCATTTTTCAGCAAACTTTACCCAGTTGTTAAAGAAACAGTCAGTCTTAATGTTAGGTCACACTAACTGTCAAGGTAAAGAAATCTACCAAAGATGCAGGGCTTGCCCCTAAGAAAGTACTGCTATTATTCTAATCATTAATAAATTTCCTTATACAAGCTGCTAATCAACCCAATTAAAAATACAAAACTTTTAAAAGAGATGAAAGAAATCAGATGATTTAAACAAAATCAGATGAAATTTTTTCTTTTATCAGATCATCTAGGTGGCAAGTATACACCAACTTCATAAGATTCATGTAATGTAGAGGCATTTCCATCCACTTCATACAGATGTGGAACAAAGATGCAGAGAGTCAGCTCTCCACTTTAATTGCCATTCAGCACAGAGCTGATGTTACCATGGAACTATCTATTATGATTCTATCTATTGTAATTCAAATTTCAACCCTGAGTAGAAATATACACTTTAGCATCTCTATTCAAAATAACTATTTTCTTCCTCGTATGTATATTGCTCAACATTTATCTGGACTGAATTCATCTGCCTTTTTATTATCTAGTCATTCAATATCAAGAGGTCCTTTTGCATACTTTTGCTGTTGGCCTTCATCAGTTCTACTGTGAGTAACTCTGTAACAATCCCCCCCCCACAAAAAAAAAATCTGTCTGCACATTAATCCTCTTATTGTGTCACTTGCAGTATGCTATAGAACATAAACTCCATCTGAACTTACAAAATAATTCAGCTTAGAAGAGACCTTGGGAGTTCATCTCATCCAACCTCCTGCTCCTTGTCTAACTCCTGTAATAACCCTCCCCTACCCAGAAACCACGTTAATTCCTTCCTGCCTTGACTACAGTAGAGCTTCTGGCATCATCCCCTCTAATTCCTAATGCACAAACTGATTAATATAGACTAGATAAGTAGATGGTGAAATGGGAGTGACGATTGGCTGAACAGTCAGGCTCAAATGGTTGTGGTCAGCTGCAGGAGCAGTGGTGCACCAATTAAATCAACATGGGAGCAGTACTGCTTTACTCGGGGTGACAAGACTGACCATATTCTCAGCACTTCTGTAAATGATACAAAATTAGGAGGAACGGCTGCTGCAGCAAGCAGTGGTGCTGGAAATCACAAGGAGCTGAGAAGGTTGGGACAGTGGGCAAAGAGGAATCTTATCAAGTTCAGCAAAGGGAAATCCAAGGTCCTGCACCGGGACCAGCACTGGCATTTGCTGGGAACTGACAAGCTTTGCAGAAAAGAACACAGGAGTCTCACTGAAGAAAAAATTGTCCATGGGTCAGCATTGTGCTCGTGCAGCAGAGACAGTCAACAGCACCTTGAGCTGCATTAGGAAAATTCTTGCCAGAGGACTGAAGGAGGTTTTTTGCCACCTCTGCTCAGCACAAGAGACACATTTGGAGTTTCACGTCCAGTTTTAGACTCCCCAGCAGGGCAGAGATATGGACATGCTGGAGATGGTCCACCTCTCAACATGATCAAGGGATGAGGATATCAGACAGACAGGGAGAGGCTGCAAGATTCCGTGAAGAGAAGGCTCAGGGGAATCTTATAAATATGTGCAAATATCTGATGGATGGTGTAAAGAAAACAGAGTCAGACTCCTCCCAGTGGTGCTCACTGACAGGACAAGTGGCAACAGACACAAAATGCAGGAAATTTAACTTAAACATAAGACTTTTTTGTTTTTTAAATTGCGAGGCCAGTTAAACACAAACATTACCCAGAGAGGCTGGGGAGGTTCCATCCCTGGAGATTCTCAAACTGTACATGGTCCTAAGAAACCTAGTCTAGATTTAGCCTGCTTTCAGCCAGGCATTTGGACTAAATGATCTCCAGAGATCTCATCCAAACTTACGACTTCTATAACTGTTTAGATAGATACCATACATTCTTTCGACTTGCTTTTCTTCATACCCACAAATTTTATTTCTTTATTACAGCTTCTATCAATATCACATAATTGAAAAGTCTTTAAATCTATTCTGACAAAATATCATTTCAAAACTAAATTTGCCATACAACAAAAAGAAAAGGCAAAGATGGTTTACAAAAAAGGAAATTAGTGTCACTTCCAAGTACATCACCAATGCCAAAAAAATCACTGGCTCACATTAGAAGAGGGTTGACAAACTTCTGGCACCTGAAGTCTGCAAGCAGTTCAAGCACAACTGCTGACATGCAGCTGCATCACACATCTGTCAGCAAGCTTGTGGGGGCCTGGAGCCTATGAGGTCAGCTATGCCCTGTGCTGTGGAAATGAGCTGCAGGAGCCAGCCTCCAAATTACACTGAGTCCCAGCTGAGTGCCCTGCCTTATTACCGTCACCACTGTCACATTCTATTAAAGAATTTCTGCTGAAATTTCTTCTGGCCCTACATTGCTGATACCTGTGTTCCAGCTCATACCTATCTGAAGGCACTGACTGCGGTTAGTAACTCAGATGAGATCTGTGGTTACTCTGGTTGCCTGGTTTAACTAAAAATATTTCTACAAGAAATCAGGAGAGATGCTGTCAAGGAAGAGGAACGGTAGGTGGTATCTACATAAAAGCAGAGACATTAAGAGTTGTGGAGATGCAGTACAGGTATCAGGGAATAATCGTTAGAGCACAGTATGAAGCCCATTTACACAACTGACATTATTTTATAGCTTTTTTTTTTTTTTTTTCTTTCTTTCCAAATGTGGATTACTTGTCTGAATGTACTATCTAAGCCTCTTGACATGAAATGTGAGACACTACAGAAAGCGCTGTAAAAGATCAAGATGAGCACTTCTCCATGGGGAAAAGAGAGGAGGACAGTGGGACAAACTACTGGTCAAAGCAAGACAGATACATTTCACTAGACTACAAATTCACAGCATAAAAGAACACCAACAGTTAAGCATTGTTAGGAGAAAATTAAATGAGCTATGACTTACTGAAAGCTAATACAGAGATCAAAAGTGGTCTGCTTTCCCTCAAATACAGAGAAGGACATTACTCTCTAAAAGAGATCCACGTGGGAAGTTTTGAGGTGAATCATAGAATGGCTTCTGGTGGGAGGTACCTCAAAGATCATCTAGTTCCAACTTCCCTGCTCTGGAAAGGGCTGCCACCCACTAGATCAGGCTGTCCATGCCCCATCCAACCGGGCCTTGAATACCTCCAGGGATGGAGTATCTACAATTGCTTTGAGCAATCTGTGGCAGTGCCTCACAGACCTCCCAGTGAAAAATTTCCCCCCGACATCTAATCTAAATATCCCCTCTTTTAGTTCAAAGCCAGTTCTCTTTGTCCTATCACTATCCTATCAGATCACACAAAAAGTCAGACCCCCTCCTATTTATAAGCTTCCCTCAATTGCTGGAAGCCTTCAATGAGGCCCCCCTCTCTTCTCAAGGCTGACACAGGTTCAGCTCCCTCAGCCTCTCTTCTTTAGGAAGGTGTTCCAACCCTCTGGTAATCTTAATGGCCCTCCTTTGGACCTGCTTCAACAGCTCTGCATCCTTCCTGTCCTGGGGGCCATAAGCCTGGATGACAGCATCCAGACGGAGCCTCACAAACCCAGCTTAGAGTGGGACAATCACCTCCCTCGCTCTGCTGGCCACCCTTCCTTTCATGGAGCCCAGGACACAGTTGGCCTTTAGGGCTGTAAGCACACACTGCTGGCTCACGTCCTTTTTTTTTTTGTCCAACAGGACTCCCACGTCCTTCCCTGCAGGGCTGCCCTCAAGGAGTTCTTCTTCCAGTCAGTACACATGTATGAGATTATTCCAACCCAAGTGCAACACCCTGCATTTGGTCTTGTTTTATCTCATTAGGTTCTCCTGAGCCTACTTCTCAGGCTTATCCATATCCAGATCCTTTTGGATAACATCCCTTCCTTCTGTTGTACCAACTGCACCACTCAGCTTGGTGCAATCAGCAAACTTGCTGAGGATGCACTCAATCCCACTTCCCAGGTCATAAATTAAGATGTTTCCTAGACAGATTACTGGGAGACATTATTCATCACTGACCTCCGTCTGGACATAGAGCTCTTGACCACAAACCTTTGGCTGCAGCCATCCATCCAATTCACTACCCATTGCCTTGTCAATCTCTCAAATTCATTTCTCTCCAATTTAGAGATAAGGATGTGGTGAAGACCAAGTAGGCAACATCAGTTATCCTTTCTTGATCCACAGAAGCTGTAAGTCTACCATAGAATTTTGCTTTTACTGGAACAGAATTGCTCTAGATGAAGAAAATCAGACCAGTTATCCTCCCTTAGCAATATAATTGAGACCATCCTGAAAAAAAAACAAACCTTCTACCTTTGATAAGAAAACTAGTCCTGCATAACAGGCAGCCTGCATAGCAAAGTACATATTAACCTATCAACGCAACAAGTCTATCCTGCACTCAAGTTGCTCACAGGGCAATCAAACTGAGGTTGTTGAAGTGCTGGAGTTGTAGGAGGTGCTCTTTACTCTTGTAAATCCAGGTCTTAGGTGCTTTAACTCCTATATGTTTATGCTGTTCTGATTTCAGCCACTTGAGAAGAGTCATTAGATAACTGGTAACTTTTTCACAAACTCTTATGTCAATAAAGCCAGGCAGAGATTTACTCCGTTGATCATGCATATGGAAAGTGAAAGATACTAACGTAGTGAAGGAACTGTAGATACAGGGATACGGTCTAAAGACAAATGTTTCAGCAATAGGGTTACCTTAAACAGTCACTACACTCTGAGCTGTGCCAGATACACTGTTTTTGTGAACAGCGTAAATTAAACTGTCAAACTGGTCCAGCTGCAGAGTCTTCTTGGCAGGTTGTTTGTATTTTTGGATCAGCTCTCTAATCTGCTTTCCTGAATGCCCACACAAATGCTGAGGTCAGCACAACACAGAGGGCTGTGGAAGGGTGGGCACAAGCAGAAGTAGAGACTGCTGACAACTGAGACCCATCATGGCCAAGAGAATCCCATTTATGAGAAAAATATTTACTAGGACAATTGTTTGATGGAGGGTGAAGCTCATAATGTAATTTTTTGCTTAGTGGAATCATTAACAGTTTCCTCTCTCAGACAAAAAATAACATGGGGACCTAGTATCTTCCTCTATCCCTCTGTCAACAATGGTTTTAATGGTCTAACAGATGCACATTATTGTAGGTTTGTAACTCACTTCCTAGAGTAGCAAGTTAACAGTCACATTTATAACCACTTACAGAGATACTTTTTGTGATATGAGCATAAAACATTCTAGCAATAAAATTAGACCAAGACAGAAAGTGAAACAAATCCCTCAGAGGTTATGCTTCAATGTTTTAATGTCACAAAGCAGAAAGCGCTGTGGCTGAAAGAAGCAATCCTGCTGCTTGTCAGACTCCTCTGTCAGATATGCTTTAACCTTTCAACCAATAGCACTGCACATTGAGTTATGTGCTGAAAAGGATCAGAGATTTGATCTGGGTCACAAGTAACCTTTATTCATTTACTCGCTTGGTTTTGCCTGGTTAATTTTAACTACTTCAATGCTTGGATATGAAAACATCTGTGTCAGCAGCAAAAAAGGCACGGGAGTGAACAGGGAGGGATTGGGGAAAATTGCAGAGAGAGCCCTCCTTTCAGCAGCAGTGTTTGCTTGCACGGGTTTAAAGTTTGAACTGTGAAATGATGCCCTAAGTACTTTTTTTTTGTTTGTTTGTTTGTTTTTTGAGAAGGGAAAGCCTCACAAAAAGTGGAAATGCTCGTTCTTCAGCAAAAGCATTTGACAAATCCACAGCCAATACCTGCATCATTTAATGGTCCAAGAAAGTAAAAAGAACTCCAGCTTTGGAAGATTCCAGTTGCTTTAATTAACAACAATTCTGTTGCTAGTTGATTCATATGGAAAGTAAGATTCCCATAAGCACGTACTGCAATTTAACTTGTGCCAGAAATGTATCTTTCCCAGGTGCTCTTACTGTGAAAAGACATAATAATATCATCTCACAAGTAAGTCCTGCAGGATATATTGGACTGATTTTCAAAAGGAAGGTGAACAAATCATCAGGATAACTTTCTGTTAAGAACGTATGAAAATTCTCAGTAGTGATAATGCAGAACCATTTGCCATGGAAATCAAATTCTGAATAACAAAGTACCCCACACATCTGCTTCCTGGATAAACAATTTCTATCCAAGAGAGAACAGCTGTCTTATCACATAAAAAATATTCAGCTCCTTAGCCCTGACTTTAGCTCAGTGACGTTACAGAAAGGAGACTGCAGATAAACCACAGACAAAAATGGCAAACCTATGACATAAATTGCAGAAATTATTACAAAGATGCAGGAATTTAACACTACAGCAAACAAACAAAACTATCTGTACTTGTCAGATTGGAAGATATTTTGCAACTTTGAAGAAAGCCATGATGCAGCTAATGATGCACTGATCACTGGACGTAACAGGACCAGCTCCCATAATAACAGCACCATTCCTCCCTTCAACATGAAGATACAAGAAACACTCCTTGAGACTTGCACTGACATGTCCAAGAATCTGCAATTATGCTGAAACACATAGCACGTAGGTATAGACTATAATAGCCAGAACATTCATTCTGCCATCAAGACATCAAGATCCAGTGGTGTGAAAACTAACCAAGTGGGAGCAGAGACCCACAGAGAGACAGCAGCACTCAGAGAGTGCTATGGGCCACTTAGTCAGGACAATGACACTGATGACTGGAAATAATAGATACCCTCTAGATCAGCTGCCTCTGTCCTTACCAGTGACTTCAACTTGCCAGACATTAACAGGAAATATCATACAGCTGATACAAACAGCTCCAGCAGATTCCTACAACACCTTGACAATTGCTTCTTGGTACAGGTACTAAGGGTGCCAACTAGGAAATGTGCTCCCCTTACATCTGTTGCTTATTAAAAAAGTCTCATGGGTGAAGTGGCCATTGGTAGCCATGCTGGCCATTGTGACCATGAAGAAGTCAAGTTACTATCTCACCTTAGCAGACAGATGAATGCTAAGTAGTAGAAGAGAAGAGAATAAAAAAAGAGAAAAGGAAACAGGATAGCTTTAGAAACACATACAGCAGGTTGCATTTTTGTAAACACAACATATAGATAGGTTATTCTTAAAGTAATGCTTCCTATCTATTTCCATGGAAATGACAACAGATACAAAGAGCACAACAACATTACTGGACAGAGCAAATTCTCAACTATGAAACAAAACATTGTTTTTCAACACAGTCACCACCATCAGCTACACATTTTTGCCAGTGATGAACAAGAGCCTGCATGCCACGCTCCTAAAAATCTGCACCAGAGGAAGTGACCCACTGTTGCTACTGCTGAAACACACCACTCACTGCCTCACTGTGCTCATATCCACTGTTTGCTCTCCAGAAATGTGCAGCAAGTGCCAGTGAATGTCAATGGATGCCATTTTTTTTCCACGTGGAGGAATTCTGTGACACACATACGCACTTCCATATCAGATGCCATTTTGTCAGACTGGTTCTCTGCTGCGACCTGTCACATGGCAACAAATGTAAAGGAATACTGGTGGGATGGTTCAGCCTCTACTGCCATACCACCAACATCTGCCTCTAGCATCATAGGGAAAACATCAAAAAACAGGAGGCATTAGTTTTGGAGCATCCGTCTTAGATCCCTTCGTAGATCCTGTCTTAGTCAGGTGATGAGAAAAAGAAGTCAGAGTTACCATCTCTCTGTGCTCCTCTCTCAAAAACACTGAACAGTTTTGATGTCTTTATTTTGTTCCTATATCACATAATAAAAACTTTTTGCTATTCTCAGGTTAAATTACAAAATGCTTTTTGACTCTCGTAAGTTCCAGTGTGACTTCATTAGAGAGGTTATCCTATTTAAATTCACATATATTCAATTAAGAAAAATAAGATCTTAGATATTTATCTCAGATGTTTAACAGCAAAAACTTATGGGAAGTGAGTGGACCCAACAAAACACAGCCGCTGTGTTATCTATCAACTGCAGAAAAGCACTGGAAAACATACTGCAAAGAGACAGTTTTGCCTCGGAATTGAAATGCATGAACTAGGTCTAATGAGTCTCTTTCATTACAGTTAGTTATCTCCCACTTAGCAAATATATAAAATAAAAAGCTTCTGCTTTTAACAGGATAAAAAGGAAAACTAGAGGAAAAGAGAACTCAGAGAAATGTGAAATTTTTCCCCCTCACACAGCTTCTAGACTGCAATATAAAATGTGAAGCCATATTATTTTGAACGAAAGAGTATCAGAATTTTATGGAAGGATAGATGTGCAGCCAGGAAAAATCCTTCATCTTATGATTAACACTACAGTGCTAGAGAAGGCAACATCATTAGAGACTTGCTAATCAAACAGCAAATCTGAAGCAACTTATCAAATGAGTTCTCTAAGGAGTCCTCTCTAACCTCATTGCATGAGTGCTATTACAGTAAACTTTAAACTGATGTTCATTATATTACATTTCTGTAATGATTTTTCTGGGCATTTCAAGCTACATGAATGCATGGTCAAGCACTTGGTTAAGAAAAAAAAAAAAGTATTTTTATTTGGAAAAAAAAATGTTGGTATTTATTTTACAGCCAAATTATCCTCTTTCTTATTCACAGAAAACCTCACTCCATATCTCAGAGCTCAATTTAGCCCATAGTTTGGTTTTATACATTAAAAATCGTGTCTTTGTCAAATGAGACACTTTTTATTTTATAGAATCACAGAACAGCCTGGGTTGAAAAGGACCACGATGATCACCTAGTTTCAAACCCCCTGCTGCGTGCAGGATCACCAGACCAGGCTGCCCAGCCTGGCCTTGAATGCCTCCAGGGATGGGGCATCCACAACCTGAGATAACGCTTTAGCTCTTGCACCACGCTGAGCAGATCGCCCGCCTGCTCACACCGCACACAGCTGGTATCAGTGCATCAGGTAGCAGTGAAGGTAGCAGGGGCCAGGCGTTCTCTGCAGCCTGAGACCTGAACTGCGGCACGGACATCCGTGCTTTCAAGTCTGAGTCTCCACGCCCCTTTCAGCAGCAGCTCGCCGCCGTGTGGTGACCACGGTTGCACCTCGGTGTGTCCAGAGAGCAACGACTGGTAAGCGCTAAGCCCCCTCCAATAGAGCAAGGTACCCTGCCTTGCCTGCTTGCTCGTCCGCTCGAGGTTTGCCCTGAAAATAACTCGTTTCACAGCGAGATAACAACCCTCCTCCCTACGCAGGCGCTCGAATAGGTGGCTTACCGCTTCTCCTCGTCTGAACGGCGCACGTGAACCACACACCCTCACTCCTCCTCTCCGCCCCTGAGGCTCTTTCAAGGAAGAGGACAGAACGCAGAGCCGCTGCCCTGGCGCTTCACGTCAGCCGCTCTCGCGAGAGCTGCCGAGCTGCTGTTATCTGGGGATCCCTGCATGAAGGAGCCGACAGAAACCCCCCTTGTGCTTCGTGATCAGTCGCTGCAGTTCTGGCTGGGACAGCTCCGAAGCAGTTAACCTTGGCAATCACTTACTTAAGAACTATTAGTTTTGCTTTATTAGAATCGTAGAGTTATAGAATGATCAAGGTTGGAAAAGATCACCAAGTCCAACCATCAACCCATTGCCATCATGCCCACTAAACCATGACCCCAAGTGCCACGTCTCCACGTTTCTTACACATCTCCTGGGGTAGGGACTCCACCACCTCCCTGGGCAGCCTGTGTCACTGTCTCACCACTTTGTGAGAAGAAATTTTGCCAAATATTCAAACTGAACCATGTGTTCCAGAGAGATGCAACAGCTTCCTTGCTGCATTTCCCAAGAGGGTCACCTGGCAGAGAAGCTTCTACGGCATGGACATCCTGTAGGAGCCACCAGAGCAAAGTTGGGATGTATATTATTGATAGCACGTACCATACAACCTCTGGAAGGGTGCTTGCAATGTCTTCTACAAACATGAATTTCACCTTACAGCCCTGTGCAGCAGAGATTTTCACCAAGATGTTGAAACCCACATAAATAGCTGTTTCAGGTAGGTCAGCTTGAGATGCAAGACAGCAAAGGTTGCATCTGAATTTGAAAAATGCTAGATCTTCAGGTCTTAAATTATAAGTGAAACTCAAGGGGTATCAAGTTCAAAAAAAAAAAAAAAAAGCCATCACCCATCCTGAAATCCAAGGCCGTGTTAGAAGAAGTCACCTGCATGATTTGACCAGGTCAGACATCACATCCTTGGCAGTGTGAGGGAAAAAGTGGTATCTAGATTGCTAGTCCTGTTTGTTAATTGAATGATCCAATGGTCATGTATGCTTGTGAAAAATGGTAATAAAAAAATGAGAACCCCACGCTTCATTAATGGCTTTGAGATTTTTGTTGTTGAGGAACAACTCAAAGTCTTTAACACATTATCTTTTGGGAGAAAAAAAATGTAATCAAGACTAACCAATGACTTTATTGGATGTGTTTTGGAAAGGGATTGAGAGATCTGAATCTCCAAATTGAGAAGGTATTTCCAGCACCTGGCAAAACACAGACACATCTTTTGCCAAAGAGAAGTTCAATGTACAGGCAGGAGGTGAAGCTGAAAGAACAAAACTTTGACGATACACACTAAAGGCTTTGGACCTTATCAAGAAATAAAAGTCAGTCAGGTGAACAGCACCATTTAGCCCACCATGGCTCCATGCAACCACCCTGAGGTACTGGAGGCAAACTAAGCCTTCATGCGTTACCTTTTTTATTATTATTGTCATTGATTTGTGTCCCTGACTTTCGAACACTGGGGATTTATTGCTTCACACTCACAGTTTTTCAGACAGCTTGCTACACTTGCAGCACAAACAGCTGCTGGACGCACAGCTGTTACCACAGCACCTCCGTTGTTTTTTTTTTTTTTTTTTTTTTT
>NW_024884253.1:79329036-79600454 GCF_019232065.1 Centrocercus urophasianus | reverse complement strand
TTTTTTTTTTTTTTTTTTGTCTCAAAAGCACATTTTCTACGATCACCATTTCAACCCAGACCGCGTCGGCGGCGGTGCCCTCCCGGCGTTGGGAGGGATTGAGGGAGGGAGGAACGCAGGGAGGGAGGCTGGGAGCGGGGCGGTGCTTTGCGGCTCCTTCCTACCTACCCGTCAGCGCGTCCGCCCGCTCAGTTGTCATGGCGGCTTCTGTACTAAGTTTTGCTCGGAACCTGTGCTGGCGGCGTATCTGCGAGATAAGGTGAGCCCGTGCTGCCTCCCTTTGCTGCCCCTCAGAGAGGGGCGGCTTGGACGCGTCCCTGCTCCACAGCCGCCCGTGCCTCTCAGGGCTGCCCCGGGCGCGCCCTCGCGAACTCGGGAGGCCTTTGTGTGGTCGTAGCGCTGAGGGACTCGGTTGGGGTGGGTTGTCAGTTGGTCTAGGTGAGATCAGTGCTCTTTTCCAACCTCAACAGTTCTGTGATTCTATGATATCAGGTGCGACTCGG
The DNA here is from genome assembly GCF_019232065.1 of Centrocercus urophasianus. Lineage (NCBI taxonomy): Eukaryota > Metazoa > Chordata > Aves > Galliformes > Phasianidae > Centrocercus > Centrocercus urophasianus. The sequence continues at coordinate 79,599,951 of NW_024884253.1, read as the reverse complement.
GACTCTGAGAGCAACGGTGGAGTTTGCACCGCTTTGATCAGCTCTTTTACTTGTGTGTCTGGCATTGATGTAGTTTAGGAGCGCTTCAGATACGCGTCTAACGTGAACGGCTCTGAGCAGTCCTACAGAGCATGGGTCCTTTTCAAAAATAAAGCGCCGTGTAACACCAAGCGGTACCGCTGTTGCTTGGCTGGCAGTGAAGCAGCTCTTAACCTTCGGCACAATTAAATCAGTGTTATGAAACACTGTTGCTGGTAGTAAAACAATGACTCGCATCCTTAAGCAGTGCCACAGCTCCAGTAGTGGTAAGAGGTCCAAATTCACTTTCTTTGGATCTTGCATAAAGTTATAGGACTGATTAAAACACAGCTGTGCATAAGTGTGTAACCACAACCAAAGGTGAGTGACGGGTGTTCTCTTTGGTGCTGAATTGTCAGAGCACATCGATATCCTTCCCTCCAGTATTAACTGTAATATCTTTTTCTAACCGATAGCTGATGCAGAGCTCAGCTGGATTTATCATTTTTAATCCACCCTGCTTTTATTTCAGAACACTTCATTTCTCAGTTTCTGTCCTTAAGTCAGCCATGAAGATCTCAGAAATGAGGCAGACTTACCCACTGGAGAGGGAGACACTGGAGTTGGAGATTGTCCACCATTTCAGTGGCTGATTTTTCTTTACTTCTTGTGTATATGTGTATATATATACATATATGTATGGAAGCTTATGGCTTTCCTTCTGTGGGCGTCTGTATACATATACAAATACAAAAGTTAACTTTTGCTATTTGTGCTTTCTCACTGCCACCTCTTCATGCACATCCCCCATGCCCAGGTGTTTTTATTTTTGATCCACATTTCAAATGTGTAAACTCTTGACTCAGAAACAATGCTACATCTTCCTACTATAATGAAAAACTTTGAATCAACTTAAAGAAATACTTCACTAAAAATGCTCATCATGTTTCTGAACAGTTATCTTACTTTGCTTCTACTTTGTCCTTTTAAAAGTTGCCTCTTGTCCAGTTCAGTGGCATCTTTTGGGTGTGTTAGTTTAAGAACAGAACAAAAAAGTAAACATTGCCAGTGCTGAGCAGCTGTGTGATGGCAGTTCCACTGCCAGAAGAGAAAGGAACCAGGACTGAGAGGAAAAGCAGAGGCTCTGGTGCAGGCAGTGTCACTGATCAGAGCTCGTGTAAGCCCTGTCTAATGCGTGGTGCAAGAAAAATGTCGCTCCCACCACAGCTAAAGGAGTTCTCTTTACATTAGTAACTACAGTAAACACCTTAAAGCCTGCACGATTTTGGACATGATTTGATTCTTTGTCAGTGTTCTTTTGAAAGATTTTGGATTATTTCCCAACAATTAGACTATCACAGTGCCAGGGAAGCTGCGGAACTTCTCCTCTCAGAATGACTGAGCTTGGCTGAACAGGGCCTTGGGTAGCCTGATCTCATCTCAAAGCTGTCGCTGTTCTGAGGTCACATCAGGAGCAGGTTACCTCCTGAATCCACTTCCAACTTACATTATCCTTTTTGCAGATTTTGGAGCTCAGCTGTACCCTCACCACAAGCAGAGCAGTTTTGTATGAAGCAATTTAATGAGGATATCAGTGCGAATATACGTGCTTCTGCTTGGCTTGTAGGAGCAAGATTAGGCCAAATAAACAATAGTGCTTTGAATTTTCGGTTCAGAGTCCTTATATGTTGCAAGCTGACATTTCTATAATTTCTGGACACTCTGAAAGTTTAACAGATAAGGTATGAGTCTAAAACTGAGGTCAGGATGCCCATATGAGATGTGAAGATGTCTGAATTCAAACTATTTCCCATTATTTCTCAAAAGCTTTTGGTCAGACTATGCCTTCAAGTTATTGCTGTTGCCTCAGTTCTAAGCAGTCCCATCTCTCACCTGGCAAGGCCAATTATCAGTTGCCCATCTGCGTGTGCCATCTGAAAGCTTGAGTCTTTTTCTCAGACTTGTATGTACATGGTTAATGGGCAAGATGTGATGTAGCTTTCCTTGTAAGATGAGGCAGGTCACTTTCCTTTCCTTTAAAAATGCAGATGCTTTCAATTTAGGTGCTTGACCACAGTGAATGCGGGATTACTGCGTTTGATGGCTTCATCTTACAGGGTCTATGTATTCTTTTTTCTGTCTCCTCAGACAATTGTTTACTTGCCAAATAAGCTGTTAGTGGGAGGTAAGATACTTAAAACTGTACTGGAATATGCAGAGGAATACCTCATTTGGTGGTTTTTTGTTTTTTTTTTTTGTTCTTCCTTTGCCAGACCCAAAAATGAGCATAATTGTGCATCCTACTAATTAAGGCTCCCTGCTGAGAGTACAGTTAGCACAGCTTTTCAAATAATGATGTAACGTTGCCTGTATTGTGCCTTTATTACATACCTCTTTTATGTTGTTTCCAAACAAAATGTCACATGCAGTTGTGTGCATTGTGGCAACTGCATCTTCAGAGTTAGTTCAGTTGTATGAAGCAGAACTTGGCTTGTGACACTCGGTTTTATTTGATAATGGTGAATACTAGTCTAAAAATAGGTCAGTTTGTAGAATTTCCTCTTGCTGTCCAAAGTGGCTTAATAAATACTTAGAGAAGTAGGCATTTAGTGCATTAAGAATACTGGGTAAGCAAGTTTAAAAGTAGAACAGTGAAGCAGATGTCATCATATCGATAGGTTCAAGACCTGTGATGCTCTGGCTGGTACAACATGCAAATTCAACTGCTGTGATTCTCATGAGTGAAACGCTTTTACTCAAGTATGTATCTCAAATAGGAATGAGTGCATCTTGACAAAGAAACTGAAGTCACTTGTGCCGTCTGGACATTCAATTGCAGCATTTTTCTCCCAATGTTTTGTGAGAGATTCCTTGAAGTATGTATGTGAGCATCTTGAGATACAGAGAAAAAGACAAATAATGCAAATTGTGTGATCAGTGTGACTTCTGCCTTCAGTTAAAAAGAAAAAACAAACAACAAAAACAAAGACAACCCCTTTAGGCAAGTTTCCTACCAGTAATATTATTAACTTAACATGCTAAGCCGTTAGAACAAGAAGGGAGGAAAGACATTCTGAATTGGATAACAAAGGAAAAGGACTGCTACACATTATTAGATATAATTCAGACATTAATAATAATGATTTAATGCTTTTAGTAACACAGAAAAAAGATGCATCAGAAAGACAAGATGGGTGTACTCTCAGATTTGTATCAAAGACAGTACCAGAAAAAGAGATATATCCTTAGAACACTCATAGAAATACAAGGGCAAAACTCAAGGGTACTTCCTAATTCATTCTGTTTTTAACTGTACATTTCCTTCCAGATGCAGAGTTGTAAGTTGCATGTGCTGGATCTGCTATGTGCTCACTTCTTGTCCTTTCTCATTCTATGTAATTGTTCTGATCTGATTTGTCTGAGAAGGGGAGGCTGACGAAGTTGTGCTCAGAAGGTGATACTGTATCTGTCCAGCATTTGTACTTTCAGCTGTTTAGAATTGGAGACTCTACAACTCCATTGCTGTGAGGTGGGCTGTATTTGCTTTTTACTGCTGGTCAGACTCGTAGGAGCAGAACGTTTGTTGGTGGGAAGCCTGTGTCCATGCTAGCCTTGTTTTGAGGGTTTGCTTCATACTGGCTGTAGTACAATCCTAGCACTGAGTGCCTGTTAGCAGCCAGCGGACATCTTATGAGTTTGTATAATCTAGGAGGAATCTAACATGTATTTGTGAGACAGCTCCGCAAGAGAAACCAGGGGAGAGCAATTGGAAATAATTTAGGGATTTTCGAGAGCGTTGTCATCTAAACTAAGACATTGATGTAGATGCCCCCCATCATCCCAGCTTGTTTCTTGTCATAGTACTCTCAGCAACTTCAGAAGAGGCTAGGTCTTATCAAAAACAGCTTTCCATCAACTGCTCTTTTATTTCTCAGCAACAATAAAGAGCCTTTTCAAAGAACTGATAACATTTCAAATAAGGTGAACTGAAAAATAGTTAATTTTTTAGTAACCTGTTGGCTTTTCCTTCCTTATTTAGCCTTAGTGATCTTTGTGTGTGTTTGGAATACTCCCTTGTTCCAGTAAGTCTATTTGTACAACAGTATCAGCTCTTCAGCTTGGTAGGCAGCAGCTTTAAGGGCTAGAGTTCGCTTCCACTCTGGCTTTTGGACAGTGTCCAAAGTCTGTCTTGTTTCCCAGCACCATCTTGTGACTGTGCATCTGCAGGTTTTCAGCCCACTCACCCAGCAGGAGCTCAGCACAAAGTCCCAGTGCAGTACACAGCAGTCATTACATGATCTCTGCAGCCATTTTCTGTTCCCGTCTGGGAATTAACTGAACCTGCTCTCTGAATTGGTGGTCCTGTATTTGAAAGCATAACTACGTTCATTGGTAATTATATGAATGGCCCATTGATATATTTATAGCAGAGCATGATGTTACAGTCTCTGAAGACTTTCCCTTCATCAGTGACTTCAGTGCCGTCTCTTTCTGCAATACCTTACAGTTTTCTTGTTAAGTAAGAGACTTACATCTCTTACTGCCCTCCCTTCCACCATGTTAGCTAAGGCAGAGAGATGTAAAGTTCTGGGAAGAGTTCTGGGGTTTTTGTCTTTACCATGGGACCATGCGTGTTATAAATAAACTCTTTTGGTGAGAGTGGAGGAAGAACTAATCTCCTGTGGCTATGAGATTGGATTGTTTCTGTTGTCTTCACTAAATGGCCGTGCTCTGCGCTGTCTTTGCATTTGGGTCTGATTGCAGGGGTTGGCACAACCAAAGTAGGTACAAACCTTGCCTTGCAGAAAACCTCAGTGAGGCTGTCCTGGGAGTGACCAGTCAGAGTGGTGGCATCCTTTTCTCTGCACCATTTCTGTCTTCCAGGCTTAGCCACAGAGAGCTCATTGGCCTCAGAGAGAGTCTGCCTTGTGTCACTGTAGTAGGCACTGCCCACTCCTTTTTGTAAATCCTATTCAGAAAGCTGTGGTTGGGTTTGGCCATGCAAATTTTAGTAGCTTTGTTTGGATACTGTTTTTTTTTTAGTCTTGAACAGCCATTCCTTTCAAAGAGGGCTCAAGAAAATCCCACTTGACATGAGAAACCTTTTAAGTTTGAAACAACTTTGATAATGAAGTGACTTCATAATATGCCAACATCCTGGTTCTTAAAATACCCTGATGGTTGGCTTTTCACACTGACAGCAATGGTATTAAACAAAAATTAATCATACTTACAATTGTCAGAGAAGTATTTTATCAGTTAATGTTTTTAAAATGATCAGTCTTAGATAACTCAGGTTAACCAGATGCAGAAGGAACATAAGCATTATTATTTTGTTCACAAGGTTCTGGCTTCCATGTTGTCCTAAATGCATACAAAAAATGTGACAGCACGAGATAGCAGTAAATTCAGTGTGAGGATGGATTGTGTTTTTGCTGAAATCCAGAGAATTTGCGTAATGTTTTGCCGTGTTGCTTTGTTTATATGTGTGACAGCTATCTCTTCAGTTGATAGCATGGACAACTCTGAGTGGAGATTTCTGTGATTTAGTTAGGGATTAAAGTCTCTTTTAAAGTCTCAGCCATTAAATAGAAATTATTACCATGCTGGTTTGGAAACAAGCAAACAACTTTGCCCTTAGTGCTACCAGACTCCACAGTTCATGGTATCATTATGACTGTGGTTGCGCAATGCCGTATTTAAAATCGATCAACCAACCTCCAACAGCCCCGAACCCCTCCAGGAAAAGATCAACAACCACCTTTCTGCTTTCTGAATACGGCAGAGTCCTTTTAAACTCTCACAGACATTTGGTTCCCTCGATGGAAAGCACTTTTTCCTCTGCTCTCTTCTTTTTTTGCCTCCACATTTTTTTCTTTCTTCCCCCCCCCCCCCTTGCTTTTTTTTTTCCCCCAATAATCTTATTCCTGCAGGGAGCCAGATGGTGAGTTGTCCTTTAATTAGCATTGTGGCCCTTTGCTGGACTCTCCATTAGCTCCATCTCTCATGTGCAGAGGGCTGGACTCAGTGATTTAGGCATGGCCTCACCGGTGCTACATGGAAGGGATTCTGTACTTGGATCTGAAAAGTTTTCTTGAGGGTTGGATTTGTTATGTGGTATTAAAACAGTGTATGATTTTTATTTCAGATGTGCTACTATTTTATTCCACTATAGATGTGCTTGTAAAATGCTTAGAGATCCAAACACATCAGTACTGAAACTTCCAAGCTACTTTGGTTGTCAGCTGCTTCCCCAGACCAACAGTTTTCTGTAATCTCCATACTGATAGCACAAACCAGTATGTCTGCACTGCATCCCCCCCAGTTACTGCCGAGATCCAGTGTGAGCTCTGGGAGCTCCTGCTGTGGGTGCAGCCTTCTAAGTGACGTGATGTAAGCCTTTCATGAGGATCTAATGGGACATGAACTGAACTCACTCGGAATGTATATGATTTTCATCTCTAACAGTGACTAATATTCTCAGTGTTTCATTTTGAACACAAGAATTAGTAATGTGTAACATCTACAAGCTCGTTAGGTTCTCTGATGAAACAAAGAACAAGGCAAGAGACACAGACGGTGTCTAAAGACAAAGAGTTGGAAATTGGTATGACTTTGCAGTAACATTATCCATTGATAAGCTGTAAATTCTGCCGTGACACAGTACTGCCTTGTTATTTCGTAGAGCTTGTACTGTAATAGAATCATAATCTTTGCTGTTCTGGTTGTATCTAGGTGTCACGGATTCATGTGGGAAAGTAAGCTTCAAACAAATTGTTTGTCTTCATTCACTGGCTCAGCTGAACTTGCAGTAGTGTCAGTGGATTTTCTAGTGCTCCAATAGTGGCTGTGTCCTTTTTGGAATCCTAGCTGCCTTGGCCAAAAGCTATTAACACCAGTGAGCACTCTGCCTTTATCTCCATGCAGTCAGCAAGGTTTATCCTCAGCAGCCAAATAAAAAATAGCTTTTTTCCTCTCTCCATTAGCAGCAAAATTATTTGGCGTATTTGTTCATGAGAGTTTAGTTAGAAAGTCACCTTGGATGTACAAAGGACCTGTTTGTGTTCATTGGTCTCCAAATAAACTTTGTTTCTCACCTAATGTCACATGGGTAGGTTGCAGCTTTGTTGTTTTTGTTTGTTTGTTTATATTTTTGACTTTCAAACGTGTTTTGGAGGCTATGTCTGCAAATCTTCCTGCTCAGAGAGACGTCTTATGTGAACTGTGTCCGTGATTCTATCAACTGGGGATGTACAGGAAATCCTCTGCTGTTTCTGTCTCATTCACCACATCCAGTTATCTTAAAGCCTGCTGGAGAGGAAAAAAACTCTTAGAGATTTAAGGAGATTATCCCAGTTTCCCCCTCCTCTCCAGCAGCTGTGATGAGAGAATATTAACTGTGTCTGAACAGAGAATGAAGAGCAGCCCATTTCAGATCTTAGTGAATGGTAATCTAGAGCTTTGATTCTTAGCTATTCTTTACAACTGAAAAAAAGCTGTCAAGTGCAGCTGAGCCACTTACACTAAACAACAGTGATTCAGCACTTCAATTTGCCAGCAGACACATCATTATCTTCTAGTTTTTGTGTGTCAAAATAATGTAGGAGTCTAAAATATTGAAAGCTGATAAGGATTTGTACACTGAACTTGTGTTTAGAACAACTGCTGAAATTTTCTAATGTGAAGGAGGAAATAACTTGGCTTTTATTTCTTTCTGTTTATTAAAGCAGCAGTAAGTGAATTGGTTGTAGAGAATTTGCACTGTTCTTTCCCACTAGCTAGATGTATAGGAAATACCCAGTACACTGGAAGTATCTTTATTATATGGTAGTAGTAAACCTTAATTATTCCATGTTAACCACAGAATAGTGGAGGATTACCAAGGACTACGCTGGTAGAACAGGGAGGGGTAGGTTGTTTGTATGTCTGTTGAAATGTGTTTAAGGAAAACTGAACTGTCTACTGAGTCATCATGCTCCTGTTTGTCACAATGATTAATAAAACCTTGTACAATAAAACCGAGAAAACCAAATGTTTTGATTTCAAGACAGTAATTTTAGTGTTAATAAGTCTTTCTTACTGGCTTTTTGACCTAAGAAGTAAAGAGTTTGTTCCAACAGATCTGTGTAAGAGTGTGGGGAGCAGCAGCATAGCTTTACCTGTGCATCTGTCCACTGGTTCACACTGAAGGGAGAAATCAACCAACTCCAGATGCTAACCTGCTGTTAACTGACTGCTGACCTGCTGCAGCCTGCTTGACTGGCATTGCTACTGACCTACCGTTGTGGTGCGTGCTAGCAGGTGAGAGCAACACGTCTGAACCGAAGGCTCACAGCGAGAGTCTGTCTGTGAATTGCCATGAAGAAGTACGGGCTGTTTTACATGCAGGGATTGCTGCTGGTTAGTTGGCTTTTTGTTTTTGAGCAAGGTATAGATGCTGGTGTCATGAAAAGAGTCTTTTTTTTTTCCCTCAGAGGAGCAATTCATTTAGCTGTGTTTCCTTCTTAGTTGCTAGATACTAAGAAATATACCAGTTGCTGAAATTTGAACAGGCAGAATCGTTTGAGGCAGTTTCTGCTTCTCTATCTTCTGAACGAAAGCTGAATTTCATGGGTCTCTGCTCTGAATTGTTTTCCTTTTAACTGGTAGCAGAGGATTCTGACAGAGATGCATACAAATGAGGGGCAGTGGATGTTCCTACACGGTGTAGCTGTGGAAGCAGACACAGACCTTTTCCAGATGACAGAAGCTGTGAAGAAAGATGCTCACATGTCAAATATGGTAACTCCACATCTCCCAGTATAAGAAAAGAACATCTAGAAGTTGTCAGGGGAGGTTATGAGATTATATTAGCATAAAAACCTGTCAAGTGGAGGTAAAGTAATGGGGGGAGGAAAAAAGGAAGAAAAAAAAGTTGAAGAATGTATGACAAAAAATAGTGTACATAGAAGGCTGTAACAGGATAACAAAGAAGGTTTCTTTCCTCCTACGACTAAAAGAACCTCGAGTACTGAGTTCAGTGTTGGGCCCCTCACTACAAGAAAGACATTGAGGTCCTGGAGAATGTCCAGAGAAGGGCAGCAAAGCTGTGAAGGATCTGGAGCACAAGTCTTATGGGGAGCAGCTGAGGGAACTGAGATTGTTTAGTCTGGAGAAGAGGAGGATCGGAGAAAACCTTATAACTATCTACAACCCTCTGAAAGGAGGCTGTGGCAAGTTGGGAATTGGCTTCTTTTCCCAGCTAATTAGCATTAGGATGATAAGTAATACCCTTAAGCTGTGCCAGGGAAGGTTCAGATTGGATATTAGAAAAAATTTTCTCTGAAAAAGGAGTGAGGTGCTGGAATGGGCTGCCCAGAGAGGTGGTGGAGTCACTGTTCCTGGAGGGGTTCAAGAAACATGGAGATGTGGTGCTGAAGGATATGATTTAGTGGGCATGATGGTGGTGGGTAAACAGTTGGACTAAATGATCCTAGAGGTGTTTTACTAACCTTAATGATTCTATGAAGTTTCACTTAGAATTTCTGTATTAACCCTCCCCACCCCCTCCAACAACATTACAACGCTCCTTTTTTATCCAGCAGTGGCGGAGGAGTGATTTCTTCAACACTCCCACAGGTATCTCCTGTTAGATTAGCTTTGTAGGTGCTGCTGCTTTTCCTAGCTCAGTTCTGGGTAGCCCGTAGTAAGAGAAGACTTGGAGGACTTAGCAGTATAGCAGATTAGCCCTGTCTGCATTCAGTTACTTAGAGAAAGCTCTTATGTTGTTAGGTAAGTGCTGGGCTATGTTCAGGTTTCCTATACAGTAACGTAACATTAAGTATAAATACCTTCTTTGGGTTCAGTAGCACATAGGATGAATGGTGACTTGGGCAACCTCCAGATTAAAATATGTAATGATTTTCATGTTAACAGAATGCTCAGCAAAATAAAGTGAAGTACAGTTTTACAACTGATCACGTACAGAAAAAACTATAAGTGAATATGGAAAACAATAACGTTATTTTCCTAGTTACCAGAAAGCTACAAATTATTGGCACTGCGAATGCTTTGCTTCTTTTTTGATGTTTTGAATCTTCGTTTCAGAGATGCAGATGCGAAGTCTTGGGAGAAAATAGGAGAAGTCAGTGTCTTGGGTTGAATTTCTGTTTCTATGTGGGCCACTTATTTTCTCACTGCTAAAGTTTAAATACTGGTTTCTGTTCCCTTCATATGCCTCATTTCCTAACAGCTGCTGCGGTTGCTTACAGCTGCAATCTTTCCCACCAGCAGTGCCCTTGCATCCCTTCATGTGTCTGAACTTGTACTCCTTTTCTAGATCCTTTTCTTTCTCCCTCAGGGAGAAAAATCAGGATAATCTGAAGGAAGGATCAAAGGAGGTACGAGGGAGGAATTGAAGCCTGAAACTCTGCCTGGAGCTGGAGTAGGCATTGTGGATCACCCATATGTATGTTATATGTATTTGCCCTCGATTTCTCCTCCTCTTCTAACTTGTCCAATTTTGTCTTTTGTAAGGAAAAACAGTCAAAACTCAAAATTCCTTTAATCCAGAGCATATATGTGCACACTTTTGGGCTGCTGCTGTGCCTTTCCCCGCTTCTCCCCACTCAACTTTTCTTCGTATATATTTGCAAAAATAGGGTCACTGTTGTGTATTGAACAGATTCTTAAAGACTATATAATATCTAAAGCACTCTGTGACCCTAGTCAAGCTGCAGTGAAGTCAGGATTGTCCAAAGTGGTGTAAAACCAAAGCTTTGTTTTTAAACACTGAATCCACTTGAGCATTGTCACCTACTGGGCTGACAAAGCAAGACCTGAAGGTGAGGTTTGTCTCGTTCTGTGACTGTGCAAGTTAACTGGATCGCCTTCCAGAGGGGTAAAGGATCACCTTGTGAAACTGTGACGCAGTGTGCTGAGCACATGGGTTGGTTTGCACATCAGTTCAGCTGGCAGAAGGCTCACCCACGTATTCGTCTGGGTTCAGCACTATTCTAATAAAGGCCTACAGATGATCACTTGAAGTAAACTGATTTTTTGTGCTCACTGCCTTTTTTGCAAGCCTGTTCCATTCTGTATTATTTATATAAATTTCCTTTCTAGTGGCCTGAGATACTGAAGGTTATTCTAGAATTCTTTTCAATCATTAAATCATTTAACTATATTATTTGCTGTATATAACAGCAAATATTCTTTCCTTTCTTGCCATTCAAATTCAGCAGCCCGCAAAAAGTAGATGTCAGGAACTTAGATTTCATTGATACAGAAGGACTGTGATAGGATATGAAAACAGTGGATCTCACAAACGTGTTTACAGGACAGTTAAAATCTTGTGTCTGCATGAAGTGTAATGAAATAAATTCAGTTGGCATTCTTCTTACTTCTTGCCTGCAATTTTTAGTCTTTCAACAGAAAATAAGTGTTATTAAATAAGAGCATCCTCACTGGCAACACTTTCTCATTTCTCTGAAATTCTTGCTAGTACTTAGGAAATCACAATATTTTTTTGCTAAGTATAGTTTTAAAATTACAGATCTATAAGTGAAATGCTAACAAATTAGTGATTAATCATTAGTTTGTGATAATCATTTTTCAAACTGATTACAAAATCTGTCTTTTATGATGTTCTATGATATGATGTTCTATGTTTTTATTATGTTCTGATAGCTGTTTCTGTAGATTAGAATGGGAGAATACCTTTTTGTTTTGCTTTTACTGCCATAGAAAATAAACACTGATACAACAGTGTTAACAGTTTTAAAATGGTAACTGTACTTAGGTATATTGATTGCTTTTCAACTGAAAAAGGCAGAGACAGCGTGCTTTTGCTCCAGTGAAGCACGTCAAAATTCTAAGACTACTTGGCCTTTAATCCCAAGCTATGTTGAAGTAAGCTTGCATTAACAAAATGTTACAGGCTTGCAAGGGGGGTTGCTGTGCTGCTCACTGTCCTGCCTGAGGAATGTGTGGGAAGAATGATGCAGAAGATTGCAGGGCTTTGTGATAGCAATCATGGCAAAGGCAAGATATCATATACAATATGACATAGAAGGGAGCTTTCTCTCTCTAAGGCTGATTACAGAAATGTGAAGTGAACAGTTTCTGGTTCTGTCAGGAGTTTTAAATCCATGAGTTTCTAGCACCACCCACTGCTTTTAATCCTAATAGGATTTTTAACTGCTTTTGCCTGTGCTTTCTTTCCCCAGGCACTGCTGCCATTAAAAAGAAAACCTTTATTGAGAAAAGGTAAGATGGAGTTCACTGTATCCATCTCTTTATTTTGCTGAGCATATCTGGCGTTTTTTATGCAAAGAGATTTTTCAGTTTCCATTTAGTGTTTTAATGTGCAAACTGCTAAGTTGCTTTAAAAGTTCAAAAGTGAGCAGCCAGTGTTTTACAAAAAGTTGGCATCTTTAATCTGTGTAGAAGTCCTTAAACAAGTGACAGAACCACAGTGTAATGGGAAGCCCTCTCTTTAACAGGCTTTGCAGTCTTTGCTAATCATTTAGGCAGTGAGAAACTACTTTCGGTGTAATTGATTTATAAGATCATAATTGAAAATCTTATGTCTGAAGACTTATCAGAATAAGAGACATCTACGTGAACACGTTCAGAGAGAACTGCAAAATACAAATCCTGAATGGGAACCATCAGATGTTTGAGGCAAAGGAATAAATGCAATATGATCGTGAGCCCGGATGTTGCAGGATGTTCAGGCAGTGGTGCTCAGGATTTATTTCTTTTTCCCAAATAGACAGCTTGTGATGTACCAACTGAATGATCCTGCAGGAGCATGTATGCTTTTGTTGTGGACTGTGTGGCTGCTCTGCTGGGTTGTGCTTCCTCATTTCTCTCTCCAGCACTCGCCACTCTTCACTCTTCCACAGCAGAAGGAAGGTGAATTATTGCAGCAAGTGTATTGGTAGCTAATTGCCTACGAAGTACAGGACCACAAAGAAAGCAAGCTTTGCAAAGGAAATAATTTACCTTTGCAGTGAATAGATGAGAAGGGGGAAGGCCAAAGAGACTTTGATTTCCTTTCCTGGGCATCTTCTCTGCTTGGCTTGAAACAAGTACAGGTTTAACACTGGCAGTTTATGAGTCAGGTTCCAGGTTCTCCATGTGTTATGAATAGTTTCAGCAAAATCTTGCACAGTTTCTCGAGGCCACTGAAAGGTGTGGACTTACTCATGGAGGGGATAAGAAGGATACAGCACTACAGGCAAGGAGGAGAGGGAGGAGAGGATGGAGGGAGCAAGTTTGCTTCTTGGTATGCGAAGGCAGCCTCTCCTGTGCCTCTCTCCTTGAAGTTGTGTCACTGCATGGTCTCAGTGAGGGCTGTGCTGTTTAGTGCTGGCAGATGGTTAGACATAGAATCATAGAATATCCCAAGTTGGCAGGGCCATAAGGACCAGCAAGTCCAACCCCTGGCTCCACACAGAACCACCAAAAATCAGAGCACATGACTGACAGCATTGTGTGAGCACTCCTTGAACTCCAGGAGCTTGGGGCTGCTTTTCCATGCTTTTCTGTGCCCACCGCCCCCTTTCCCTGACCCCAGCTGCCCTCCCCTGACGCAGCTCCATGCCGTTCCCTCAGCCCTGTCGCTGTCACACACAGCAGAGCTCAGCGCTGCCCCTCCGCTCCCTGTGAGGAGCTGCAGCCGCCATCAGGCTTCTCTTCAGCACCTCTGCTGAGGGCTGAACAACCCAGGGACCTCAGCTGCTCCTCGGACACCTTGTCCTCCAGACCCTTCCCCAGCTTTGTAACCCTAGGCACCTCCTTTCTGTTCGTTGGATCTGGTTGAGGAGCTCTGTTTCTGCTAATTCTGTGGCCCTTTAAACAGTGAGGGCTCACCCAACATGAGTGAACTGTGAAATGATTTTTCTCTTGCATTTCCATTCTTTGTCATTTTAGTATAGAAGTAGCAGTCAGCTTAGCTTAGCATCTTGAGAACACCATCAGTGGTGAGATCTTGAGATCGGCACTGATGTGTAGTGAAGTGTCCTCTGAGATCAGAAGGCATAAAGAACTGTGTGACTCACAGGTATCTCGCAGAGAACGGAGCTACAAGCAGTAAGAAAGAGCTGAAAAGAAGTAGGCTTTTGTATAACCACACTGTGATAAACAGTTAAGTGGCACTGTGTTCTTTTAAAAATCATGAGGTAAGGAGGGGAAAAAAATACAACAGTGAAAGATGGGGTACTGGAGGTTGGTAGGTGATATATTTTATACACACAAAAAAACACGTTGCTGAGAAGTAAAAGTGGGTATAAGCAAAGCAGCAAATAGGTGTAGCTCTGTCTTTCTCACTGTAAGATCATTTCAGTTCTCCCCAGCTCTTTATAATTTCATTCTTGAATTCTTCTCTTCTAACTTGTCCAATCTGTATCCTTTGTAAGGAAAAACAGTCATGTGTAGCCAAACTCAAAATTCCTTTAATCCAGAGCATATATGCGTACACTTTTGGGCTGCTGCTCTGCTTTTCCCCTCTTCTCCCCACTCAACTTTTCTTCGTATATATTTGCAAAAATAGGGTCACTGTTGTATATTAAACAGATTTATAAAGGCTATAATATCTAAAGCACTCTGTGACCCTAGTCAAGCTGCAGTGAAGTCAGGATTGTCCAAAGTGGTGTAAAACCAAAGCTTTGTTTTTAAACACTGAATCCACTTGAGCATTGTCACCTACTGGGCTGACAAAGCAAGACCTGAAGGTGAGGTTTGTCTCGTTCTGTGACTGTGCAAGTTAACTGGATCGCCTCCCAGAGGGGTAAAGGATCACCTTGTGAAACTGTGACGCAGTGTGCTGAGCACATGGGTTGGTTTGCACATCAGTTCAGCTGGCAGAAGGCTCACCCACGTATTCGTCTGGGTTCAGCACTATTCTAATAAAGGCCTACATGATCACTTGAAGTAAACTGACATGTCAAAATTCTTAGACTACCTGCTTTTTTAATCCCACGCTACGTGGAAGTAAGCTTTCATTAAAGAAATGTTGCTGGGTTGGGTTGTTATTTTGGGGACTTTTTTTCATTTTTTGATAGAATTACCTTCTTTCTGATGGAAAGCTCTTCTCCCAGAATATTCTGTCCAATCTTTTCTTTTGCATGATTATCTGCTATGTTATAACTTTTCCTTTTTTAACGTACACTGCCCTCCTCAGAGATTGAGGCCTTTAGACTGCACACAAATTTTAAAAAATGACCACAACCAGACAGGCTGCGTTCTCTTAATTCATAGACACATAAAGCTGTTGATGTTGTATGAAGAAACTCAAAATGAATAATAAAAATATTCTGTATTTCTGAGATGTTTGTCATGAATATAACCAGTATTTTTTCCATTTACTAACAGGCCAGTGCAACCTGTTTGCATTCCATCCATTCACCTGCACATGACTGCGGCCACCATGCAAGTCAGCCAAAAAGACTTTGAGAAGGCTCAAGAGCAGCTGAAACTTTTGAAAAATGATCCTGGGAATGAAACGAAACTGAAGCTCTATGCTTTGTTTAAACAGGTTGGCTTGGTTTGCTTTTTTCGTAAGGGGCATTTATAAACTGAGAGGATGGGTCTGTAAAATATATATGAAAAGTGCATGTTGTTCTGAAGTATTGTCTTAACAATCTCTTGAAATGCTCAAGTTGTATTCTTGAAATGCCCCTTCAGCTCTGCCTGAATTCTGAGTGAAGCCAGAACTATTTTGTCGCATAAACTGGGAGTTGAATGTAAACCTTTATCCAAAGACTGGGAGCCATATTACATCAATTTTGTGATGCCTTCCATATAATGTAGTAAATATATTGATGCACCACAGAGAAAACTGCTTGCGCTTAGGAAAAAAGAGTGCTACATACTTCCTCTTACATGCGTTGCATCTACTGTCAATCAGCTGGTCCTATGATACAATGGTGTTAATATTAGAAGGTTTACTTTTGTGAGTGTGGCAAGTTTTCTTTTTAATAATTCAAGAAACTGTTCCCCCACATTGATTCTGAGTGAGGGTTGTTTTTTACTACAGCGTGGAAGCAGACCTATGTAGAAATAGTACAGGTAGCCCTATGGACTAGCAGCTGGTAACTGGGGAGGCATTCGTGGATCAAGATAGTCTGCAGGATCAATTCTGCAACATGGGCTGTGACTTTTTATATGAAAGAAGGCAATGAATTGCTCTTTTAAATGAAAAACTAAAGACAACAGGTTGTTCCATGCATTTTCAGTAATTGATAAAAATGAATATGTCCTTTCTTTCTCATCTACTCTAAATATCTCTCTAATAGCATACTCTTCTTCAAGAAGACTGATCATAAAATACTTTGGGGTAACTGGGACCTTTGAACATCAACTGATCCTGTGCCCTTGCTCATAATAGGGCCTACTTTGAAGTGAGATCCAACTCCATGGGTCTTATCCAGTGTTCTTTTTGTTCACATAACTTCTGTATTTTTTTGTCTATAAGATTGCACAATTTTGAGATAAGTTACTGAGAATGTAAATGCATGGGCACCTTGGAAATGAATGTCTCATTGGTTAGGTTCATCTGCAGGCCTAGCACTGACTGATAGGAAATGGCAGGCATTGGGAGTTTTGTGGTATGTGTACTGCCTGAATATTTTCTGACCACTGGAATTCCTTCTGTCTGAGGTGAATTCTGTATCCTGATCACGTAACAGTCCTACCTGTCACCTTCTTTAAGCCAAGGTACCTGAACTGTAATCAGAGGTTTAAATTAGTTTCTTTCACTCTCTTTTTAGGCTACTGAGGGTCCCTGCAATTCTCCAAAGCCGGGTATGCTGGACTTTGTCAAGAAAGCCAAATGGGATGCATGGAATTCACTTGGCAGTTTGTCTCAGGTGACAATACCTATAATTTTGGTTATTTGAGCTCTGTCTTGAAGTGCCTGGTCTATGAATGAAGGCCTTATGTCTGAACATACTACTTGTTAGTTGACTCACTTTGCTTCAGACCACAGTGTTGTGCAGTGTATTTTACTTTTGCACTGTGAAAGCATAGATTTCAGTTATTGCTAACAGCTCATGTCAGCATAAGAGACCCATATGTATTGTGATTTTCAATAAATATACTTTTTCCTATTTTATATTCTGCTGTTCCCCTTAAGAAAGATGGATTGAGTCTCTTAGTTCTTACAGCTTCTTACAATGAAGAACAAATCTGTGAATCCAGCGAAATTTGAAAACATTGTCATTTTAAGAAGTTGGCCTCTGGTGCTACTAGTAAATGAAGGAAATGCTGAATGCAGTCACTACTGCAAGAGGCCTGCTGTTCAGGAATAGTTCTTGTGATTGCTCAAAGATACTACTTAATGCAAGGTTGGGGTGACTTCTTGTTTGTGTGAATTTGGTTTTCTTTAAACCTACCTGGATAATTTCATGAACATAGCATATTCTTAATAGGAAAGGAATTCATTGAGGCCAGGATATCACTGGGAAGTGTTTTTGAAAGAGAGCAGGAGCTAGGAAGAGATTTGTGGTGGCCTCTGGGGGTATTTTTTGCTTTTTTATTTTGTTGCTCCTTTTTACATTTGTTCTGTTTCAGGAATAGCAAATAAATATTTAAGGAAATGAACTTGTTGGTGAAGTTGTAGTAAAGAGGAAAAATATCTAGCAAAAGTGTTAACACACTTACACTAATAAGTGCCCAAAGTATGCTATCTTTTCAAGAAAACAGGTTGTAAAGCTGTCTAGGTATAGTTCCTTTAAATCACTGTTTACTATAGAAACAAGGAGGCAGCATTCTTTTAGCTTTTGTACATTGTATTTGTTCTAAAAGATAAATAGTATCTTCGAACAGTTTTAAAATGATGTGGATGCATTTGAGCACCGCATGTCCTAAACTAGAAAGAACTTTTCATTTGGTTGGAGAAAGTCCAACCGGTAAGCAAAAACAAAGGATCCCCAGAGGCATGGAAATGCTGGCGTAATAACAGAGGTCATTCAGGTAATCTTAGGCACGGAGGGGACAATTCTTAAACAAACCAGTGTTGTCACTGTTGCAGTATCTATGCTCTTTCATTTTTCAGATCTGATGGATGCTGGCTTTATGTGTGATTTGCAGTGTTTAAATACAACATGTTCTCTCCTTCTTGATTAGCATACTTTCCAGTGGAGATTTTATTTGGTCCAGTAGCACACTCCTCCTCTTTTTTTTTTTTTTTTTGTTATTGATGACCATTTTGCGAATAGCATAAAAAAGATAATCTTCAATTTTGTTTATGTGTTTGTTTATTTATTACAGGATAATGCTAGACAAGAATATACTAAACTTGTCTCAAGTTTGATCTCTGCAGAATCTGCTGGCGAGAAAAAAGATGCTTCTTCAAAAGAGAGCAGTCATGGTGGCTATGAAACCCTAATAGTTACCACTGATAACAATATCACAAAGATAATGTTTAACCGACCTGATAAGAAAAATGCTATCAATCGTAAGGTAAAGAAATTAATTTGAGAGGATTAGTGGTTATATCTATTTTTTTCTTTCCTGATTAGGCTACTTAGGTTTTTCAAGAATAATTGCTACAAGTTCAGCAGAGCTACCTGAAGTACTGTGATCAGAATTTTATGAGGGTTGAGTATATTGACAAACAGTGACAATGTAAGACATGAAGATCTAGTACAAAATCAAGCTACTAATGTTTTACAGATTGGGCTCTTCTGTGTCTTTTAAAAAAATCTTGGTTTCTTTTTTTTTTTCTTTTTCTTCAGCCAAACTTATCATAGGATCGTGGGCTGTACTAAACTAAAATGGCAAACTGGAAGAAGACAAGTTTGTTTTGTGGAGGCAAGACTTGACTGTAGCCTTGCTTATAACAGTGCGTGCAGCCTAATTCAGCTTAGCAGTGTCATGTGTATGTCTAGGTAGTTGTTCTGTAGCTGTCTCCATGAGGCAATCTCTCCTGCAGGGAGTATTGTGATTATCCTGTTTCACAATGGCAATGATACCAGGAGAGGGCTTTCACCCCACCGCTGCTAATTCTTTAATATATTATTTTGCTGACTTAGACTGTTTCCCAGCTTTTAAAATTAGCTGTTTCCAGTTTGTATTTTCCAAGGGATCTTATTCTGACCTTGAGATTTGAATTTGAAGTCTGAGTGTTGCGAAGACATGATTTTGTGGTCAGAAACGATACCTCAATTGCAGTACTTTCTGTACATGCAAATGTTTTTGTACTTAAATGGATCGTAGTTAAATTGTCTCTCAGGTTCCTTGTTGTCAGTGGAAATCTCCTTTTTATGAAATTTTGCAGCATCACAGTTATATTTTGTTGATTTTTCTCTTCTGCAGATGTACAGAGAAATTATCAATGCACTTCAAGAAGCTGCCAAAGATGATTCTACCATAGCAGTTGTTACTGGTACAATACTTATTATCCTTCTCATAGATGTGTTTTCTTTTATGTCAGAGTACAGTATTGACATGAACTATCTACTTCACATTTAGGCTAAGATAGAATTATGTAAGTGGGGAAATGCTTTCCTCTGTTGTAGACTGAAGATTTTTGATAGCATTTTGGCAGAACTATTTCAAGGTGGTGCTTCAAATTCTTTAGCAACCTTGCAGTTTCTGAGATGAGAAGACAGACATGGGATACTCCTGCAGAGTACTGCCTTTGAGAAAGTGATGCATCTGCTCCACAGATTTTCCCTACTGCTTTTAGGCTTTGTATGGATTTAGTAACACATTGGACATTGGAACATACTAAAAACAAGCCCCTCATGAGCTGCACTGTCAAGCACAAGACAAAGTTTATGCTATGTGTTTATCTATGATCATTAGAAAAACTGATTTTTGGCTTCTTGATTCTCCTGGGGCTGCTGTAGGAACCAATTTGCCAGGGGTGCTGCAGCCAAGCCCTGCTGTACCCCAGTCATCAGATACATGATGAGTACAGTTAGATGACTGTAGCCATCATACAAAAGGAAAGCCCAAACTGATGCTGCTTGTGAAATCTAACAGCTCTGAGGCAGTAGCATTTGAATTCTTTAGAGGACCTTTTTGTCTGTTTCTGATGCTGACTGTACAAACTGTCTGTTTCTGATTGCTGACTGGTGGCAAGCGCAAGCGGGAGAGACTGAATGGTTAATGCAGGTGCTGCCTTCCTGACCTATCCTCATTGCATATAATCATGGAATCATTGAATGGCCTGGGTTGAAAAGGACCACAGTGATCATCTAGTTTCAGCCTCCTGCTGTGTGCAGGGTCACAGACCAGGCTGCCCAGAGCCACATCCAGCCTGGCCTTGAATGCCCCCAGGGATGGGGCATCCACAACCTCCTTGGGCAAACTGTTCCAGTGCCTCACCATCCTCTGGGTCAAAAACTTTCCTCCTAATATCTAACCTAAGCCTCCCCTGTCTCAGTTTAAAACCATTTCCCCTTGTCCTATCACTCGTAAGCAGTTATTCCATCATATAGGATGACTTGGACAGGTAAATCATACACTGTAGCTTTTAAATACTCCTTGCTTTCTTTCATGGTATCTCAGACTGTCTTGTACATTCACTGGAAATTCTCTGCTCCTTATCAATGATTAAATCTTTCAATAGAATGATTTCAAGGCAATGTTATATGCTGTGCCATTTTCTTAGTGCATCATAATGAAAGTGAGACTTGCTCAACATATTAAATAGACTATCTACTTTTGAGTCCTTTGTCAGTTTGAAGGGGAATGAATTGAGATATGTAAACTTACATTTCCATTTTCATGTTTAAAAAATAGGTATATTTCTCACTTGTTACTGTGTGAATGACTGTGAAGTGACAGCAAAAATCTGAATAAGTATGCAGGGAAAAAAATAAAAGATGGGGTTTTTTTCAACTGATGGTGCTGCAGGAAATAAAAAAATATTTTTTTCATCTCAAATCTTTTAAATTTAATATTCCTCACTTACTTACCCATTGTTTTTCAGTGAAGTCTTAGTCAAAACTTATTTTAAACTGTTGTTGTAGATGTCCTTAAAGATACTTTACATACTTCAAGACAAGCTCTCTAATTGCTTAATAGTGTTAGATGCGTGGAGGGAAATTTTTATGTAAATGTAGTAAATGAAAGCTTCTCTAGCTACTTAGAAATCATTGGTACATTTATTTTTATCTGTTCTTTGCAGGAAATGGAGAGTACTATACAAGTGGAAATGATCTGAATAATTTTTCTAATGTCCAACCTAGTGAAATGAAAAAGATGGCAAAAGATGCAGCAGAATTACTCAAGTAAAACACCTTGTTTTCAAATATGCTTACATTACTGTAACAGGTAAAATATAATTTGCAGGCATTGTTAGAAACATGGCAGCAGGAGCCCAGTTACGCTGTGATACCTCCCATTAGGTGACTGTGTCTGAGAGCTCATCGTGTGTGTCAACACAAAGACCATGGGGGAGAGGTAGCATTAATCATAGGAAATAACTGGGGAAATGAGGTGCATGTTAGCAATCTGTGTAATCTTTTAAGCACAGTGATGGTGTAGACTTGATTTTCATTTTTAGCCCCCAAAGTGCATACAGATAGAATGACAAAAATGTGCTCTTGACTCTGCAGTTTGTAAATTGTTTTTTGATTTACAATTTAAACAGGAACTGTAAGTGAAAGCGAAGTGCTCGGTTTTGCAGCTTTTACTTGGGCAAGCTGCCTGTGGCTCACAGTTGCCTGTTACAAAGTGATAGAGTCTGAATTGGTTGCAAGAAGTGCTATTTAGCCGTGCTTCAGTCTGTAGTGTTCTGTAGGGTATTCCATGGTGCATAGTCTTGTGGTCTCTTGTTCTTCCATCTTGCTTTTGTGGGAAGACTGTTATGCTGTAAATGTTACACGGGCACAGTGCTTCATTGCAGCGGATGGACAGATATCCCAGAGAAGTGGAGTCTTTATAACACTGTTCACTTCTTCAAAAGGTTGTATTTTGAGAATGCATTTTGAACTTCTTGGAAGAAGTAGCTATCAAAAGAAACAAAGAGTTGTTTCTCAAACCTGTGCAGAACAGCACTAGGAAATTCTGCGTTGTGGTAACATCACAATTTTGGTACCTGCTTGGAGCTTCAGTGCAGAATAGAATCTGTGAAGGAAGGGGCTGTTGGAAGGGTAGAATTGGAATGGAAATGTAGGCAAAAGACTTGTTAGTGAGCTGCATTCAGTAACTGTAACTGAATCAAAATTTGATTGCACTTAATTAGGAAGGCTGTGCATGTTTGATTCTCAGCTGGCAAGGAAATACAAGTATTTTAAATAGTTATTTTCCTTGCTAGTGTTCATTTGGGAAGTAGTCTACAATGTATACTAACTAGGATACAGCTCATGTTTTTTGTTATGCAGTATCTAATCATGTTTTGAAAATGGTTTGTATTTGATGGAAGAGACTGGAGCGTGTCTTATCTTATTTCTGCTTTTCAGGGAGTTTGTGGGCAGTTTTATTGAGTTTCCTAAACCACTGATTGCGGTGGTGAATGGCCCAGCCATTGGAATCTCTGTAACACTCCTTGGATTGTTTGACATTGTCTACGCTTCTGACAAGGTGGGTACATTGCATAACTGATCCCAAGGCAGCCTTTATGGCTCTTTCTGCAGCAAATGTTATTTGGTGCAGAGTAATCTGACGAAAAAAACAACCACACAACAGACAGGTATAAATGCCTTTTCTATCACTTTGAGGAATACCCCTCATTAATTACCTGCCTAGAGTTGTGCATCAGCCAGTGTTTAATATGCATTTTAAAACATAGCACGTAATTGTATTATATAGCTAATTTTTTATGCTCTCTGTTGTTTATCAATAAACTGTTTTTAACGAGAACTTAACCCAAGTTGTTAATTAATTTTAGGCAAGCTATTAGTTGCATAACTGTCAGCAATGGGGGGCACTTTGACTTCTGCCTCAGCACTGTGTTAGATTTTTCCTCAAAGGCCCTGCTTGACCGGCTTTGTCATTATGACACTTAAGAACAACTAATCTGCAAGACTAAGTGTTGCTTGCCCCAAAAGGATTGTCTATGACTATATCACTCCTGACATATGCTTATATAGTATACATAACTCATTCAGTCTATTCCAGTCCACAGATCTTTTTTATCAGAAGGTTCTTGGGTTCTCCCTCTTCCTCCCTTCCCACCTGATCTTTCCTTGCTGCAGGATGACCTCATTGATTCTTGTTCCTGGATCTAACAGACTACTTTCATCCTCTCAGCTTTCAGTGAGCACTTATACTGTTGGGTGTATTTCAGGTTTACATCTGCTGTCTTGATCTTTTCTTTTTTGAGCTTTAGTTTTTCCTCATATGCTTTCAGTCACGTTCCTTGTGACTCCTTCCACTCGTTCCTTGTCTTGAAGCATAATAGTACAAACAGAATACATCAGTCCAGCTCATGTCCTACTGCCACAAAGTAAGAAAAACTTCTCCACATTATGCACACTGTATTTCTGTGTATTTCTGCATCCCAGGATGTCTTTTGATTTGTGTACTTGTGATCTGCTGTAACCCTGTATTCTTTACTGTAGAGCTGTCAGTTAAAGATTAGTTCTTATTACGTACAGTATACAGAGTAATTCCTGCCAAACCTGTCCATGCTAAATAATACCTTCTAATTCATACTTATCCAGTTTATTAAGACTATATTGAATTATGATCAATTCCCCCTTGTCTTAGTACCTCTGGCATCCGTAAATTTACATAGATTTAGTTGCATCTTATTTTTGCATTGTATTTCTTTTTTTTTTTAATCTCTGCACATATGTATTAGCCTCACCCTTAGTCATATGACATAGCTTTCATTCCCTCTGTACTTGTATTAAAGTCAATGAATGGCTCATGATGTAGCTGTGAATATCTGTTAGTACCTTCCTGCTTGCACCTGCAACTTTTACTTGAGGATTTCTGTAGGGTCTTACAAAGTCCTTCACTTAAATTAGTCTTTCCTACTGAGAAATATATTGAGGTCTTCTCAAAGATGAGTATTCTCTGTTCTTCTTTTTCCAGGACTGTGCACTCTATGTAGTAAGGTCATCCTCATCCAGATTATGTTGTACTTTCTCTTCTAGTTTGGTTTAGGCATTGATTACAGCCCACTCTACAGGTGTCCAGCATTGTTATGTCTGGACTCTGATTTTATTTCCAGCCAAGAACTTACAGAATGGCCATGTTTGTAGTACAGTGTACAGCTCAAGCTGACAATTTAAGAGATGGAATTGAGTGGGTATCAGATAAGAGTGCCTTCTGCGCTGGTTTTGGCTCCAGTTCCTGGAACACCCTTTCTCCTCCCCTTCCTAAAGCAGAACCAGTTATGCTAGCCTCTATCCTTGCAGATGCCTAATCCTTTCTTACAAACTTTCAATCATACAGATATCCCAAGCTTGCTAGGAAGCCTACTGATATGTCCTACTCTACAGTCAGCTGCAGAACGGTACGAAATGATTACCTTCTACTATGAAAGCTCAAACAGCAATGAGCATCTTCATGTGTCAGTTCATATTTTTTAAAAGGCAAGCCTTTTATCTTCCATGCTTAAAGTTCATATGCATTGTCAAAATACAAAGCTTTGCATTTAAGTTTTAACTTACAAATAGGGTTTGGTTTTGTGTGATCCCACGATATATTTCTGCCACAGATTCCTTTCTCAAATTTTCAGAAAATTTGAGGAAGAAAAGATTCAAAGACTTGAATTTTTCAGCAGTAGAATAAATTTCGTGTGCTTTCAGACAGGGAAATTCTCTGCCTCCCAAATTATTTGGGCTAACTTTCAGAGTACATATGTCTGAGCATTCTTTTTATAAAGATCTTGCACATGCAGATTAGTTCTCCAAGCCTTCTATTCAAAGAAGGTAATTTCATAAATGGGGATTATAAGATAAGGGAAGTGAATTATGTACATACAGACCATTTTTATGTGCATTGAGAGTTTGAGGCTGTTTTATCAGATTATATTTAAAGCCTACTATGGTAGAAGTTCAGATCTTTTTCTGATGAATTCTGTTATATTAGAAACTGGAAAATGAAAACTAAATCCTAGTACCACACTCTGTTGTGAGCTTTGTTGTTGTTGTTGTTGTTGTTTTCCAGGCTACATTTCATACCCCATTCAGCCAGCTTGGTCAAAGTCCAGAAGGATGTTCTTCCTACCTGTTTCCAAAAATCATGGGCTCAGCCAAGGTAAGAATGTCTGCGCTGTATGTAGGAACTTCTGAACTTTGTGTCAGTATTCTTCACTGCAAGTGGAGTCGCACTGAGTCCTTGAAAAAAAACTCCTGCTCACATGTTTTGAACCAAAGATAAATGTAATGACAGTATCAGCACAGGCACCTAAACAGGACTGAACACTGGTAAAGCTATAGAATGATGTTGATGTAAGTTGTCTTTTTTATGGCTTTCTCCACCTGTCTGAGATTATTTCTATATAGTGGAAGGTTGTATCTTTTTTTCCAGCAATGGGAGGGAATGATGTAAAAAAGACTTTAAAACAAAACAAAACAAAACAAAACAAAAAAAAAACGGGGAGGGGGGGGAACCACAGAGCGCTCTCTAGAAATGTCTTGGCAGGCTCAGCATTATGTGGCTCCAAGGCTGATGACACCAACAGAATTTGGGGCTTCTGGGTTATGGGATTATCTGCATAACACCATAGGATGCACCTTTCTCAGAGGGAGTAAGAGATTTGTGCAGGAGTTAGAGTTGATAAACAGAGCTTCAAACCAGATTTGAATTGGGAAAGAGATAAAACCAGGCTTGCCCATGATAAGCCATGGATTGGCTGCACCAAAATTTGAGAGACTGCATGTTAGTGAGGTCCTTCATTCTGCTCCACCAGATGCTGGCTACAGTGAAGCGTCTTTGGAATGTTGCTACACCAGTGTATGCAGCATGAGGAAAAAGCAAGAGGAGCCAGAAGCTTTGGCTCAGAGTTGAAGGCCAGTCACTAGTGGTGCACCCTGGGGCTAATACTGGGTTTAATACTTAACCTCTTAATGGAGACAAAGATAATGGGACTCAGCATGTTTGCGGATGATAGAAAACTGAGATATTCAGAGGGACCTGGACACACCTGAGAATCTCTTGGAGTTCAGCACAGGAAAACACAAAGTCCTGCACTGGGGAGAGCTATATACTAGTGCAGGCTGTGGACTGTATGGCTGGAAAGCAACTTTAAGAGAAGGACCTGGAGGTCCTGGAAGACATCCAGTTAAATGTGTGTAGTCTTACTGCAAAGAAGGCCAAAATTATTCTGGTCTGCGTTAGGCATAGCAGTGTCCACACATGGACTGAGGTGATCTTCCCCTCTTCTTAATACTGGTGAGTGCGTATTGTGATCTAGACTTCCCCTGCAAGGGAAATGATGGAGATACTGGAGGACAAGCAAAGAACCACAAAAATGATTGCAGCATTGAAGATACTGCATATGAGAAGAGGCTGAGAGATCTGGAACTGTTTCACATGAAGAACAGAATCTCAGGGGGATCTTAGAAATGTTTACAAATACCTTATGAAAGTTTGTAAAGAAGATGGAGACATACTCCTGTCAGTGGTGCCCAGTGAAAGGGCCAGAGGAATGGGGTACATATTGAAAGATTATGAAAATAAGAATTTTACAGTGAGGGTGGTGAAACGCTGCAATAGGTTGTGAGGAGTGGCTGCCGAGTCTCCATCCTTGGAGATGCTTCTGGGCAGCCTGCTCCAGCTACCCCTGCTGAGCTTCCAACTAGACAATCTGCAGAAGTCCCTTCTAACCTCATCTGTTCTGTGATTCTCTGCTCTTTCAGAGAGCAGATTTTAACAGGCAAGAGCCTAAAACAAATGTGCCTTGGAAGCTTGTGCCTTTCCTGTAATGTTCCTTGAGTCTTGTGTCTTGTTCGCTCACGCTCTGCTCTTCTTTATTTAGGCAAATGAGATGTTGCTTTTCAATAAAAAGCTGACTGCAGCTGAAGCCTGTGCTGTGGGACTTGTGAATGAAGTTTTCCCCGACAGCACCTTCCAGAAGGAAGTTTGGGCAAGGTTAAAAGCTTATGCAAGTCTCCCCAAAAATGTCAGTATTTTAGTTTTTTTCTCTATGCTATAAGCCTCCTGCATTACCAGTCCTCCTGCCAAATCTGTATTGGTTCTTGTTTTCATGTGATCCTTAACTGAAATAACAAAGCTCAGCATACTTTGCTTCTATCTATCCCAGTGCTGCTGAGGAAAAAATACTTCTCTTTTTTTTTCCCTGGCTGAATTCAATACAATGCACTTTACAGAGACTCGATGGCTGAAAAACATTGAAAATTAGCTATTTAATCTGCTTGCAAGCTATGTGCAAGTTGGATTCCTTCTCTTTGTTTTTTATTTTAGCAATAGTAATACGTGCACTGTGGGTGCTCAGGATGAAGCTGGCTGGCCTTACTTTTTTTTGTTGAACTCAGTCATCCCATTCACTAGTTTAGGCTTTGCAAAGTTACTTGAGTCCCAATGGTATTGTGTTGTGTTGGACAAGAGGAGATACTCACGCTAACTCCTGATAATCAAAGTTACATTTGGCACCACAGGTAGTTAAATAAGTTTCACTTCTTACACTCATCTACTTATCTTGTGAGCACTAAGTGGATTGCTGTATTGCTCCCCATCAACTTCAGCCATATTAGCTTTAGTAATTAAATGCAGTGTTCTATTTCCAGCTAAAGGGTTGACTAAAAGCTAGATTGTACAATGTTAATACATCCCAGTTTGAATTCCAATGCGCTTGTTGTGCTATTTTCTGAAATGAATGTATAGAAAACATAACGTCCTGATATTCCTCACTTAATGTAGATATTCTTTTCCTTTCTCCTTCAGTCTTTGGCAGTGTCAAAGCAACTGCTACGAAATATAGAAAAGGAGAAGCTCCATGCTGTCAACAGTCAAGAGTGTGAAGTACTCATAGAGAGGTGGTTATCTGATGAATGCCTAAATGCTCTTGTCACCTTCTTTCAGAGGAAATCAAAACTGTAATCTTTACCAGCAGAGCACTTAATGTTCTGGAAACAGCAATTCACCTTCTGGCAATAGTCTTGTCTGCCCTTATCCTTAGAAAGCTTTCTCTGCAAATAATAATTCTTTTACCTTTTGATGCACTATATTTCTATACAGAATACTGGGTTAAAACTGTTTCATGAAATTAATGCTGTGTTATGTGCCTTGGATCCATTATGGTTATTTAAATTAGGGGAAAAGGTTCATTTTCCTGCAGGCAGCAGTGGTGTTTCTGAATAGTACTAAAGTAGATTGTCACTTGAAAGAAGCAGCAAATTCAATAGCACTGTATTTTGGTAGCTTTTCAATGTCTTACAAGTGATTCTTTTTCATCTGTGGGGAAGAAAATGCTGTATTGATGAAAAATAAATATAAGTATTTAATTAATCTTGTGCTGATTATTACTATTACTGCTAAACATCCTTAGTGACAAGGAAAGTAATTCCTGGAAGTATATTAATGAAATACTCTTCTTACAAAAGTATTTACTTGTGATGTCGTGAAATAAACCCGGCAGGGACTATGAGAATCTTCTTAATGTTGTTGTTATTTATAACACTAAAGTATATATGTATTTTTTATTTGAAGAAGGTAAGAAATCTTCCTTGCTTTCTATTTATTTTCTTCTTTGGTAGTACTTTAAAGAAAATGGTTCTATCTAGCAAATTTGAAAGCATCCTCACAGTAAACCTATAAGGGTTATAGACATACCCACAACCAATTAAAAGTCTGTGAAAGGAAACATTGCTGATGAAATTTGCCCACTGTAAACACTGTAGTTTTGAAGGATTAGGAAGAAAAAATCTGATACGGAAAAAAAGAGGGTCTTTCCCAAGTCAACTCCAAACTGTTTGATAATGGTTTTCTCACACACAGAACTCTGTTCTTTTTCTTTCTTGTCATTTTGTTTGAAGATTTAGCGCAGCCTAGAATATACATGATGCCTCTGCAACATTTCTCAGAATCTACTATACAGTGTGGGAATCACAGTCTTAGCTGTGCAGCTTATTTGCAATAATGCAAAAGAAAATTATTTCTACTTAAAAATTATTGTCTCTTTGACTTTTCCCTAATTGTCTTTCAGGAAAAGAAAAGCAGTCATAAATATATAAACACCATGCTTGAGTACCAATAGTGAAACTTATAACTGAAATATTTTTGCTCATAAAAATTATGTTGTGTGAAATACAGAAAAGAATGAGATATTTAGTTATTGGATGTATTTCAGTCTAGATAATCAGCAACACCAGTAAAATGTAAAGTGTCTGCAGTGCACCTTACATCAAATCCTGTTAGCTCCGTATCTTCTTCAAACTGTTTGGTTAGGTTATAATCTCTTAATGATAGGAGAAAAGAGCAAACCCCTGAAAGCACAGCACTGCAATGAGTGAAACACTGTTACTTTATTCAGATGGATGACATACAAGTTTCTGTCTCATCAAAAAAGCAAATTATTAGACAGATTTTACTAGGAAATAGTTGTATTTATAGGCTACAAATTGAGGCTTTCTGCTTATGGTATTGCTCAACAGTACTTCTAGCCTTCTGTCAGTCTATCAGTGTACCACGACAAGGTGGTGTTGTAAGATGTCCTGTAGCTCCATCATCTGGAAACATTCCACTTTGGGGTGACAGAATTGAGTAAATTTCACTGCGTTGATTATGGTTAGTGTTGTACCAAGAAGAAATGTTTCAGTGGTGCTGAAAGCAAGGACTTCAGAATAAATCTAGGAACTAAGTAACAATTAAGGGAAGTAAATCTTGATGGTTCCAAGTACATGAAGAGTAGGGAACATGATGTTATAGAGACACTGAGGTTGGAAAAGACCTCTAAGATCATCCAGTCCAACCACCAGCCCACTAACCACGTCCATGTGTGCACTGAGCAGTGTTTCAGATAAAAATCAAATGAGCAACGCTGAGGGGATCAGCAAGGGTTGGCAACAAAAGAAAGCTGAGGAAGAATACAAGACTCTTCAAGAGAAGCTTCATGATGGCAACAATGGACTGTTGTCAAGAAACAGGCCACAAATGGGACACGGGCTCAGACCCCGCTCGCAACATGGCGGACGTTGACTCAGGGTGGCTGCCCAGAACATGGCGGACGTTGGCTAAGGGTTGCTGCCCACAACATGGCGGACTTCTGTTCAGGATGGTTGCCCACAACATGGTGGCCGCGCCGAGGGGCGGCTTGCTCTGCAGGGCACAGCGGGCAGGTAGGGCGGGTTCAAGGGCCGCCATGGCGCCGCGGCTCCGATAGGGGGCACCCTCCGCCACGTCCATGGTGAAGTGTGAGGTTCGGAGCGGGGCGCGAAATGGCGGCCGCTGTGTGGAGGCTGAGGGCTGCAGCAGCCGGCAGGCTGGCAGCAGGCACGGGGAAGGTGACGTGCGGCTTGGGGCTGGTAAGGTCTTTGAGTCTTGTGGGAGGGCAGCTGTAGGAGCACGCTGTTCACCTGTTGAATCCTCGAAACACCGACTCTTGGGATTTCTTTGTGGTGGCAAAATTAGCCGCAGTTACGTTGTTTGCCCAGCTGGGGATAAACAGTTGTTTGTTCAGTCTCTGAAAGCTCTGTGCTGCTCCATTAAATTGAGCCATGGCATCAGCTGTGGAGAGGATGTGTGCCATGTTGTTCTCCACAAGGAAGAATGCAACAGTTTGCAATGTGGTGATGGCTGAAATAGCAGAAATGGGGCTTCCTTGGTCAGTGCCAGGGTGTCACGTTCAGTAATGGAAGATGAACACTGATTTTGTAAGGAATCAGGTCTGTTGAGTTGGGTTTTTTTGGTTGTTCTTCTGGTTGTTTTTTTTTCTCTCCTGACTGAATAATGAGAATAAATCACCATTACTTCTAGGGAATCATACTTCCTAAGTAACTTTGGTTTTACAAAAAATCAAATCATTCATACAGTTTGTCACAGGTCTGCCTGGCAGCATCTGCAGCCTTTTCTGGGCACTCCAGAAGCATCCATGAAGAAGCCTGATGAATCCCTTCCAACAATTTCTGTTTAACCCATACAACATAGTAACAATTTCTGACAGACCTGCAGTATTCATTGATTGTACTCATTATAATCATTACTGATGCAACATCTGTCAAAGATGGAGCACTGCACAGAAAGCCGTTGTGAAGCGTGGATGATAGGCTATACTGTTGTATCATAAACAAATCAGGACATTCATGGCACATCATAATGTCAGTTCTTCTGTTTCTAACACTGCGTTTATAGATTGGTTGCAAATGTGGATGTGTACTGTTGAATGCTGGTGGTAGATAGGGTTTAGCATGATATTGTTTTAATTAATGAATTGCAGTTGAATACATCTGTGATAGCAACTCCTCACCTGGAAGTTTACACAGCATAGGAAGATGTAATTCTTGAGGCATGTTGGACTCGTGAGCTGGCAGCAAAGCCTGCAGGGCTCTGCGAGGTGAGTAGTTTGGAGGCTGCAGAAGGCTGGGATGAAGGTGAAGATTGCTGCTGTACTCTTGTGTTTAACTTCAGAATTAAACCATTAATCTATACCGCAGAAAATTCAGGAATATCCTGTCAGGCGGAAGCGGGGGTGCACAGAGCTTCAGCACAGTGCAAACTGGGCTGAATGTTCTTTCCTGGGCCTTTCAAATGAGTGTTTTCATGCGTGCAAAGTTTACATATACCTCTGTTGTGTCAGAGACACAGTGTGCTACCAATGTAAATGAAGTAAGGTTTGTAGGAGCAGGTGCTGTCCTTTGTTAGAATAGTTTGTGTTGTGTGAAAAACAGAACCTTTCTAGTGTGTATTTGTTTTCTCATATCGCCTTCAGAAGTGCACTCCTCTGTTTCCCAGCTATAATAGTTTTGTAGGAGGTATTTCTCCCTAAAATCCTCATCTTGTTCAAGTGGAGACATGATATTGCAGAACTCTCAGAGACTTCCCATGGAACTGTTGCCAGACTTGATGTCATAGGAAAGTAAGAGTAGCACAGGTAGATTTAGGCCAGAAGAAATTAGCTATCCTGTTTTATTCTGTATTCTTTGTACTCATTCTGAAACATGCCACTGATATTTAAATAAAACTGACTTTTCTTGCTTCAGCTATGTCAAAATACCAAGAAGGAAGAAACGTGTTGTATTTGGAAGGAGACACATTGTGAAAGCGGTATTGCTGTGAACAAGTGAAATAATTTTTTAATAGTTAATGAGTAGTTACTGTCGTAGCCTGGAACCAGCGAGGCTGCAGGTGAAAGCAAGGCATGCAGAGGCACGTCAGCATTCTGTGGCATTAAACATCAACAGATAATTATGTATGCTTGTATGTTCTCTAATTGGAGTGCTCAGAGGGTATTTTATTCCTTGAGATTTTAATTAAAGTTAAAGAAGGATACTTGGGAGGTAACAAACATATATTAAAGCAAAAGTCTTTAGTGTTTTCTAGATTAAGAGTTACTTTGTACTACAGTTGCACCTCAGGATGCCTGTAGCTATGTAGGCATTCTGTGCATTAACTCTATTCCTAGTGTAATGTCTTCACTAAATTGTGCTCCACCATCAGTTTTTCGTTGTTAAAAGAGTGGTATACAGCAGAGAGGGGAATTTGGTTTTGGTTGTTCCTCTCCTCTCCCCTCTTTTCATACTAGGCTCTCTCTTCCAGTATAGTTAAGAGCCTAGAACTGTACGAACCATGTCTATGCCCTAGAGTACAAACAGCATGATCTGAAAGGTCCTTTCCAACCCAAACTATTTTATGATTCTGTGATCCTGTGCTAATCTTAAGCAGACACCAGTAGCAATCTGCTGGTCAGAACGACTGGTGTGTTTTTTCCAATAGTAAAGATGAAGCCAGTATTTCCAGCTTTAAGCCCTCTCTGTTTCAAAAGGTAGTGTTGAGTTACACAACGGTAACATGGAGGGCAGTCTTTTAGCAGGAGAAAATAACACACGTGAGAATGAGAAGATAAATGATGGTTTGCCATCATCTCTAAAGTAGGTGTTCAAATCCATGGATTTGAACTTAAAAACCATAAACTGAAGAACTAATATCCAGATGTGGAAAGGAAATATTCCTTAGCTCTACTTCCCCCACCATTCGTTAGTCTTTTCAGAAGGCAGACGGTGACCTTTTCGAAACAGGATAACCACAAGACAGGCTTTGATCTTTCCCCAGAAGGCTCTGATGTGAAACTGTTCTCTCATCTGCTAAAGATGGAAGGATTGCAGCATCTGAGTATATTCCAGGAGAAGACCAAGGCCTCACAGCTTCTCCCCTGATGGTAGTCAGCCATCAGCATATTTCTTCAAAGGCCATGCATCAGGGCTCTCAGTCTCCCTGCCTTCAGACAGCTTTTAATCAAGAAAAAAACCTGGCTCTGTACATACGAGCAGAGCTGTTCAAAACGCGTTTGCCAGTGCTGTGGGGCAGACAGGTGCATAGCGGAACACCCACTGCTAGCAGTTCAGTTGTGAGGGAAGTTTGAGCATCACGCAATAGTCCGTGGAACTCTTGGATGCCCGCAGTTTTAAACTCAGGCTATGTGCTCCTGGGGAGGCGTTCCTCTTGCTCTGTTGCTGAACCAAGCCGATTGAGCAACTTCAGAGTTACAGTAGCAAATGTAACTGCTGCTGACTCTTGTTGAGAGGAAGGTGGCACTGGAGGTGATCAGGAAAGGACCAAATAAAACCTCTTTAGAAAGAGCTCATTAATGAGTAAATGTTTCTCAAAAAGGCAGGATCTCTCTCTTGCCATGCCAAAGCAGAAATACTTCTGCAAAATAAGAGATTCTTGATTCACTTACCCAATAGGAGTGAGTCTCATTCAGCGCTATTTTAGTTTAGTTTATACATTAGGTTACTGTTTTCTTATTGTTTAAAAGTGATGGGAAACAGCTTGAGGGTTTTGAGTGCAACTTTGTTATCTGAAACAAAAGTAATCATATTTCACTTGTTTTATTTGCCAGGATTTTGAGATATTTTGTAAGACCCCTTTATAAGCAAGCCAGCACATAACTGTCTTCCAAGGGGGTTTTCCTTACTACAATTACTGCTTTTTTTTTTAACCTCCAAATGTTTGTAAAACAGTAATAAAATGTAGTGTGTAGACTGTGTGTTAATTACAGTTGTATTATTTAGTGTAATTATGTAAAAACACGTTGGAATTAATTAGATGCGGCTTATGGATCACAGTCCAATTTTCCAAAACTGATG
Organism: Centrocercus urophasianus; assembly: GCF_019232065.1. Lineage (NCBI taxonomy): Eukaryota > Metazoa > Chordata > Aves > Galliformes > Phasianidae > Centrocercus > Centrocercus urophasianus. The sequence continues at coordinate 79,565,776 of NW_024884253.1, read as the reverse complement.
TGGCCTCAAAGATTTTCAGACTCACGTGGAATTACTCGTATTTGCCTTCATATGAATAAATTGCAAGATAGCTTACTGATAGCTCTGGCTCTTTGCTTAGCCTAGTAATAGATGGCCTTGTAATGGATACACACGTGGTTAAGTAAACAGATTTACATCTGCCTCTTGGAATTGAGGACTAGAACGCGTTCCTGAGGACTGCTGGATTTTGGAGGACAACAATGACAGTTCCCAGAACACTTCTTTAAACTTTGATGGGAGGATTACATATTTGAATTCACCTTTTTGTTTATTAAAGGGTTGTATCAATTAAGTATTTGTTTAAACTGCATTAATTTATCTGTGCACACAGCCTTCCCAAATACATGAACCTCCCTATTTTTTAAAGTTCAGCTGTTCCTTCTGGTATCCATGTCTTCAGTAAAATATCTTCAATTGCTCTTGAGCGTGTGTAATTACTGCATAATTTACCACATTGTAAGAAATTTTTAAGAAAAAAACCCCTTGATCTAGGCATTATTTGAGATTCCATTGTAAGCATAGTCTTTATGAACAAAAATATATGAATTTCTTGTGAATAGAAATGGATTTATATGTTAGCATTAATGAGCTAGTGAGGCAGTTTGGGTCAGGTCATGAAATCACCTTTTCCCTGTTCTGTCACGACGCTTGGATGTTCTATAAACACTGGGAACTCTATGCCTAAATTTACAATGCCAGTTCATTGGAAAAAAAGTTTTGTTTAATTTAGGCCTTCTGTGGAAAGAAAATAGATAGACGTTATGAGTGTTGCAAAATTAATGTAAAATCTCCCATAAAGAGTGACTGAATTACAATTTCCTGAGTGTACAAGGTCGTTCTAAGGAAGAGTGACCACAAGGAAGCTCTTGTTCAGCCCTGATGAAAAGTCTTCATTCAAGAGTACGAATGGAACAATGGCTCCACCTGATCTGGACAGTAAATCCAGAGTAAGCTTGGTAAAAAAGTGTTCGAAATTTGGAGTCACCTTATGGATGTCTAGTAGGTACAGTAGTGAAGGTATGAAGGTGAGCTTGGCTTTAGATGAGAACTTTGTTCCTATGGAAAGAGCATAATCCAAGTGTAGGGGTGTTCTCTATAGATTATCTCATCCAGATGATGTTTTAGGATGAACTTTATTTTAATATAGGAAATAGATTTGTAGAATACCTGAACTTGAGGTGCATTTAGATATAGTAAATCTTATATATAGAGGGGGAAATTCATCTTCTTTGTTGGAGAACAAGCTTTAGAAGCAAAGAATCATAGAATATCCCATGTTGGATGGGATCTGTAGTGATCATCAGGTCCAACACTTGGCTCTACCACCCAAAAATCAGACCAGTGTTTGCCTCGGTCCTCCTTCGATCAGACGTCAGGTAACTGAATACGTTCATCCTCACAGTGCCTGATGTTGTGGAGGTTGAGTGGTAGCCTCACAGAGGTGCTGTATATCTACAGCCATAGGTAAATGGCAAGGGTTTACTCAAGGAGTCCCACCAGAGGTCATTGTGAGTGACACCCATTGTGACCATTGGAAATGGCACAAGGCAAAGCCTGCTCTCATGTCCTGCGGATTTCTGCACTGAACGATGGAACTGCTGGAGCTCCTGCAGGTCCTGAGCCAGGGAGTGTTGCAGGGAGCAAAGTGGAGAGAGGCTGTGGTACCCTTAGAAAACTGGATGTAAAAAATGTTTTTTAAAAAAAAAAAAAGATTAAAAGGACTATTAACATTTCTTCTCCTGAGACAACTGACGACAAAGTGGTTGCCATTCTTTCTGTCAGTGCAGAAATTCGCCAGCGTGCTCCCTCTTACAAATCTATCCTTCGGCTTGGTAATGCGTCGGATTTTATGATAAATCTTACCCAAAAAGACAGCCCAATTGCAGCTGCAGGTCTAAATAGGCTTTCAGAGACATGTAGAACGTGCCAAAAATACAGCTTAACTAATAGTCTATGTAAAGAGCCATTTCCTGTAACAATACAGGAGATGAATGCTTTTGATGTTACTGGAAATCAGAGCGCTTTCTTTTCTGAAGAGGATCAGTTTGCCCTGAGTGGTTGCAGGGAAGGCTTGTGTGGCAGCTGCTTGGGCTCCAGTCTCTCCCAGATTTTCCTTGCTCTTAATAGGAACTCTTTGAGATAAAGTGGCCTTCTGGGACCCCTGGGCAGCTTGCACGTGCAGCTGGTGGCAGGACAGCAGGGTTAAGAGGTATTCACCAGCCCCTCTACCAACTCCAGGCTTGTCTTCAAAGCTGTGCTGCCTTTCTTTGCTGATTGCGATCGGTAGTGACTATCATCAGCCCTGTTCTTGTGATAAGACATTCCTTAGCAGCCCTCACTTAGGTACTCTCTCCTGGTTTCTTCCACAGTAGGTTTTCTATGTTTTTTATCTTTATGTAGGTTTTGCCTTTTTCAGAAGTTGAGCGCAATTGTATTGCAGTTTTGCCATTTGTTGGAACTGTTTCCCTCTGAAGGAAGCTCTTCAAGGCTGTTTTGAAGAAATTGTGGGTAGTACACAAGAACAAGATTAAGGATGCTTGTCAAATTCACCTGCTTTGTGAAAGGAATCTGTGAGGGATGCTCCCTAAGGAACACCTTTTTATGATGTAGGCCCACAACCTCAGAGGCAGATGTTGGTGGTATGGCAGTAGAGGTTGGACCTTCCCACAGTGTTCTGTCACATTTTGTTGCAGTGTAACAGGTGACAGCAGAGGGGCAGCCTGACAGAATGGTGTCTGGTACGGAAGCCTGTATGAAGCAAAGGTGTATCACTGAATTCCAACATGTGGGAAAAAATGGCCCCCACTGACATTCACTGATGCTTGCAGAGTGTTTGTGGGGACCAACCAGTGGATGTGAGCACAGTGAGGCGGTGGATGGTGCGTTTCAGCAGCGGTGCTAAGCAGTGTTTTTGCGTTCTTTGTATCTGTTGTAGTTTCCATGGACATATGGAGGAGGCATTACTTTCAGTGCATCCTATGGAAAAGTACTGGTCTCTGCTTGGTGGCCTTTTGAACAAATAGTAACAAATCTCCCTTTCCACTCACTGACACACTGACATAACGGCATCTAGCAAGGCTGCACTGCAGTATTATTTGTGATAATTGCACAACACCGTGGGTATTTTGACTGAGAAATCTGGCTTCAAAGTGCAGCTTGCAAGTACAATTTAGATTGCGTTTTATATGCATCACCAACGTCTGAAACTAGATCCTTTGACTGACAGTGAATACCAGAAGCCTGGGAGTTAACAGTCGGATTTAGTGTCAAATACAGGCATTGTCAAAGAGTGCTGAACTCCACTATGAGGAACCACATCTCCAGCCTTTCCAACATAAAAGTGTCAAGGGATGCCTGTGCTGGAACACAGAAGTGTAGCCACATCCTGTGCTAGCAAAAGGATGGGTTAGTAGCAGATACGTGGGGTGAAGAATACTAAAGAATAGTAATTTAAAAACGGTGCATTGGTTGTGCTCTCACTTGAAAAATAACGCTTCTAAGAGTGAACCATGAACAGTTATAAAGCAGTCTGTGGCTGTGTCCACCTCTACCTGGATTTCTTGCATATTTCTGGCCAAGATTGCCTCAAAATCTGGAATTTACAGGGCGCCCTGCTATGCCAACAGAATAATCAGCAAACTGCTTGGAATATCTTTATGTATTCTTTTTCAGAAGCCCAGGAAACTGCTAAGAAATGATGATTTAAGAAATTGGATTGAGACAGAGAACCATTTTGCCTGTGATCATAGCTGATGAGGACTGTAATTTAAAAAATAATACAGGAAAAAATAAAGTCAGATTTTTTATGGACTTTGCAGAGAAGCAGTGAAAAGCAGTGACAGGAATGAGTATGGAGAAGCTGCATAGCCCAATATGTTAAATATTTTTTGCTGTTTTTGGATGAACACGATACAGATGTCTAGGAGAGACAATTGGTAGTATCTGTTCTATACCCACGTGACGAGCATTAAAATATTCACTCCATCTCTATTCACCAAGCACTGCTTCCTCCATTTGAGTACCCTCACCTTCTTTCTCATCCAAATGCATCTACAGATAGAGATGTCTTCCCTTCAGTGTAGCACAGTGTTATTCTTTTGTCCCTTAACTAATACAGGCTTGGTTTAGAATGAATAAACACAGTCATGGGGAAATCAAACCGAAATACACAATTTAGTCAAAACCAGCAGGCAGGCAACTTCTCAAAAGCCAACAGCTCCATTTTATGCCTATTGAAGACGATTTTTTCATAGATATGGGATTTCTCAATAAAAAGACCACTGGAACACTCAACAGGTGAATGTTCTGCATTTGTTGTTGTTGTTGCCCATCAACACTAAGCTGCCTGAAAAGGTGTCTCTGTGTCCTCCTTCATTTATGCTTTTCCAGGCTCGCACACAAAAAGTTTATGGAAGAAATTCCCTGCCTTCTGTAACCAGTGATGTAAAGCCCAGGTGTCAGCCTCCACTTATAGAGGCCAGTCGTGTTACCAACCAGGCAGCTCATTATCTCATCTCTTTCAACTATTCTTCAAAAAAATTAATGGCTGTGCCACAGCATCCCCCAAGTCTTTAATACATCTGATACCTTAAGCAGACAGCACCATGCAGAAATGAAATGGTATCTTTCAAAATTCTAAACAAACGTGTTTAGAAGCTTTGCAAAAGTAAATTTGTGAACACAACAGAAGACGAGATGCAAGTAAGTTTAAGCATACTTTATTAACTTCAAGCAGCAGCCACTTCCCAACATTCTGCACAGTTACAATCTGACACATGCTGTAGAAGATTGCTTTATCTCCAGTAGTCTCACAGACTGGTCTGCCTTCTGTGTACAGGTCAATATACATATAAAGGTTCTTCAGAGGTTTATTGCCACTTACCCTATGTATGGAGATAAAGTATTATTAAAAGTATTCTACAGGAATCATTATATTCAATCAAAGGCTTTTGAACAGTTCCTATTTTTTTTTAATTAAAGCAGTATACATCATAGTAATAAAAAGACAATCTAACTGCATATTTAATTTGTTTCAGTGCAAAAAGAAGGAAAAAAAGAGCATTTAATCTTCCAAGGAGTTTGAGTTAAATGAATACAAAGGGCTGCTATCTTGTTTAGTTTGCCAAGCATTCTGAAAAATCATATTAAACATGTGGAGTTCCTTGTCACCACCAGGGAGAACCAAGCAGAAGTCAGCAGACTTAACTAGACTTTATGTAGGACCTCAGGTGAAGATGAAAAGTATATCTTAGTGTATAGGAGGAAAAGATAAATTATCCTCTTAGGTCAGCTGAAAAGTAGTTCAGCAAGAAAACCCTGTTGTCTAACTGCTGTGTTTGTAGCAGCTGCAACCACTGGAATTCAAATGACTGCTGTGGCCAGCAGCAGCCTCTCTGCTATCCTCAGAGGCCACAGGAACAGGTGTTGCCCCAAACTGGAAACGTTTCTTAACCATGGTCAGGAGGTTTTCACTACTAGAGGCTTTTGAAGCCAGAATTAAAGATTTTCAGTTGCAGCCAATACAAGAGCTGAAGGCTGGGAGTGGATGGAAGACTGAAACCCACTTGTTTTGAATAATGCCTGTCAGCTACTCCCTGCAGCAACAGATGTGTGTGGCAGAATGAGTGAATCTGCTGAACTTAAAGAAAAAAAGCGCATCATCTGCTTAAATCTTTACCAGTTAAAAGTGTTCATTTTAACCAAATACAGTGGCAGACTTTTCTGAATGACAGGTCTTGAACTGATCGTTCTGTGAAAACTGCATTAAACAGCAATGACTACCTGCCTGCATTTAATCACAGTAAGAAAAAAATCTTAAACCAAAAATGAAACAAGCATATCAGAATTAAAAAAAATGGTAATACAGTTAATATGTCTCAGGAATTATCAATACCGTAGCAGTGTTAATTCTAAATTGGGATGCTGGAAACCAAAAGATTAAGACAGAAATGTATGAAGAGTATTTTTCATATCTTTTATAGGACAGAAACCTTTGTTCATGTCTTCTGGTAGTCATCATCTTCTTTTGAGCTGCACCTACAACACAAAGAACAAGTGAACGAGCAACTTTACGCTTCTCCAGAACAGCTTAAAACAGTTCTGTAGGTGCATTTTTCCTACTGCTTTGCTTCTGCATCACCAACTCATTTGTTTCACATTCCTATTTTAAGAATAAAGTACAAAGCATCAGCAAGAATAAGCTGCTAATTCCTGTGTAAAACTGCCCTCAGAAGCTCTGCCTATGTTGTGAAAGTGCAGGTTACTTTCTGCAGTTAACAAGCAGACAACTACTGCTTCATTAAACGTGAAAGCTGAATTTACTTCTGCTACAAACAAGATACCTTAACATGTGGAAATAAGGACGGATAATTTCTTATCAAGAATTTTACAACTGAGGAGAGACAGGTGGAAGGTTCCAAATAGCTTACAAACGACCCATCTCCTGCCTGTTTTTGTAGTTAGGCCATTACATCTCCTCGGTGGGGTATTCCCCACCAGCAGAATGACTGCTTTGCCTCATTTTTCCATTCCTGCGTGCACTTCGCGGAGTGCATGACTGTTGTCATTTACGGACCTAGATGGATACAAAAACCCTTCTTAGTTCAAATAAGTGTTACAAAATAAGTGAAACCAGTGGGTTTATCACAGGTTTTCAGAATATATTGATCAAAAATGTAAAGAGGAACCTCTTTATAAGAGTAGTTTAGAACAGCAGTAAGGATCTGAAAAGTCTGATTCTGTTTTCTGTTTCTTGTTGTATAACCAATTCAAATGTTTCAAGCTGTTTTTAACTTGTTGCTAAATGTTTATCTACACATGCTGTCAGAAATAACCTTGTTAGGAAGGTGAAGTTGGTGTCTCAGCAAATCAGACCCCATGGAGTAGGCGTTGAGTGGCCTGTGACTCGCTTTCCTTTTTCTCTTTCAGCACCATCAAAAGGAAAAGTGAGAAAAACAGCACAAACATTAGTTAAAGCCTGAATTTAATCTCACGTCCTACAGGAATAATTTCATTACAATGAAAGCAGACAGTATCTGTAGGGCTTTTGGCTTTCTTTTCGTTTAAGCAGTGATAATTATATATCTAATTAATATAGCCTATAGCTCTTCCAAAGATCATAGCTTTTAACAATCCTTTTAATTAAATGATTAATAGAAAAGGCAGGGGTGGTTCTTTACAAATTACCTGATTTACCATCACTGAAGACAGATTCTTTTAAAAATGGCTACAAATGCCTTGTTCACAAAAGACTTTATTATCTAATGATGCATACTGAAAACATACAGAAATCTGCATGGTCCACTTTACATGCAGCAGAACAATCTTCACTTTACAATAAGTAAGTGTCAACTGTTTTATGCAAGGAGACAACACTTTAAAGTCACATTGTTTTTTTTTTAAAGAAAAGCTTCATTTACAAAAGAAATAAAAGGTAAAGAAGCAATTACCGCTTTTAAAAAGCAGCTGCTTTGTTCAAGAGTGGAAGGTTTATGCCTGTATTGAAAGACAACATGATCACAAATAATGAAAACAATGAAAACAAATGAAACACTTTTAGCATAAAGCAGTACACTTTCAAAATGACATACAAATAGTTAAAAAGTTTCCTTATGTTGTCTATCTATCCTTTAGATATAAGTTCTTTCAAATGAGATCCCAACGTATGTAATTACTAAATGAAAACTCTTCCGTAAGTATTGGCTCTATGTCATAGTGAACTGTATTTAACAAAATGTATACAAAGTCTATAGCAAGTTGATTAAAAAAATTAAAGTAATAAGAAACAGTACACTGAAGGCGCTCTATCCATCAAGTGCGCGCTCTCAAAATTGTAAATGTGATGAACAGAACGGAAGTTGTAACTATGCCACAGTTGCAATGCCAGAAAATAAAAACAAGATCATTTATCAAACATGCAGGGAATTCTGCCACAATGCTACTGTCTCTCATTTGTCAGTTGTTCCAGTAAAATAACAGCTTAAACACCGGTGATGTTGATGGGTTAGCTTACCTTCAGTGTACTGAAAGTTGTACACAACCTGCTTTAAAAGAGGAGACCATCCCTGCAGGCAGGCTCAAGAAGGAACAGACCCCCTTCGGCACTGACTACACCAAGGGCATGCTGCTGTGGCCTGCACACACACACCTAGGAAAATGTGAATATAAACAGCATTTATGCTGGCCATTTTTTAAAGACAAAAATGAAGCCAAGTCTGCTAAAAACAAATCAACCACCCAGTATTACTGCTCTTTTTTTTTTTTTTTTTTAAACAGATGCTTTTTTTCTTTTTTATAATATATACGAACTGCAACCATATACATTAGCATTGTACTTCTGTGCAGTCTTGGCAATTAAAACAGTTCTACAGTGAAAATTTTCACATAAGACACAAAACAGAATTACTCTAACATTTCTAAAAGAAATATCAGCCTTGACGTTAATTCAAATGTATCTTTTCTTCCTCAACTTTGCAGGGCAAATATTTATGTTTATATACATTAATAACTGCTGTGAAATTTCTTCAGTCTTTGTATCTTAATTACTCAAACCCTTTGAACTTCTTCATCTGGTTTAAATTTTTTCCTGGATGAAGGCGTGCTGCAGAGCCTGGTTGATGCTAATCCGTTTAGCTGGATCTAACATTAGGATCTGGTCCAACAAGTCCTTCAGCTGGTGTACTTTTTTACGCTGGTCTTCTGGGAGTCGCTGGCACCCAATCAAGTCTGCTAACAGGTCCTTAGTTGGATTAATGGTGCTCATTACAGTAACTTTCTCCTACAAACACAAAAATGGCAACCTTGTACAACAGTGGAAATACATAAAACCGCCGTAATTCTTACACCGCTTAAGCAGCAATTTTTTTGCAGGGTTTTCTTATCTCATCAGCAATGCTCTTCTTCATCACATGGCCTCATAAATACTCATGGCAGGCAAAGGAAAAGAGCGAATATAAAACACTGGGGCAGGCCAGACTGCATCTTTTGCTGGCAGCTAATTGTATCTGATGTTCCAGTCCAGGCCAACTGCCTTTTTTCCTGGTACTGGGCACGACTGAAGAGACTGGCTTCATTTTCACTGCACCCTCTATTCAGGTATTTATATGTATTAATAAGATTCCTCGCCCCTGCCTTCCTGTCTTCCAGGCATAATAGTTGTTATTCTCTCAGCCTTTCCTCACAGGAGAGATACTTTAATCCTCTGATCATTTGGGCCCTATGCAGAGCTCCTTCTAGTATGTACAAGTTTCTCTTGTACAGAGGAGCCCAGGACTGGACACAGTACTTCAGGTGTAGCCTCACCAATTCTGAGAAGAGAAAGATCAGGTGATCCTTCTTGACCTGCTGGCAAAAACTGCCTAATGCAGCTGAGAATAACACTAACCTCCTTAATGGCAAGGGCACACTGCTGGCTTATGGACAACTTAGTACCTATTAAGACCCCAGGCCTCTTCCTGCAGAGCTGTTTTCTGGCTGGGTGTACTGGTGCCCAGGGCTGATCCTTCCCTAGTATGGGACTTCGTACTGCCCCTGCTGAACATCATGAGATTCAGGCCAGCCCACACCTCCAACCTGCTGAGGTCCCTCTGAATGGATGTGTGAATTCACTCTGGTGAATTAGTCAGCCCCACCACTGCTGTGTCACTGTGCATTTACTCAAGGTGCAGTCTACCCCACCATCCAGTCCATAACCATGTAACCTGCGTACGCCTCTGCTAAATGACATTCTGATAGTTTACAAAGTTTTGTTTGTAATTAAAATGTTAAGGTATGTTTGAAAGACCAGTAACAACAGACACGTTAAGGACTTACCCTTTCTGTCACTTTATCTACTTCTATATACATAAAGTTGAGATTTTGATCAAAGTGCTGATCTTTGAACACACCTTTTCGAATCATCTGGAAAATCAGGGAAAGACAAGAATTTTAGCTAAGCTCTCTGTGTTAATAAATTTCACAATTAGCATCAACATCTATTTACTGCGATTAGCATCTACTAACTGGGAAAACATGAATAACTTAGTATTTCTGAATTACTTATCAAATAACTATGCTGAATAAAAAAAATAACATTCAAACCAGTTGAAGAAGGACATAATATCTTCCACTGACTTACACTTTTTTTTTTCAGGTCTGTGCCATAGAAGGTTTCTGCTTTCACTTTACACTTAGTCTACGAAAAAGAAGCTGTATACTTTCACTTCATATAATTTTAAATTAATATAAATTATACATTCAGAGGATATCTGATATATACTTGCTGTTAAGAGATGTATCTGATAAAGAATTTCAGGGAGAAAGCAAAGTATGTTTTACTGTTCATAACAGCAGTTTCAGATATCAAGTTAAAAATCAAGTACTTATTTTTCTTACCTTGTTTGGCATCTTTCCTTTGAGATCCATGGCTAATTTCAACATATGGTTATTGGTTTTGCCAGGAAAGAGTATTTTTCCTGTATAAAGTTCATATAACGTGCAGCCTACAGACCACATATCTATACCATAGTCATAGATTTTTCCTATAACTGAAACAGAGCAAGTCAAGTTAATTCCATAAAGGCAGCTTTGAAGACAATACCACAAAACCAGACAAATAAAAAAAAGTCTGATTTAGAAACTCTATTGGTGCTTCTCCTCTTAGGAATAAGAAGGTGAACAACTAAAAGATTTTTCACTTTTACAGTATCCCAATTACAGAAAGGGAGGTTTTTACCTAACACCCAAACTGATCACCACAGCTTCATTTAGACAAAGTCATAACAGTACCCCTGCATCAAAACAAAGCTATAACCAATCAGAGCGACTGCATGTTCTCACTGAGCTGACCGCCAGCACGCATGAAGAATCATAAAACATGCTTTCAATTGGCTGAATTTTTTGACTGCCATCGTATTTTCAGAGTGATGGTTTGCTGAGATCAAACAAAGAGTAATCTCAAATCAAACTTTCGTTTGCCTTACTGATACAGCCTGCTTAGTTGTACTCAATCCAAATGCACTTACTGATTTCAGGAGCTCGGTAAAATCTACTGACTAGATACGGCGTGATGTCGTTATCTGCAACATGTGAAGCTGATCCAAAATCACAAAGCTTTAATATCGTTTTAGATTCATTCACCTGAAAGTTAAACATAAGTGTATATTAGCATTGTCTGTACACAGAATTGGCAACAGCACTTACGACTAACACTGTAAGAAAAACATTTAGCCTTGAAGTTACGGTTTCTTCCCATGTTTCAGTCTGTCTTCTCTGCATTCTAAGAAAACTGTCAAACCTTAAACTGAAAGTGAAAGTTAATACCTGCACATCTAAGAAATACAAAGAAGTCAGTTTCATGTATTTATTCTCCTACAGATTTTACTAGGCTTTTTTTTCTCACTATTAATTCTTTATTGCTGCAGCAACAGTGAATATTTTACAAGCAGGGGGAAAAAAAATAAACTCTCAGCATAACTTAGCAGCTTCCATCAGTAGAAGTGTTAAAAGCTAAACAGAAAATATGCCCAGAATTAGCTTTCAAATTAGCTTTCTTTGTCTGCACAGACACTAATAGTGACATCTCCCATTGCTTTGGAGATTTGTGGCAAGACACTAACTGAAAGGCACAGAAAGGATTACATATGCATTAATATACATTAGCATCTATTTAGAAAATAACACAAACAACAAAATGATCCCACACACATACATCCAAGTACTTTCTAAATGGGTAGTAAATACAGCACATAATTTGACACAGTGTCCATATAACTCCTCCAAGGCAATAGGGCATCAGCTTTGCTTTGCCTCATGCGACTTGGTACCAGAGCTAGCTGGAAAGGTAATCCCTCAAGCAGCCACTAAACACTACCTACCCCTAAATAAGTCAAGTTAGAAACTTGTATAGAGAGAATAGAGAATACCCAGCTCAAGATCAGTCCAGAATGTGAACAAAGACATGTCAAACATCAATAAGGAACATGTGAGTCACTTCTGTGTTGTGATCTGAGGCCAAACATGTCGGGTGAAGAGCAGCCCTAAGAACAGAACTACTGCATTCAGCTTCATAAACTGGATAGTTACTTAACATGAACCAACAGCTTTATTACCAACATGAATGCAGGTCTGCCTGGTGTCAAATTTAGTTTTGAGAAGGAAATATAAGCCTCCCTGTCAGATTCCTAATTTATAAGCCATAAGAAAGAAACATTAGTACATCCTAATATAAACAACTGCAAGAAAGTGAAAGTATGCTGCACCTTAGAACAGAATGCAGAAATTTCTAAGAGATGAAGGGAACTCTGCATAAATTGAACATGTAGCAGTAAGAAACTTAATTTTTAAATGTAAAATATCTAGACCAACATGTATGTAGTATGTAGTACTATTTTCAGTAAATCCTGGATATGTTAAAGACTTCCCATTGTGAAAACAAATCCATTCACATTCCTTCCTGCCTCATCATCACTTTCCAGAATCTACTTGGTAAATGCTACCACTACGTATTAGTTATTAAATCTGTTAGTTTATTTCTGTTGGTGAACTAAAAAAAAACCAAACCATCTGGAATTCACTACAGTGATTCAGTAGGAGAACTGGAGGTCACCAGTAATATGCAGTGTTCACAATCTCTTGGAAGTATGGAAAAATATCCTTGCTGGATCTGGATTTCATTCTAGATAACTAAATTTTATCAGTTTAGACTTCCACCTCTACCATCCAGAGTGCCACTCATAAACTAGAATACTATTCACATATCTCATGTTCAGCTAGTAAATTTTACAACAGCGATGGCAAGAAATCATAGAATGGCCTGGGTTGAAAAGGACCACAATGATCATCTAGTTTCAACCCCCCTGCTGTGTGCAGGGTCACCAACCACCAGACCAGGCTGCCCAGAGCCACAAAATGGTCATTTTTAAATCTTCAATTTTGTCCATAAAAACCGAAGTCAAACCATTTGATTCCTTTGATGTAGCTCTCACACTCTGCTAAGCAGAATGTTTCATGGGGAAAACAGGACAGTAAGGACTTCTTCAGTCATCTTATTCAAATGAACAAAATCTCCTCCCAGCCTTAACCAAACTATTTTCATTTTTTCATTCTGTAGAAACAAGAACATTTTTCAGGTACTGGTGAAAAAAGTCCTAAGACTTCTCCTAATAAAGAATACTGTCCTTGGAAGACCTACTTTCTAAAATGGTACAAGTGGATGCAGGTTTGTGTAAATGAAATATTTCATTTACATGCTGTATTACACTTCTTTATTTATACCATTATAGCTTTTTTTCCCCAAAACATTAATTTTTTAACATTTGGAGGTAAAGTGAACTTTGACTTAATTTCACATACTTGATTTTACGTTACAGAATGTCCATACAAAATATTTTTCAATTAGTTATTACTTACCAAAATATTATCTGGTTTAATATCTGCATGTAGGATATTGCATCTTTTAAGAAGTTTTAAAGCCAGGAACAACTGCTGGCTGTAGGAACGCACAGCTTTAATATGGAGACCAACATCTTTCCCATACTTTTTCAACACCTCTCGTAAGTTCATACTATTGTAAGAAAGAGAGAAAATAAAAGAGCTCTGTGAGGGGAAATATACTTGCCTTCTCAACTGTAAGAAAAACATGAATAACCTTGTTAACTTCATAAATTCTGGAGGAAAAGTGACATTCAACTTAAGATACAAACCTCACTATTTGTAAAGCAACAAAACAAAAATGCTGGTTGATCAGATCTGCACTATACCATATACTTAATAGACTGGACATAAACTTCAGAACATATTTATAATCCGGATTAATTGGAGAGAATTGATTTGCACGTAAACAGCATTTTCTGAACAGCTGTGTAGCCTTTGGGCTCAGTTTCTTGAGAAGCGATTAAAAAGAAAATATGCAAAAGATGGAAACCGATGAGGCAATGCTTCAATGACTTGAACAGCAGATGAAAAGACAAATCCACAACAAAACCATGACTGGGTGTAAACAGTGCACAAATGTGTTATGAAGAGACAGCACAAAGAAGCTCTACTGTCAGTAATAACCTTTATGACAAATATTAGGCACTGCATAAAACTTGCACTGCTTCAGCAAATGATTTATCTTCAACTCAAACATCTATGCCAAAATTAAAATATACAGGGAAAATTTAGGATACAAGCAATTGATAGAAACAACATCTAAGCAGGAATAGGAATTAAGGCAACCAAAGTGTCTAGATCCACGATAAAGCTGTCTACAATTAGCCTGCCAAAAAATCCTCATTATTTAAAGGCAAATTTACAGAGCACTGTAATCATCTTCTGTAGGTTGTTGCTATATATCTGTTTGTCACAGAATATACAGTATTTGCTCAACCTCTCTGATTACACATTCTTAATCCACACCACAAGGTAAAGAATTCTGTAAATCTAGGAAGAATATTTTCACTAAAAAAAGTCATTAAGAGGAGCATTAGTGAGATGAGTAATTTATAAATAATTTAATGTGATTAAATTAATAATTTATTAATAATAAATTACATCATTTCAAATATTGGCCAGGGATGGAATTTACAACACAACTGACTATGAAAAATCTAACTAGTTCACCAGATTTTGGATTTCTGCCTCTAGATTTTTTATTTTTTTTTTCAGAATTGCTTAAATTCTTCAATCTTGGCAATGGAACAAAGTACCAAACTTAAAACAATAGTCAAGAACAGAAAGATACAGATTACTTAGTTGACTTAGTTGTACTTTACTGTTCACAAAGGACACCATACACTTGTCATCTTACCTCAGTGGTTCGAATACCAGACAGAGATGTTGTTTGTGGTAGAAATGCCTGAACAATCTCAGACAGTGAAACTTGTCATCGGGATCTGCATCATTGAGCTTCTTCAAAAATTCCAGTTCTTTTAGACCAGTTTTTTGCCTGCAAACAAAGAAATACAATTAGAAAAGAAAACAAGTGAGATTAAACAAGAGTGCCTTGTTTAAACCTTGAGATTTACCTCCGCAGTTTTAGTTGTCAGTTTTAATAGTACTACATGATGTAGCACTGCTTGAAAAAACCCACAGCAGTGGTTCACTCTTGTTATGTCTTTGATCACCTCTGATTTTGTAACCTAGTTATTCTTCTCCCTCCTGTTTGTTTTGAAGTTATTTCACTTACACTATTTTAAAAATTTTAAACTAAACTGACTGACAGTCAAGAACACACCCAAACCAAATCATCTTAACACACCAAGCTAGCTTACTACCTCTTTTTTTCCCCTGAATATTTCTAGGTACTATTCACATAACTCAAAATGACTCAGTTACACACAAACCAAGTTTTAAGACTTCCAGTGTAAAATGCATGGAGATTTCCATATAAGTTATCTGTAATAATAACTTGGATAAATGGATAAGTACATAACGCATGGCTATGGCTGTTATGGCAGCAGATGCTGAAAATGAGTATTGGAGATTCTGAGTCCTCACATAACATAGCACAGTTTAATACAACATCACCCTAGTTAAGGGTCATTCAGTCTGGAAGATGTCCAGTGATTTTGTTTCCAATAGGCAGAGCACCATCACTTTCTCGTATCTTCTACACATGTGCACACATGGAGAATATGCAAAAATAATTAAATATCTTTGTCTAAGTTAGAGATGATTGACTAGTATCCAACCCACGGCTTCCCAAATGGATTTGGTTCATCAAGCCAGAATTTTACAGTCCTCAATTCCCATCTCAAAAATCTTAGGGCTGGGCAGACATAATCAATGTTAAGCTTATTTCTTGCCACCACTGTTCCCTGCAGTTTTGCAAATGAGAAAGTGCCTGATGAAAATGCAAGTACCCTTCTCCTGTGAGTGCGGATACATAGTCCTCAAGCGCTTCCCATTACATGGCTCATATTAGCAGAAAAGGCAGGAACCACAGCTGTAATCTGTTACTTCACTTGAAACAAAGGAAGATTCAAATCACATCATGAAAAACTTATGAAAGTCTCACATGCTTTACTATAGTATTATTAAACAAAAACATTACTTACATAAGTTCATTGTTCCTGATGATTTTAACCGCTACTTCTTGGTTTGCTCTCGCCATATCCCTGGCTCGTACTACATTACTGAAGACTCCCTGACCAGTGTAACCATAGACATTGTAACGTTTATCTAGAACTTCACCTATATTAACACCTGAAGAACAAAAATCAAGCAATTCAAGTAAGAGTTATGCATCGTACACACAATGAAACGTTTTATGAAAAATAAATGGTTCTAAATCATATCAACAGTATAATCACTTAATTTCAGAGCATACTAGCACCAATCTTTGTGGAAATTATGGGGAACATCAACAATTCTAAATTTGGAATTCTTCCCTTCTTGAGGTTAAAACCTGCATGCTCATTTCACCCATTACAGGTGTATTTATTTTGGCCCTTTCACCTGCAAATGAGCTTTTAACACTGACCAGTAAGTAAAACATGTTCACTCACTCACTATCTCCATTCTGAATTCTAGATAACAGCTACCACAAGGGCCACTATATTATCTTGGATGCCAGATTTCTTGGTTTCAGATCCTGGCAAGCATTCCTTCATTCCTCCCTTCGTGAGAGTGATCTCATGTCTGTAACTATGGACAGTTACAGACCCTAACCAAAATTTTACCCTAACCAAAATTTTATATCTAGGAGCAACTTCTTGCACAAGTGTGCAAGAACAGAAAATTGCTTTGGGCACGCCATATGCAGCATGGCACTCACAG
Organism: Centrocercus urophasianus; assembly: GCF_019232065.1. NCBI lineage: Eukaryota > Metazoa > Chordata > Aves > Galliformes > Phasianidae > Centrocercus > Centrocercus urophasianus. Next base: position 79,549,018 of record NW_024884253.1, on the reverse strand, counting down.
CAGAATATTCACATGACAGCATTTCAGTACTTTTACTTTTTTCAGTTCTTCTCCATTTAGCACCCTCCTTCTTGCTACAGTTGCAACCCAGTAAATGAAACTTACGATAATAGCCTTCTGCATCAGTCCAGTTATCCCTGAGATTGGGGTTTTCTTTGAAGTCTTTTCCAAATCCAGCAGCCCTTAGACGAGCACTCTGAAACAGAAAGAACAAACGGAACAGCTTTGCCTGTGTGCTCTAGCTGTATGTTTTCTTTAATGTTTACTTATAAAAATCAGAAGTCCACATTACTGGGCACTTTTTTCCCTACTGAAACAATGCTCTTCTCCACACTACAAACACATTTATCTTGTAGGAGAAAAATACTACTGAACACAGAATGCTACTTAAATACCAGCATTTGAAAACCGCTGTAAGGAAACAGAATAGGGACATAGACAGAAATATTATTAAATGTGACAAATGAGACACGTTTCAACTATTACCTGCAATGAATTTCTACAAGTCAAATTAGAATACACAGTTTGGACCATATTAAGACTTACTACTTACAGTATATTTGTAGTAATAAAGTTTAGCAACCTAGGGGGTAAATGTAACTGTGTAAGCTTCAAATTACTTTCTGTTCATTCAGTGTCACTTCACAAAATCCATACTGTTACACTTAGAATCACAGTTGCTGCTGACACTGCTTAACTGAATTGACAGTATTATCTCAAATACAAATTCATGGGTAGTAAAAAATATCTGACTGAACATCAGTTTTTGCAGAGCAGAAAGTGACTACATACAAACTGTTTAAATCCCTACTTGTTATCCTGAAGATTTTAAAAGCACCTAAACCACCACTATTCCTGAACTATTTATCTTTCTCCTTTGGTCTGTGCACGTGTGTGTTGGCTTTATTACAGTGACACCTCCTGTCAACAATCTTTCTGTGAAAACTAATAGATTTCATCTGCCGTAAAGCATGGTTAACTGCAGAATTTCCATCTTAAGAAGGAACTTGTTGCCTTGACTTTCTCAGTGACTCGTATCAGTAGCAACAAGTATTTAAGGAACTGCCAAGATCAGTAAGCTCCTTCAGCACATTTTGAAAAAGCTGCTGAAACAGTGCAAGAAGTAGAAATGGGAAATGCTTCTCTCCATCCAAAAAGCCTCCACATCATTACAACACATCATGAGCAAATTAAAATACATTACACAAACTTTTAAATTAACCTTACATGAACCTCTGAAGAAGGCACACATCTCTGAAGAAAGAACAGAGCAACACAGCAGCTTTAACGTAAAAAGTTAATATAAAGTTTGTTACTGTGTGCCATGACAGCTCTCTTTTGAACAGTGGGTGAAGTACTTAATTCTTTGTTTACTCTGGCCAAAATCTTACTTGTTGCAGGTTTTATTTCACTGAAATATTAAAAGCTACTTTGTCTGCTTCAACTGATCAAAATATTAAAATTATCAACTCAGTTACTTTGCTTTTACTAATCAATGTTCCCACAAACCTCAAGTGACAGCAACCCTTCAATAAAAAAAACAAGCAAAAAAAGAATCATTCATTTCATCTCCAAGAATTACCTACATCAAAGTATGCAGCAAACATATCATCTGATTCTGTGAACATATCAGGAGCCAGCAGTTTCTTCTGAGCTGAACCTTGAAAGGAAATTCACATAATTCAAAGTGAGGAAGATGGCAAGCAGACAATTAGCAGTGCAGTCTGTGACTTTATATTGGTACAACACAACTTCAAAATCAACATGGTGGCAAACTGAAGATTTGCAAGGAAAGTTAGAGCTAATTTACATTATCCATATACAAAAATGAGATGGTTAAGTTCTTAAAAAATTGTACCTCTTTGAAAAATTAAGTATAGCAGCTTTCAAGCAATCCACAAACCAGGAATATGAGGTTGGTACTTTATACGATCCTTACAAGTGACTGCACAAAAATAGACATTTATACGTATTACAAGATGCAGATGTGATTTCAAGATACAAGTGTGGGGTTTTCTGATAATCACCAAGTATTTTACTAAAAACCAACGCTGTACAGCCCAGAAACTGTTTCTTTGGAAAATGTTTTCTTCAGCTCCATCAGAAAGGATCTCATGCAGCTTACAGTGAAAGATGAAGCTAATCATGTTTAAAAGACAAACAACCTTAATGTGGAGATGATTATCCCTCTGTCACCTTTCAATCTTTAAAGTCTGAAGGACATCTTAGTTGGTTGACAAGATAAAAGCAAAGAAATGTAAATTAAGTTTACATTTGTGAATGCAAACAAACTTCAAACTATTTCATAATACACAGTATGGGAGTAGCATTCCTTCATTACCATGGTCAGACACAGGTACTGTTAAGGGTATCAAGCAAAGGAGAAAAATAAACGGTTAACCTTAGAATTCTCCAGTCTCCTGAGGGAACCACTTTCAAACAAAACATCAATCTTCTGAAAGCATCAAAAACTCATCCATCATACTGACACTGTTGTTTCAAGGTACAGACCCTCCTAGCAGCTGCCTTGATTTTTCCTTTTAATTTCAATTACTCACATTTTAACTGGGCTACAGTGATTACTAATGATTGCATTAGTGACTTACTATTGTGCCTTTGTAGAAGGTCAAGTTATGTATTGCTCTGACAAAACAAACAGATGATCCTGTTTCCTCCTATTGTTACAGCCACCTCCAATCCAACCTACCAATATACTGAAGCTCCTGCAGTGCATTGGTGCAACTGATCTTTTTTTTTGTTTGTTTTAAAATCCTCTCTAATGTCATTAAAAAGCCCATGTAGTTAACAGTTTTATTTCCATTATCTTTTAGTGGACAAAATTAGAAAGCAAAAAATATATCAGTGAGTGTTTTATATAAAAAGGACTGTTCCACCTTGTGCTATGCTAACAGAGAAAAGGTACACAAGAGTGTTCTTTTTACCTTCACAACAAGAGAATAATCTCAAAATGCAATCTGCACAAGGGAACACCAGGACAAACTGCTCTGTACCAGTCCCAGAGATGTGCAGCTTTACTATTTCAAGGAAGGATCCACTAGAACATAGCCAAGGATATATCTAGTAGGTGATACGAAATACAAGCTGTCCGGCTATCTCCTGAAGGGCTGGTCAGGTTGAACAGCCAGTTCAAGTATGTCTGCATGGCAACTGGAGACACACCTTTGGCTGGCTGGAAGACTTAGGGTATACCAGCCTCAAAAGAGGGTCCAAAAAAAAAAATATTCCAAACAAACAAACAAGATCTATGGTCTGTATTCCTTTTGCCACAGCGGGACCATGGCAGGCAGGAAGAGGAGGACAACAGTATTCCTTCAGCAGGAAGTTACACACGGGCAAGCTAGCAATGACTCTCAAAAGCCCCATCATTCTAAACAACTTCAGATACACTTGCATTCTTCAAACAGTTGCTCTAACCAATAAATGAATGAATGAAGTCATGGTTTGCAACTCTCTCCAAAATGAAGAGAAATAAATTAAACTTGTAAGAAAAAAGTATGCATAAGTGAAAACTTTTCATTTAAAAAAAAGTGGTTCTTAATTATCAAATCAGACATCACTATCTGCTCTTCCATATTTATGGAATGAACTGTATTAAGAGTTACTAGAAATATGGAGAACACTTTGTTCATGTCAACCTTCACAAACAAGCTTTATTATTTTAATACTATGTTTGAAATATCTTAACGTTCAAGGAAATACTGCAGACTCTGTCCAAAAAGTCAATATGCTCCCAAGTCTAGAGGTATATAAAGAAACAAAGGAATACATCTATTTTGCACTGTTTTAATACACTGCATTCAAGTGAGGTTTCAGATTCTTACCGTTGTTCTGTTCCACTGTCATGAGGTTGTGTTTGGCTTTTACTGATGCCTCAAAGGTGTCCACGTTTTCCCGTTCATACTCTTTCACATCAGCAGCGACCCTTTCCAGGATGTCATCCGGTGAATTTGAGCGACTGCGCGTACTGCTCTGAGGACTGCTTGGTTCAGATGGCACAGATATATTACTGTCTTCTGTCTGGCCCTTGTATTTCTAAACAGAAACACAATTATTAACCTCAGCATTACAGTTTATCGCAGTTTAATTATTTTTATTTTCATCCCTAATGGCTTGTGCTGAACATTAAATCTTTGCCTTCATAATCACCTACATCTCTAATGGCAAATTCTACAGATACGTAGAGTTGGTATCATAGAATCACAGAATTGATTGGGTTTGGGTTGGAAGGGACCTTTAAGATCACTTCATTCCAACCCCCTGCTATAGGCAAGGACAGCTCTCTCTAGACCAGGTTGCTCAAAGCCTGGCCTCGAATGCTTCCAGGGAGGGGACATCCACAACCTCACTGGGCAACCTGTTCCAGTGTCTCACCACCCTGACAGTAAATAATTTCTTCCTCATATCTAGTTTAAATCTACCCTCTTCCAGTTCAAAGTTTCTTTTCATCCTGTCACTACATGCCTTTATAATAAGTCCCTCCCTAGCTTTCCAGTAGGCCCTTTCAGGTACTGGAAGGCTCCTATGAGGTCTCCTCAGGGCCTTCTCTTCTCCAGGCTGAAGAGCCTCAGCTCTCTCAGCCTGTCCTTGAAGGGGAGGTGCTCCAGCCTTCTAGTCTTCATGGCCCTCCTTTGAACCCGCTCTAACAGCTCCATGTCCTGCTTGTGTTGGGGGCCCCAGAACTGGATGTAGGTTATGAAAACTCATTCTACTACAGCTCAATAAAACTGAAAAAGTGCATGACATTTCAGGCACCTCTGTATTTCTGTATTTCCTTCCTTGTGACTGCCATAATGTTAGTACTGACAGGTTCATTATGACAACAGTTTGGAAAACAAGGAGTAAAATAAAGTCCTTAAAAAATAATTCAGTCATTGTTCTGAAGGATTTTATCATTAAATTTATATAAAAATCAAAAGATGACCATTATTTTTAGTGCTGCTTAAATTAAGTACTACATTATAACCAGTGTTTTTATAATTAAGTATTAAGTAAAAACGTCACAGAATTTTGCCTGCTGTGTTCTGTGTGCCAAATCCCGCCTTTAAAAGAAAAGCCCACTTGTCCTTTACAATTACATCCCCTCGGCCTGGACTCTCTTTCATTGGACTCAATTACACATTACTCATCACCACTGCCACCTTCTTACCAGAAGCAAAACCTTAATGGTAGCAAAAGCATACGTCTGACTGAATCGATGTTCATGAAGGGGAAAGCAATTCAGTGGCTCTACTAAGTTTTGGAAAGGGACAAGTGCTATTTGAAACGAACTAACCACTTTGATTAACTGATATCTAAGTGTTAAACTGATATTATAATATCAACAATGCAGCCCTGAGGAAAACCTGTAGGTGAGAATAAATGAGAATATTTTTAACATGTCACATCATAGGACCGTCAGACAGCATTTGATTGTGACACAAAAATGACTGATGGGAGAGTAGCTTCAGTCTTAGAAGTAATGCTGCTGCAGTAGGAGTGTCAGCTCTGACCAAGACTAATCTTTAGAATAATTTAATTGGAAAAAAATAGTAATAGTGAATACTATTGTAATAGCCTTCTCCTTTATAACACTTTACACTAAAAACATGGAATTTATTTCCATAACCCCTGTGATAATAGAGCCATTACCTGCACGATTGCTTGCCGCTGTAACCTTCGCTGTCTTATTTCTGCTTCTTCATCCTCTTCTTCCAAATCAAAATCTTCAAGACTATAAAAATACAATTACTTTTTATGTAGCATCATAAACGTAATATTACATACTGAATCCTACTAAATGCTGTTTTTTGGTGCAGAAAAGCACACAATAGAATATCGAACCAAAATTGTTAACCTGACTCAGAAAGCAAAACGTATTAAAATTCAGTGTGTTCATTCATGTTTCCTTACTGATAAAATGTGTCCACAGATAGCTTGAGATGAAGCCTTTCATTCCCAACTGCAGACTTGACTGTTATCTCATGCTGTCAGATTAGATATTTAGCAAATACAGAGAACAATTTGCTAGTAGCAGTTAATCCTTTCTGGTTTTCAAGCAATATCCTAAGATACACACCAGACCAAATTATTTTCAAAAGACATTTATCAAGTCAAAATTAGAAACCAAACCATGCATGAGCCCCTAAAGGTCTCCCCACCAAACAATAGATCTCAATCATCCCAATAGCAATTGGACAAGATTAAAAGTAATGTAACATGATTAAGGTTGTAGATGACAACCCAAAAACTACAGCATGAAGTTCTGGTTGGTTCCCCCCATTACTGGATCTGCATTTTAAGACAGTAAATTAGACCTTAAGACTTACTTTTCATCGGATGAAGACTCCTGTTCAGCTTTCATGCCCTCAGAAAGACTGCCTTTAAATTTGTCTTCTTTAACTTTGCTCCTACTCCTACGTCTGTGGCCACCACGTGACCTGGACCTCCTTCGAAGGCGAGACCTACTTCTTCGGCCTCTATCCCTGGTAACAGTAAGGGGGATTTTTTGTTTGTTTTGTTTTGCTTTTTATTTTCTTGTTTTTAAAAGAAAAAGAAGGAAAACCTATTCATAAAACAAAGACACACAGCAACTCCAAGTAATACAACAACTGAATTTATGGAGGACAAGATTAATTCAACTCTGCCAACTTATAGATAAGCAGGGACTGAAAAACGCATTATCTCTTTACACATAAGATACCTTGTGACTTTTGTATCCTGTAAAACAAAGGAACAAACGCACGTGGTGTCCTTACCTCCTCCGGGGGGACCTACTCCTCCTTCGTGGAGACCGGCTGCGTCGAAGGGGTGAGCGAGACCTCCTCCGAATGGGTGAGCGGGACCTTCTTCGGGATGGAGACCACCTGCTGGGCGGGCTGATATCTTTTGATCTTTCACATCTAGACAAAATATCATCTCTGGTTCGCGTTCTTAAAATGAAGAAAGAACCACAGTAAAATAAGGAGCGAGCTGAAAACAAATCCTCCAGTTCCTTCTAAAATCTCACTTTTAAGTATCTTCCTGCAGGCGAGGATCCATCAGATGGATTTCTGAGTGCAGAAATGGGTATGTGTGCTGCAGAGCTGGCTGCCCTCCATGTACTCGTCTCCCCAACCTGGGAAATATGTGCCCACACACAGGTCTAGCTCAGGACAACTCTGGAAGCAGAGCTAGTTAATCACTACGATAAAGCTAAGAAATTTCTAAAACAAAGCTTGCATTTATGTCTTACATAAATAGCAGCCTGTTTTCATGTTGATCAGAAGTAATATTCAATTAATAAAACCTAAAACCAAATTCTTGGATTTTTCTCAGCAATTCTACAACACAGAGTTTAAATTTAGGACAAACTATTCCATGACAACTTCCATGTGTTTTCCAATCTGGCTCCTAGAAGTGAACAGCTTCTGCATTCCACATAGTGCAGCTAAAAGCAATTCTCAATTAACACTTCTCGAATTAAAGTAACTATACACACACACACATCATATATATATATACACTATGTTCATTCTTATCTATACAGATGAACAACTATTTAAGAAAAAAAAAAATCCTTCATGAACCAACCACACTAAGAAGCTTAATGGTATCCCAAGACAGCAAAACTTCAATCCAAAACAAAAGTTAAAAATATCTGACAACAATTCTGATGAGGCTGTAATAGAAATTCTTGGAAAATATTTCCACTATTGTTCAATTAAGATGCTGCTGCTCCATTTCCTTTGTTTTTACATCTTTTAAATTGAATCAGGACAAGATATTTCAGGTGCTGTATCTCATGAATTCACAGTCTCTCAGGTCTGAAAGAACAACTCTACCCATTCTGAAATGATGTTTTTGGTTTTTTTAGTGACTGCTATTAACAGCTTCAGTTACCCTAGCTGCATATAATGTACACACACGTGCAGAACTGATGGATAATAGTAAACAGAAACAAAGCACACACAGAAGCAGTGCTGGTTTCTGCAAGAATGATGAAGATCCCCTTTTCGCTTTTAATTTATGTTACCTTTTTCTGAACAGTGCCACGAAAAAAAAAAAGCCACACAGGATGAACTGACAAGCCTTCTAGTTTACAACGTGGTTGTGCTGCCAAAAGCCAATCAAAATAGCTGCAAAAAGAATCCCAATCAGTTCAGGGATCGCATACATGTGATAGGAAGTAGAAGGTGATTATAAACCCATACGTAATGCTGTACAGTAACATACTTCAGTCAGGGAACTAAGAAGTATCTTACACGAGTGGAACACTGGGAGCAAATATGAAAAATCAAATTCCTGGGAATTTGTGGTTGAAACTGCTCACTGGAGCTCCTGAAGTTACCTGGCAGCCTGGGTAGTTACAGGCAGTTAAAACTCAAACATGGCAACATTGGTTCAAGATGTCCCACAAAGAAAGCCTGTTCACTTCCAGAAGAAAATATTTCTCAGCAGTCCCCCACACAGGAGTGTAGCAAAAAAAAAAAAAAAGAGGTATTACTAAAGTTACTCTTCTATGAACTTGACAGCAAAATTCTAGACATGTGCATCTCTTGCAGTAGTGTTTAGACAACTAATTCAAACTGGCTGCAACACAGCAGCCTGCACTGAAATGCAGTTTCACTAGAAATGAAAACTGAAACTAAGACAGACAAGTACTATGTCCAAGCAACGTAATGGAGTGCTCGTTCACCAGGAACTGGTTGGATAAACTGGTGCCATTTACAATACTTGCTTCATCTCATTAACGCCACGGGGGCCGTTTTCCAAAGTGCCTGCAGTGTTGCTTGTCAATAGTATACAAAGCAAGCTGGTAATTGCGCCTGTGGAAGATACCCCACGTTTAAAATTATCCATCATCAAGATGCTCAACTCTTGCTTCCTGGATTGTTTTGTTCAATGCAGCCACGTCCAACCCTGCAGCCTGGCACAGCTGGCACTGCTGCTGCCTCTTCCCCGCACCATCAGGGCTGTGGCTCTGTCCCTCTGAGCACTCCTGTCCGGCCCTGGGCACTCAGCCACTGCTACAACAACCACACAGCGGTGTGTGATTGGGACAGCCTGGGTGGAACCAGGGGAACGGGCACTGCAGTGCTGACACCGGCTCTCCTGCTCGTCTCAGACGTAACAGGTCTCACTTCCACTGAGCACGTTCCATGTGCTTAAGCACCTTGGAAAATAGCACTGTGTTTAATTTGTAAGGAAATCGTGTCAGTTTCCAAAGTTGGCAATTTAAAAAGACACTATATGCAAAAACATGCAGCCACATTCAATGTGTATCAAGGAATGCTTTACAGACAAACTAGTGGAACTGAAAAAAATCTGTCATCTCAAAGATTTTTCTTTAAAAAGCACTCCATTATTAGAGAGAAATATCCCTCACTTCACAATCGTGCCTTATTCACGGCATCACTTTTGGCAGCACGTACATTTGTGAACACCTGTTTTCAAGGACGAAGTACAGGAAGAGCAAAATTTCAGTAGAAATCTCTGGAGAACACCTCGAGAGCTCACTAGAATTTCAGCCACTGCCACTGAACCAGTCTGGTGCATTAGTATCACAAAAACAAAAAGGGTCAGAAACAGGGTCAAATATCCCACTATGTCTACTTTTTTTTTTTTTGCTTTGCTTTAATAAAAAAATATTTTAAAAGTCCTTACTTATATACATTAAATTCACTATGTATTCTATATGCAACCTGAGACAATTCCTTCTTGCTCACTGAGGCCCAGGGAAGCCTAAAGTTTGGACACCAATGGTTTAATGGGTTAACTTCCAAAAGTGTATACAATTTTATTGTTCTCTGCTAAGGAGCTTGCTATCCAGGCCTCACCAGATTCAAAAATGCTACCATCTGATGGTTTATATTAAATCTTAAAGTAACTGCTTTCAGAACCTAAACTGCATTTTAAAACAAATGACAAAAGTACGTTAAAAAGATTAAATCCTTCCTCCCTCATTTATGCATATGCAAAATATGGCAATAATATACAAGTTTGGGCCCACTATCAAAACAGACCAGTAATGCTACCATGACTCCACCAAATTAAAGAGACAAAACATTTCTAAGTAAAAAAAAGACTAAGAAGCATATCTGAAAGTCTAGTTTACACCATTCACACATGCTATCACTTTTCAGTAGGTGTGTGGGGAGATGCCAACACTGACATTTAAGAGGAGAGGGAAGAAAGTTCTCCCTTCATAGGAATTCCTGAAAACAACATTATATTAACTTAAGAACCAAAACAGAAGCTAAAATCTGAATTCAACACAGCAACAAAAAGCAAAACCTGAGCTACAAAACTTGTTTCCAGTCCTGGCGAGAGCCACAAACAGCAAAGCTGGCTTTGTGTGTCTGACAGCTGGGGTTAGTATTTTTGAAAGATGACTGCATGTAATGGAAACTCATAACACGATACACAACCTGATTCTCTTTTAACAGCTCTTTTCAGAATGAAAGAGAAACACCAAACTAGAAGACGGTTTATCCCATAGCACATTTTTGCAATGGTTCATGATATTTTACCTGGGAGATGAAAGACGCCTCCTTTCTGATTCCCTTCTCTTCCTTTCTGCAGATCTACTCCTCAACCTTCTAGCTGGAGAGCGGGTTCGAGAGGGAGATTTACTCTGTTTGGATCGACGATCATTAAAGAGAGGGGACCTGCTTCTTCTTGACTTTTCACGTGGCTTAGGAGACAAGCTTCTTCCTTTTGGGCTTCGGCCAGGTCTTCTGGGGGACCTGTTTTCTTTCCCTGAAGAAGCGTCTTTAGAAGGAGATTTAATTGGCTTTTTATCTTTGTCAGTCTCTGATCGCCTAGATTTTCTATCTTTGGACCGCGATCGTCTATCTTTGGATTTGCTTCTGAGTTCTGCTGGAGATTTGGACTTTCTGCCGCGATCTCGACTTTTGCTTTCATTTACAACTGGAGACTTCCTGCGATCCCTTGATTTACTCTTATCGTCAGCCTTGTTTCTGTCTTCTGGGGGAGATTTAGACTTCCTATTTTTCTCCTGAGATCTTCTTTTAAGCATTGGAGATCTTGATTTCCTTGAAGTCTGATCTTGAGACTTACTTCTTTTACAGGGGCTTTTGGATTTTCTCCTCTCTTTCGACTTGCTTCTGGTTGTTTTCTCTTTGATTCCATCAACCGCTACCTTGCTTTTCTTTTTGTCAGATCTGTGCCTAGTCCTTTCTTTTGATTCACTCTTATTTCCTTTTTTGGAACTAGCTTTATTTTCCACAGGTTCTAATTTCCCCTTAGTGTTTGACTTAGTTGCAGGTCTAGTTCCATTTCGTGCCTTTTCGTTAATTTCCCCCTCCTCTTCAGATCCCGACTCATAACCTTGTAATATTAATCCCATACCAGACTGGACTTTGCCTTCCATTAATTCATTTTCAAGTTCAGCTTTCAATAAAGCTCTTTGTTTCTCCAAGTCTTCCAGAGGAGCTAAAAAATCAATTTTAGTTCTTTTAGCTGGTCCATCTTCCTTGTCAGAGGCATCGGCTACCTCTTTCCGTTTATGTTTCTTATGTTTGTGTCTGTGTTTATGTTTTTTGTCCTTATCTTCTTCTGATGAATGTTTATGTTTCTTGTGTTTACTTCGGTGTTTGTGTTTCTTTTTTTTGTGTCGGCTGTGCTTGTTCTGAGGTTGATCTGCTTCTGACACTTCCCCATTTTCTTCATTTGTACTTTTCTCAGATGCGTTAGCATCCTCAGCCCTGCAAAAAAAGGAAACTAGCCATCAGTACCAGCAATTCACGGCAGCCCTTAAACTCAAGTTAGTTTGATAGACTCTTTTATGACAGAAGCTGACTGGTATTTAATTATCTGCTTTTGGAGAACTAAAAAAGTACGAGCAATGTAATGAAGTTGTAAGAGCAGGCATAGTTTGTCACCAACAGACAGCTATGACTGCAAAAAGAAATACTAGCTTAGGAGGATGGAGCAAATACACCAACAAAACAAACCAAGTAGGTTTGTTACTGGTTCAATGTTACTGGTTCAACACTGCCAATATTATACAACAGTGCTGTGCATTTATACCTCCTGTTAGTCCAGTATCTGTTTTATTCACTGTTCCATTCCTATGCCAAATCCAAGCTATGGCCTCTAAAAGTTCTTTCAAAAGACAGAGCGCAGTTTTCCTCCAAAGATCAAAACTTATTTCAGGGGGTGATTCTGACCCCCTAAGTAAACCATCCTGCAGAGTCTCAAGCACAGAGGCTGATTCTCTTAACTATCATTCCTCTCCGTATGTGCATACACACATTAGACAATACAGAACTGTTCTTATCCTGCATTTATGTATGCGATGCAGGGAACAGCATCAAAGAACAGGATCAATTAAGAACACCTAATTTCAGAAAAGCTTTCCAATAGGATACAAAAGCTTATTAGCTTCCTGAGGAAAAAAAGTATGTTCTCTTTAGACCTGTAAAATGGCACTGGACAGAAACAAAAAACAAACAGAAAATAAGTATAGAACAGGTTATTAAAATAATAATGGTGGTCTCTTTAAAGAAAAAAAAAAAAGAAAGAAATCTAATTTCAATTAGCTAGTCACAGCAACAAGCACTTTAATTAGACAAGGAGTTCAAAAATTACGTAAGTCAGTGCGCACGCTCCACACATTCACTTTTATTGTTTTCCCTAGAAGCTGAAATTGGCTTATCAATAGACATAAACAGCTCTCAGCAAATACCTTCAGAACATCAATTACCAGCTACAGCAAGATGGATATTTGCCTTTTAAAATCTGCTGCCAAATCACATCTTAGGTGCTAGCATCGCCTTTCTGCAAACGCACCCCACCTGCACTAGTTTTGGAACTCGCTAATGCTCTGGTGTTTTAGATACTGCTCTATCCCCAGCCTCATTCATTGAAGGGAAGCTCTTGGGGTGTGATGGTCACAGTGGTGGTGAGATGCACACAGAAATGTAGAGATACCCTCAGAACCCCACTAGGTTCATCCTACAGAGGTCTCTGAAGAATATGTCCTGTGATCCATTGGTATAATCATATCAGAATTATTCTTAGCCAACTAAAGGATGCCACCTCACTACAAAGTCAATTTACATTCTCCTCATTAAGGACGGGGTCTTCAAACAGCACAGTTAATGATTATCTCCTATGTGAGTTAATGCAAATTCATATACTAGAAAACAATCTAGACTTATTGTCAGCGTACTCTGAAATAATTTGCTGAAACCGTTGACACTTCATTGCTCAAAAATATCCTCAGTCCCTTTCCAAGGGAGCAGCCTATTTGAGTTAAAAATATGCTAGCTTCTAACAGAAGTGTTAATGCTGCACGTTTCTTCTTTTACATCTCTACCACTACTGCTGCTTACTCAACCAGAGCAGGAAGAAGGGCTTTTTTCTTAACTGCCCCCTCCTGTCACCCAACATCACCACACAACAGACTATGCAAAACAAGACAAACTGCCTCCAGAGGAGTTTGTTTAATGGTATGTTTGGCACAAAAGACGCACAAAAAAAAAAGTAGTAGATTTAAAACTTTCTCAATTTGGATCTGCAATCCCAAGCAATGAGTTAGCAAAAGGGCAGAGAAACATGGCAAGGAGCACATTAAGGTGACCGTGCATCTTTCAGGACTTCTCAGCTGGCTACAGGGAGCTGTGAGGGTCCCCTGTTGACACATTCATGTTTTTTCAATACATTATAAGAATATTGCAGGTCCATTCGAACTGCTCCAGAGAAGCCTCCTTTTGCCAGCATTAAATCACACAATAGTTTGGGCTGAAGGGACCTTAAAGCCCAGCCAGCACCCTGCTGTGGGCAGGGCTGCCATCCACCAAATGAGGCTGCCCAGGGAAATGGTTCGGAGCTACTCCACGTGCAGGCACTGATTTATTTCATGTAACACCATCAAAACACAGGCAAACTTTTAATTCGTTTAACAGCTTCAGAGTTGTAATTACATGGAAGAGAAACATTTTAAGAAGACTTCAGAAGGCGACAAGGCCATGAGGTATCTTTATGCTTCCATAGGAGTTGTGACATCTGTGTTACAGCCTCACTGTCCCTTTTTTTGGGATTCAAGGAGAAGAACTATGGGAAGCCTATGAAGATTTGCAGAGATTTCACCCATTTCTTCCCTACCTTTGGGCTTTCTATCGCAGTCGTCACTTTATTTCCCTTATTTACGGTTCCCTACAGGGCACTGAGCATATTTATCGGCACGCTCACGTGTTCCACAAGGTTCACACACAGACGAGGAAAAGCAGTTTTCCACTCCTGTGCCTAACAGGTAAAAATCATCCTCAGACAACGGGAGAGAAGGGGAGCACAGACAGCGTTCCACGAGGCCGAGCTACCCGGGCGACGCCGAGGAGTGGCGAGGCGGGCTCCGGGCGGTGGAAGCCCGCGGAAAGCATCGCGCAGCCCCCACCGCCGCCAGCCGCCACTCACGCGGCGGGCCGGAAGGAGGGGCCGCCGGCGACAAATCGCTTCTCGCTTCCAGCAGCGCCGGCACTCTTGGTACCGCGAGAGCCCGCGGCTCGGGGAGTCGGGCTGAGCGCCGAGCGGCGGAGCGGGCCGGGCGGAGCGGGCCGGGCCCGGCGGGGCGGGAAGCGCACGCGGCCGGAACGCACGCGCCGCTCCGGGCGCCGCTTCCCCTCCCCCGCCCCGAAGGCCATCCGCCGAGCGGCCTCAACCTCCTCCCCGCGGCGGGTCGGGCCGCGAGCGGCTCCCGGCGACCGCGTTCGCACCCTTCTCCGCGGAGCGGCCGCCCGCCGCCCTTTCCCTCCTCGTTCCCCCCGCCGCCTCCGGCCCGGCCGCCCCGCCGCCGGCCGCCCTTCCCCGCGCCGGGGCCACTCGCCGCCTCCTCCCGCCCCGGAGCGCCGTGTCGAGTGGCCGCCCCGCCTGCCCGCCCGTCCCACCCGTCCCTTACTCGGGCGCTCGCTGTTCGGGCTCCGCCGCGGCGGCCATTTTGAACTTCCAAACTCCTTCGCTGCCGCTGGGGAGACGCGGGGCCGCGGCGCACGCGCAGCCGGGCCGCCGGGAGGGGTTGGGGACGGCGGGGTGGAGGCCGCCGGAAGCGAACCCTGCGTGCGGGGCGGGCTGCGAACCGCCGGCACCGCCCTCAGCCTCCGGGCGCGCGGGCGGCGGTGGGAGCAGGCGGGAGCGTGGCGGCTGCGGTGCTGCTGATCCTTCGGCTGTGGTTAAGACGGCCCGGAGAGGACTCTCGTCGTTCTTCTGCTGGTTTGCCCACCGGCACCGCCTGAAGATGAGTGAATTTAACTGCGAACGTGCTGTGCTCCGCCGGCGAAGCCCAGGAAATCAAACCTCCGGGCGCTACCTCGCTGTGTCTCCGGGCTCCGAACGCATGTTGCTGGCCCGGTGTGAGCGCTGCTTGTTCCAGCATCAGAAGCAAGATCACAGCACGCCTGGCTCCACATTCAAGGTCCGGCTGGATGGGGCTCTGAGCAACCTGATGTATTGTAGGGATCCGTGTTCATTGTGGGGGAGTTGGACTGGATGACCTGCAAGGATCCCTTCCAACTCAAATGGTTCTATGGTTCTGAGTCAAGTGTCAGTCAGTCCTAGCATGGACCAAGATGGAAGTGTGTCATACAGCACAAGAGATGAAGTTGACCAAGAAAATAAAGAAAACCCTGCGAAAACATCTGTCTCGTTGCCACTGTTGATGTCAGATGCTGTGATATGAGCCTGGGGAGTCAGTGCAGTAGTTCACCTGGCCCTTGCTCTTGTGAAGTCGTGAACACCTTGTTCAGAGAAGAAACAGATCGGTTTCAGCTTGAGGAGCCCCAGCCTGCAGTTTCTGCTTCTCTTTCAAGTTCTGTAGGCTCTGGCAAAAGAACAAAAGTGAAGAAGCAGCCCAGGCTATTGCACCTTTAAGCTTGTATTGTGTTTCCAGTGTTAGAACTCAGACTATGGTTTGGATCCTAAAGCTAAACTGAAGGCTGAAAATTGCAAAAATTAGAAGAAAGCTAAATGTAATGATAGATGGTTAGCTCATCCTATGAAAGATGTCTGCACCTTAAAGCTGGGCTCTAAAAGAGCACAGTGTTCCTCTGGTTATATTTACAGCATGGAGCTGAAGTAAAAAAATGTTCAGAAAATCCAGGAAAAGTGCCTTGATGTGGATTGAAGTTGTCATGTGACTCACTGGGTCCTAATGGAAAATCTGTTGAACTTGCTCAAGCAGATACAAGTAACTTAGCAGGGCTTCCTCCATGGAGGTGTTTTCTGTCATCAAGCGCCTGGGGAATGGCACAAGAATTCTTCCAGGGGAAACTTTACCTCTTTTGGTGCAAGAAGTATTCATTACCACTTGAAAATGAGCAGGTGAGAAATCTCCATGTAGCTTGCCATTAATGGGATCCATCCAAATGTCTCCACTTTGATTTTGCCAGTAAGTCAAATATATTTTGTATTGTAATACACCTGCCTCAGCTATATACTTGTCACTGCATGTAACTTTTCATGGTCAATGGTAATTAGTAGAGACTTTCAGCATTGTATATGCTATTGTAAGAAGCTACAGCAAACCGTTTGAAAAAGAAGACCTAAGAATTACAAATATGTTGTACAACTTCACTTTTTGGTGCCATCCTTTCATTTTGCAAAATCCTGGCTCATTTTATAGTGTGGATTCTGAGTAGTTGACCATCATATTCCAGTAATTTCAAAATTGTTTCTAAGGGTCAGCAGCTTTGCTATAGTTACCAAGAAATATAGACATGTTACTGAGGAACATGGCACATGAGCATGGTGGGGATGGCTTGATAGTTGAACTAGCTGATCTTAGAGGTTTTTTCCAATCTTAATGATTCAATGAAAATTACTGTTTTGTTTGTTGTTTTTTTTTTTTATCTGTTATGTGAAGTAGCTAATAGCTAAATATTATCTCTGTTCGTAAGGGTAAGACTGACAAAGTAACTTGATCTGTATTTCCTGAGTCAGAAAAGGACAAAATTCCAGTGTTCCAGGGCTGATCGCTGATCTTCTTTACATTGACTGCAGGTGCTGCCTTTGTACTAAGTGATAAAGGAGGCAGGGAATTACTTTTTTTTTTGCTTACCAAAGCAAGCTATTGGCAAACAAGCTTGGGAAGAAGCTCTCTTTGGATAGGCAGCTCATCCCACTATAGCTTTATCTCTTTCCCCAGTTTCTGAGAAATTACTGCTCCAATCTGATTTGGCAATTGCTACATTTCCAGAAATAGGCATGGTTGTTCAGTACGTTGATTGTAGACAAATGGAAAGAGGTGTTTCTGTTACTAACTGCAGATGTGTAGGGGAACTGTTGTATCACAGCTTGAACTGGTGATTGAGCACCTGGTGAACGAGTGTGGCTGACCTAGGGAATACGGGCAAATTGTTTGCATCTGTGCTCCCCATGTGCACCCACCAGAAGGGATGGAGTGACCCTGGGCTCTTGTAAAGGACAGCTACTGAAAGGAGAGCATCTCTTGGGCTTAGGCTGCTTCTTTAGAAGGAGTGCTGAATAGCCAGAGATACCTTTTGCCAATTAGTTGAGTTTGGTTTTTCATTCTGTGTATAACTGCTGGCCTATCCATGAATCCTTTACCTGGTATTGTTAAGAACCTGTGAAAAACTATTTTGCAGAAAATGGCATTTGCCCATGCAAAACCATGAGTTTAGCGCTTGCCTTGAAGTTGCTAGTTAATCTTTCGAAAAAGCTGCTTACAGAGGTTACTGAATGTTTTTCTGCTTATGTGGTTGGAGTTACAGATGATATGCAGTGACTGTTATGGCTAATAGAGGCCATAGAGTCATCAAGGCTGGAAAAGACCACTAAGATCATCTAGTGCACCTACTGTGCCCACTAACCCTTATTTCATTAGTGTTACATCTATGTGTTTCTTAAGCACCTCCAGGGGTAGTGACTCCACCACCTCCCTGGGCAGCCTGCCAGAACCTTTTTAGATTTTTCCTAATATATTGAGCCTCCCTTGGCTCAACTGAAGGTCATTACCTCTTGTTCTTTCACTAGTTAACTGAGAGGAGAGGCCAACTGCCCGAAATTCCTGCCACCTGGGTTGAGCTGTTGGTTCAGTTCTAATTGCCTCAGTAAGGTCTATAGGATGAGGTGATGGATTACAGGAGTGCTTTGGAAATTAGCAGCAGTCAGATAAGAAAACAGTCAGTGTTAACTGTTGGTATGTGGAGTTCCTGTGATTGTGGCGAGGCCAGACTTTGCATCTGTGTTGTGGTATTGGTTTTAAGGACTTTAGATTCTGTTCTGCTGTCCAGGTTTGAAGTCTACTTGTTTACCTTTGGGATAGGTGCGGTTTTTCTGAAATATAACTCTTCAGTTATTGGCTAGAGATAGACTTTCTATAGAAAGCATAGCAGAATTTTTGAAGGGAAAGTAACTAAAAAAATGAAGTCACTTACAGAGCTGGAAGCAGAGAGTGTTTTTCTTCTTTCACAACTGCGGTCTCTTCACTTACTTGCATGTAACTGAAAGTAGAGAGCAATGCTGCAGTTCACGCTAACTAAAAATGCAGAGAGAGATCTGAAGTTGTGACAGAGCTCCTGCTACTTATGTAACACAATTTCAAACCAGATGATTATTATGTTGAAGAGACTTACAAGTACCTATCCAAGCAGTATTTCCTGAAGTGAAAGGAGATCTGTTTTGTACTGACAATTTCAATTCCCTACTTAATGGTTTAATTTCCTTCCTGTCCCTTCCTTTCCTTTTTTTTGAAAGATCACAATCCACCTTTCTTGCTTCTGTAGTGAGCGGCCATTCTGGGACTGTTTTCTGAGATGTTTGTTTTACAGTTTCCATCACATTCAAGGGGCAATGAATTTTGAAGATAACTATTCACTGTTAACACATGCAGAAAGTTTTCCTAATTTTCAGCTTTCTAGCTGAAGTAATGGTTAAAATTGTATAGGTTGTATAGTGACAGTTTACCATCTCTATCAGGAATAGAGTCAAAAGAACTGATAGACTAATTGTGTTGCTTGTTATCTTTCTATTCTTTAGAACTTATGAGACAAACTAGAAGCTGCACCAGAATGGAATGATTTTGTATTAAAACCTTTACAGAAAAGGGTTAGTGGTTTTGATTACATTTACAATAAAACAGTTGTTAATGCAAAACCTACAGCCTCCAGTGAGTGCTTTCTCCAGACTAAGTTTACACTGTCAGAAAATGTGCTTAGAAGGAATCTAAAGCATATTGCATCCCGCCACAGAAGTCCTTTGATACACACCTATTTTGCTTGTTTCTTAAGTATTTCTTCTTCTAGTGTTTTTCATGTGCTCCATAATTTGATTTGCTCCACATCAAAATAACTGCTACAGCTATGTATTTTGTGAACACACTTCAATTTGTGGTTAAGATCTGAGAACTGCTTGCTATCCTTTGTTGTTGTTGCCTGTTTGATGAAGGGGAGAAAGAAGAAACTGAGCATGTTCACTGCTGAGCTCTCTTTGCTTTTGTCACCAAATTGTGTCTTCGTGATCAGGAGCTATGCTTTCTTCTGAAGTACCATCTATCTGAACTGAATTCGGCCTCATAGGGCTTGAAAAAAGAGCAACCTACAAAGCACTTTATAACTGTATGAAAATAACTGTATGAAGCTTAACAATAAATAACAGCATAATAACTAATAATCTGCTCCAGCTGGATCATATAAGTCTATAGGGCCCAATGGGATTCATCCCAGGGCACTCCGGTTTCTGTCTGATGTCATTGCAAGACCTCTATTTTCAATCTATTTTCAGTGGTCTTGGGAATCTGAAGTAGTTCCCACCCGACTGGAAGCTGGCAAATAATGTCCCGGTTTTCACAAAAGGCAAGAAATAAGACCTTGATAATTACAGGCCTTGTCAGTCTCATTTCAGTGCCTGGCACAAATGATGGAGATTATTCTGGGAGTTAGTGGAAAAACACCTGAAAGCAGTCATTGGGCAGAGTGAGCATGGATTAACCAGGGGGAAGAAAGAACTCTTTAATCAACTTTGAGCAGGTTGCCCAGCTGGCTGACCAGGGGAGGTCATTGATGTAATGTTTTTGGATTCCAGTGAAACTTTGGATGCTAGACTTAATGATCTCTTCCAACCTGGCATGTGCTATGACTCTGAACTTTTTTGTTTCTTAAGGTAAAACAGCTGTTTAGAAACAAAATGAAGACAGTACAGTGACTTACAGGGAATGGATATTTCACGTTGTGTGCGTCTTTGTCTTTTTGTACTTCATGTGTTGGTAAGAGTTTCTGGTTGGCTCAGTTTCACCATTTTTAGAATATTTTTTAGAATATCCTTTTTAACAGTTCATAATCACTTGATTAGATAATTAGCTGTCTGTTAGTTTAAAAAGATTCTTTTTATTATTTTTTTTGAGTTAGTAGCAGCAAATTTCTCTTCAGTCATCAGTGTTTCATCTTATTCTATGAGAACTTTCCATCTGCAGCAGGTAAAGATTCTTCTTTCATATGATGAAGGCTCCGTGTTATCTGAAAATTTCACTGCTTTTTGTTAATGAACACAATCCTTCAATTGTGGGGAGAGAATATTGTAATGCTTAATATGTCCAATCAAAAGGGTGCTTCAGGTATGAAGCTCTTCTGTCTTTGTAATAATTTGACTGGAATATCAGTCAGAATTCTGATACTTCTGAGTGAAGGCCAGTTGTGCTCCACCTAACAAATTTAGATCATTCTGACAAAGAGCTTGGTCTCTTTCTGATTAGTCTTGAACCTTCAATGAGTGCATATTGTAGTTCATACTTCTGGCAGTTCCAGTTCCTTAGAACTCAACCTGCAGTTTCCTTGACTTGTGGTGTTTAGAATGTTGTTGTTTGGAATGACCTGACTGTGCTTCTCTGACTTCTACCAGGCGTTTTTGTTTAATGAGATTAACTAAAGCAGGGTGAATCTGACAAGAAAATATATAATATTTGATAGGTTGCTTTCCATTTCATCTAGTTCCATTCAAATATGGCTAACTTAAAGATTTCTTAACAGCAACTTTTTAAGGACTCTCTCTTGTTTTGTTTCTTGCAGGAGGAATCGGGCATTCTTGAGGAATCTTGACATCATCAAATTTGCCTTTAATTTCACTTTTTTTTTTTAATTGCAATAAAGGCTGTATGTATCTAGCAGCAGTTCCTCTTCATGCTGATAAATTCTACCTAAATGCTAAGAATTCATGCTAAGAATCACTTCCTCTGAAAACAAGAATGAGATGAATTAATCATGTGCCTGCATTTCTCACAATTACTTTGTATTTTAACTGCTAACTTTTACTAGTTTTAATACAAAACCACAAAGTATTTTTTCACTGCGCTAGATAGACTGCTTTGTTGCCACAGTTGTTTAGAAGCTACTCTTCTCCCTTGACTTCTATCTTGCCTGATCTGGTGAGTGGTAACCCTCTCTGCAGCAGGGGGTTGAAACTGGATAGATTTTAAGGTCCCTTCCAACCCAAGATCTTCTGTTATTACTTCTAAGAAACTGCATTGGCTGATGTTTTTTCTTTCCATACTGGTTCTTGGTTTTCAGCTGACACTTTTCTTTTAAAAGATCAAAGTGGTTCAACCAACTTTCTATGTTGCACGTGGAAGAAAACACAGTGTTCACAGTGTTAAGTGCAAACAGCAAGTGTGCCTTTTATTTAAAGAGTCCTGCTAACCCATGGCTTGCAGGAAGGACCCAAGTGTTTTTCAGATGGTGCCTTCCTTCAGAAGACTTGAACGGTGTTCTCCTTATGCAGAAATCTGTTGAGATTTGACCCCTCCACAGCCCCTGAAAAATTCATTGAGTACTGAGGACACCTTACTGTAGAGCTAATAGTGTTTCGTGCTTTAGGGAGACAAGGATGATAACTAAGAAAGCTGAACTGCTTTCCATTAGTTTTAGAGATTTTGAATTTATTTTTTTTTTTAATATAGCAATTTAAAAAAATCTGAATACCAAAGTGCAGTGGAACTGGAAAAATCAGTGAGAAGTTGCTAGGGCTCAGGATGAGGTTAGGAAATGAACTCGAGTGAAATTTCATGCAAGGGAAACTACTGCTGGAGGCTTGGCATAGTGAGCAAAGAATAAAATAGCATAGTATGTCCTGGAGAATGAAAGTAACTTAGGTGATACGATCACTTGAAGTTTAAGGAAGGGATTTTTTGTCTCAAGTAAGCAAACTAGCATTAATAGAGTAGCATATGTGATTGCTTCTTTTTCACTCTTGCTGATATTACTGGAACAGGAATTAGTTCAAGCATCAGAAGTTTCTGATGTATCTAATAGTTTCAGTAGTGCCAAGGCGTTCAAGTGTAGTTTTCCACTGTGGAATCTCAACTTTTGACTTCTTAAATGTCTTGTTTCCAAAAGTAAGCATGTTTGATAAGTCAAGAAAGCTCACAGTAGAAGTTGTGGAGTACTTGTCTGCTTGTCAGTTGCCTGACTGTGTACAATCACTATCTTTTTTCTTTGTGATCCCTCCCAAATTCAGTGCATAGAATTGATAGTGCTTTGTTAGACTTGTCTATACACTCAGTACTCATTAAACAACAAGCCAAAAAGCAATGAAATTAAGGTTGCCGCACTAACTTTAATTTTAGCAGTTCCTAATTTTTTATTTCTAGTCTTAGCAAACTTAATGAGCAGCCAGTTTGATTGCTTTCTAATATATTTTGTGTTAGGGAGCTGTGTTGAGAATCTATCTGAACACAGTGAAATAAATTACCAAAAAATCCATGAACTTCACCAGGATATGCTGTGTTCTTAGTTCTCAGGCTATGAAACTATGCACGCTGTTACACGTTTCTTCCTTAGGCCCTGAGACATCTCGACTCTCTAGCCAGCTTCACCTCTATAACTGCATTCTGGTACACGTGCTGAGTTGGCAGTGTTGTATTGGTGACCCTACTCCACTGAAGCATGGAGCTGGCAAGGGCTGTGTGCGAGGTCAGGTGTTTGTTTATTCGTAATGCTTTCTTGAGTATGCTGTATGAAGGAACACATATGACATTTGCAGGCTTGGTGGGTTTTTTGGTGATTGTTTAATCTAAAAATGGTCACCAAATTGACAACTTATCCTCCCCACTAAGCCAAATGGTGTTTTCTGTAGATGAATGTATTCTTAGCCAGAGGTACAGTGCTTCTGTCTTTACAGGGACTTAAGCACATCAGTTTCCCATTGCTCTGAAATAAACACTGTCTTCTCAATCATGTAGCAGGCTTTTTTTTCCCATACTGTACAAAATGCACTGAACATGCAGCACTGTGTATCTTAAGCTTGGCTTTTTTTCACTGGAAGTATTTGTTGCCTCACTGATAGCAGTTTTAACTATGTAATTATAATTTTGTAATTTTTAGCAGCAGTATAAGAAGGAATGCTTACAAGTTGGATATTCCTAATATAATAAAAAGTAACTAATCCAAATCAGTTCCTTACAGCATAATAGTTATATTTTGTAAATATAATAGAATCACAGAATCATTTGAGTTGGAAGGGACCCTTACAGGCCATCTAGTCCAACTCCCCTGCAATGTACAAGAACGCCTGCAGCTACATCAGGTTCCTCAGAGCCCCATCCAGCCTTACCTTGAGTGTCTCTGGGGATGGGGCTTATGCCACCACTCTGAGTTTGTCTTTTATCTACACTTACAATGGGAGTTGGAAATTCTCCTGAAGAAACTTAGAAAACAATTTAATAAAATGTATATTTTGATGCTGCTTCTGTACAATGAAAGCATTTATGTAGAAAGCCAACAGGTTCAAATCAAATGAGATTATTGAAAATCATCAATCTCTGCTTTCTCATTTAAAAAAAAAAAAAAAAAAAACAAACAAACAAAAACAAACAGGCTATTTTTTTATGGCAACAAGTATATCAAAGATGGAAGTGACTTTCCAAGTGTTACTGTTGTCATTAGCACTTGTGCTTATCTCACCTTGTTTTTGTCTTTGCACTGAGTACCACTGTAGCACTGTAATTTTATGATGAAAGTGTGCATCCAAAATGATAATTTCTTCTTTTATAAAGTGTTTGTAAATGGCAGTTCAATGTTCTGCAAGCCATCTGCCTATTTACTATGTTTATAATAAATGTGGAAGTAAAAAAAAGTAACTATTTTCTCAATGTTAAATGTATTCAACAGCATTAGATCTAATTCTGCCCTACTGCTAAAATCAAATATCTTGTCTAGCTCTTCTGAGAAGCTTTTTTCCCCCTGTGAGTTTTTCACAAGCATAATACAGAAGGATCTGCAAGGTTTTTTCTTATTGATTTATAAGATTATGCTATTTCAAATGTCCCTTTAAAACCGTTCTTTACCTAAAAGTGTTTTAAGTCTTTTTCAGTCACTGAGGGTAATATTGGTTGATACTGTATTTCTGGGTTTCTTTCTGAATTAGTGTACTTAATTTATTTCTTAATTTCTGGTGTGGAGTTTAAAAAACAAAGAAAAGAGGGAGAAATCACAAAACATCTCCATCCCTTTTGTGTTCTATTTATGGTTAAGTACTCAACACCAGACATTAGGTTAATGGACATTGCAATCAAATTCATTAGAAGTAAGCAAATGAAAGAGAGGAAGAGATGAAAGCTGAAGATAATCCCTTGTGGTCCAACAAAAAAAAAAACAAACAAAAAAACTAGAAAGAGGAATTCAAGTGGATTTTCACACAGTACCTGTAATAGGTATGGCCCACATTATAGCAAAACTTGCTCTTCTGTTTGTTTTGTTGTAAGTAGTTGTGTAGATCCCCATTGTAGAGCAATTAATTGTGGCACATTTGCTTATTTAATGCTTGCAAGCTTGCTTACTTTAACCAGAAAGCTTTCCACAGGTAGCAAGCAGCTTTGCTGTTAGCTGCAGAGTAGATGGACATGCTGATGTCCAAGTGCTACTGTTGTCATTATCACTTACGCTTATTTCACCTTCTGTCTTTGTGCTGAGTAGCACTGTAGTAATTTTACGATGAAAGTGTGCATCCAAAATATAATTTCTTCTTTTATAAAGTGTTTGTAAATGACAGTTGTAACAAATTCAGATAGCCAAACTGTTCTTGTGTTTGCATTGATGTATTTTGAAATAACTTGCCTCATTATTCAGGTGTTTGTGAGATATAATTGTACAAGGTTAAACATTTTACACTGTTCTATAACTACAGCTGGTTTTGAACAAGCAGATTATGGCAACCCAGGCTTAGTGTAGGATTATATATGAGGCATGTTGTCTGGTAAATGCTGCGCACCTCTGTTTCAGAAGTAAAAGGTGCTTCTATGGAACAGGTCCCTTGAACTGTCCCTGGAACAATGGTTACAGTAAAGGTGAAGAACTTACTTAAATTTTTACTATCTAGTTCTGATTTGAGTTTTGCTGTGCTGTCTTTCTGGTAAAACAAGTTTCAGATTAGCTCTGTTTCTTTCTAAAAACTTCTTTGGAAGGCCAAATTAACAACCTGTTGTTGTGTTCCTACTCTACTGCAGCACTGGCACGACAAAGTCTGCTGTGACCTGCAGCCAGCTCAGTGCAGTGTCAGGAGCTTAGGCTACATTGCTGGTGGCAGAATGGCATACAGATAACCTGCTGTGCTGCCTTGGCTCTGAAAGCACTGTCTGTGCTGCTGTGTACAGTTCCAGAGTGCCAAAGCAGTCTTCTTCCCCAGTAGTATCTCTTTATGCCCAGCTTATCGCTTGCTTAGGAAATACTTTGGGAGTTCAGGAAATATTTCAGAGTTAATTGATGTTTTAAAATCAAAACTTAAAAACAAAGCAAAGCCTTTAAACTAGAAGAGGTCACAAGGCTGAGTTGTCTGAGAAAGTGAGCTTATAACCAAAGGCAGACCAGCTGTTTGCCTGGCAGTCTTTGTTTCTTTTTTTCCCAGAAGATGGCAGCAAAGGAGCAACACGGTGATGGCTTTTGCTTCTCGAATGCTTTTCAGTGTTCCTGTGGCTATAAACCTCGGTGAAGTCCGCCTACTCCTGCAGGCATCCAGTTGAAAATGATGATTTTTACATACAAAATGTATGGCTTAAGAGTCTTCATTCTTTTCAGTTTTAAAAAGTAGTGTTTGAATAAAATCTATTTCAAATTTATATTGAAAAGGCAGTTTGCAGGTTTAGTATTTTTGACTGTGGCTTTAGGGGTGTGTACACTGTAAAGGATGAAGTAGCAGAACAGCTGAACTGCATGATGCTGTATGTATGTTAGTATCTGAAGTTGTGCTCAGTTTTGTCAAATATTTGGCATTTTCTGTCTTTCCAGTTTAAAAAAAAAAAAAAAAAAAAAAGTTACATATCAAGATAGTCCTCCCGTGGCCATTCTTTTCCTGGCAGAAAATAAAGCTGAAAGCGTATTAAATACAGTGAAGCTTTTAATTTCTGTAATAATTCAAATACAAGAATGGCTCATGCTTTCTGCTGGCAGTGCTTGTGAGTTTATGGCTTCGTTTCACAGGGAATACTCATAATACTGAGCAGTGTAAGCGAATGTTATTGCTTTCTTTCAGCAGTGATGTATAACTTTGTCATTTAAAAATGTGTGGAGCTGTACTCTATTACCAACCTGTGGTGTTTTCTGATTATGTGCTAACTGCCTAACGCTGTAACTTTCATGGAGATGTGTGGCCATAACTCTATTTAAGTTACAGTAGAAGCAGCAAGAAACCACAGAGATAGGGCGATCTTACCTTTCAGCTGATGAATTTTATCTGCTAGTTCTTGTAAAGAAGGGAACATTACAGTGTGATAATCAGCTCCTGATATTCACTGTTCAGAAGCTAACTATGAAGAATGAAACTGATTCTCGACAGGACTGATTTATTGAGAGTCTTGACTGACTGTTTCATTAAGATCATAAATGTTGTAGCATGGGAGACCTTTATGGAGCCCAAAACTGAAGGATGCTCATTATAATCCATTCTGATCCAAAAATAAAGAAAAAACTTTGCTGTTGATGGGTCTGAATTGCCCACTGTTTCAAACATGACTTATTTACATCTGAAAGATGAAAAATTAAACCATCCATATTATAACTTCAGGTTCCTTTGGATTCTTGTTCCTTAGCCTTAGAAGATCTCCTAGTCACATGGTCCTTCTTTTCTCCTCAAAGAAAAAGAGGAACTATGGGTAGTTTGCTCTGCAGACATGGCATGTGATTGCGTTGCCTGCAATGTCTGTAGTGCAGACTACAAACCTTTGTCAGAATTCTGAAATTTGTATTTAAAGCTGTTAATTGTGTTAGAAACAGGCAGCTGGGCTTAAACTTTATAAAGATTAATTGAAATAGCTAGAAAGTCCAAGTAGCTCTACTCTTGTACAAAGCATTTAATCCACCAACAGAAGAAGGTCGTTCTGTTCTGTCACTGTGAAAGACGTCCTTTAAATGCATAAAAGTACAGTTTTAATTCTGATTTCAATGAATAGAAGTGTTAACAAAGAATGTTTTCCCAGTCTGTTAACCAGCACATTATATATGTTTCAGCTACTGTGCCTGTATTGGACTTGCAAAAATAATACAGAAATCAACCTCTGCATTTTTTGGTCTAAAGAATTGTCTATCTTGTAAGAGTTGGGCATCTAGATCTCTCAGTGTTTTTCTGTGATAGTCTTTTTCCTTGAGAGAACACAAATATTTAGGGAAGAAGGGGGAAAATTAATACAAAGAGTTATTCAGAGTGGTTCTGCTTGCCTTTCAGTGTTGGCTTTCATCTTGAAGCCCACTGTTTGAATCCCAGATTTTTTCCCCATCGGCCCTTGGTTCTACTGAGGTCATTGTTTTAGCTCTCATGTCTTGCATGCATCAAACACTTCAGCAACTCCTCTATGTACTTTAGTTCCCTCATGCAAATGAAGGGCTTTTATTCGTTAAGCAATGTAAGCTTTATTTCTTTGGTGCAAGAAAGTATTAAGCTACATGCATAATTGAGGATTAACCCCACTTTTTGCATCTTTCTTGTTTTGAGTCCTTTTACATAAAGTAACAGCCATATGATTCAGTCTTTCTTTGGAATTAACAGGGATGCTTCTACTAGTAGAGTGTAACATAAGCTAGTTTCATTGTTTTCTAAAATACTTTGTTTTCAAGATTGCGGGTCTTTGTCTTCACAAATGTATCCTGAAAATAGCTGTGTTAGGATGTTTAAAGAATGACTAACCTGGTTTATTACCATATAAAATGTGAATGTAGTGCTTGTATTTAGTTAGTATTTACTTAGTGGTTAATTTTTTACAGATATTATTTGAGAGGGCATTGTTTCCTGCTGCTCAGTGTTGATCAATATTCTGAGTAGAGATGTAAGCACCTTTCAATTCTCCTGTAGTTGACTTCCACGGGACATGGGTTTTCAAGTTGTTCCCTAGGTATTTCTCCCTGTAAAATTACTGCGTGCTAAAGATGTGATGTATCCATGGTAGATGAATTTGTGAACGACCAGCACTTCCTCTATTTCTGAGCTTTGAGGAGTTCTAAATGCTAGGAGTGTAGACTTGCGTATTTTTCAGGTATTACAAGCAAGGTATGGGGAAAAATCTGGCAAAGGAAGGAATTTGGAATAGCATGTCTATGATCTGTAAGTGTTTTACAGTTTTGTTTTCTAGAAATCCTTTCTTTGGTTATAAGCACATGTAATTCTGACACAATTTTTCTGTTTGAGTTAATTCCTCTTGTGGGCTTGAAAGAGTAACAAGTCATGCCATGGAGAGGGTAGAATCTGTCTTATATGCAGAAGGACCATTTCTGGAAAACATAAGTAGGCAATCCAATCAACAAAATACAGCAATCCAGTATGGTTGTGTTGCATTATGCAGTATTGACTGCTAGTAAATTATTTCATACAGGAAACTCACATTCTGGGAACATAAATTAGTAGTTGGAAGGTAGCAAAGTAACTGAATTACTTGCTAGACAGATCTGATAGGAAACGTTATGCTCTTATCCCTCCTTTAATGATAGATTTCCTATTTAACTAATATCCTCAAATACTCATGATAAAAACCATCCAAAAACCTAAAATAATACAGTTGCTGAGATACTTTATTCCTTCAGATCGCTTAGGCAGGAAAATAGATGCCTATTTTCCAGCTATGACAAGGTTCATTTCCTTTCTGTCAGGAAGTCTTTTAGCTGGGCAGAGATGTGTGGGAATACATGCGGACATCAAAGCCTTCCACTGCCCTTACTGCAAGTACAAAAGAAGGCTCAAGGCCTCTCTCTGATGCAGTGTATATGGATTGAAACTGGTGGATTACATGTCCTGTTTTTGTTGTCGCTTAGATAAACTGCTGAAGGAAATAAAATGACTGCACAGTTAAATATGGAATGCTTTTTAAGAGCGCTTCTTTTATGCGGTAGAAGGAATTTTCCAAATTTTGGACTTTGTGATTTCTCTGGCATTTTAGATGTTAGTCTTCAAGGATGTGTTTGAGTTGCTTACACAAGAAAATCCTGGCTTAAGATGTGCATTCAGAAGATGCCTATGACAAGCTATAGGTGTTACAAAGACAAGGACATCTTGCATCCATAGTGCATTGACTGAGAAAGATGTCTTTGCTAGTTTGGAGGGCCGTGGACTTCAACCAGTTCACTGTTTCTAATTCTGTACTGGTACATATATGCCTAAAAAGAATGGGAATGCCTTTATGGAACTTCTTAAATCAACCTGCATGTTATTGCATATTTCAAGGGTTTTTTTTTTCCCATGTAGTACATTGTTTGTCCATTTTGGCTACATTCCATTTCATTTCCTGGTAAGCTCCTACTTCAACGTTCTGTTTTAAAGTTTACTGTTGGAATATTGAAAGGCACAGCCTCTCTCTGAGTAATGCTCTGGGTTTTCTTCTGTCTTAGTCAAGTAATTTGTTTATGTAGACTTTATATTACTATGGTTATATTAAGTCCTTCATTATGCCAAAATGAAGGCACTTGTATTAGCAATCATGAATTTAAACAGAACATACTTTCACCACTGTCTGCTTGGAATGTTTGTCTGCTCTATCTTGTAGGCACTTGCATAGTGAAGCTTTCTTCTTTTTTGAAGTGAGCGTTTTACAGGATTAGAAAACAAATTTAGCTGAATGAATTGAATATGAATGTGCTATGTTGCTTTAATAGCCTTCTGAAATCTGCTGCTTAATGTATATTGTAGGTGGGTTGACAGGACAGTGGGAAGATGCTTAGCAGCTTGTGGCAGTGTTGAAGTAAATCATGCGAAGAACTCATCCTATAGCATAATGAATAGGATATAACCACTATCACCTACACTGGGAAAATTAACTTTTAGAAAAGTTTAAGGAATGAAATGCTTTTGCAGTGGCTTGTCAAGAATACGGTGCACTGACACTTGGATGATGTGGGTGGTGCTCCATCTTGCAGTGCTGGAACCCCAGGTGTAGCGCATGGCAGGAGAGAAGGGTGGGCAGATGTCTATCAGCCTCTTCACACTTACGTTTCCTGCCAGACATTTTGTGCTGCTGGCACAGATGGCTTTCAGTCGATGTGGCAGCAAGTGTGCCATGTGTACTCTATTCAGTATTCTTAGCTTAGGGAGAAAGCATCTGACAGGCTTTGAAAGTTAAAAAGGCAGTGGTACCTAGAAGAGATAACATCTGGGAGGTTCACAAGGCACTGACCAAGCACTGCTGATGATGTTCAGGTGCAAAAGTAAAACAGGTGACCAGAATCATGATCAATAAATTAAACTGTTGCCAAAAATGAATGAAGTTCCTTTTTCTTATTTTAACCTTAATCATCTAGAAGGTCTGCAGTTCAGAGCAATTTCTTTCTGCTATTGTTCTGCCACTGACTTGCTATGTTATCTTCAGCAAATGCATGTAATGAATTCTGGGAAGCTGCTTATTACCTGTGAAAATGTAGTTTGTTATCTAGATATCAAGCTTTTGACAACTGCTCCTGGAGTTGTTGTCAGCCTCTTCCTTTCTGCTTCTCCATTGACAACTGGGACTAACCATTAGAAATGAAAGAGTAAAAACAAAACCTTACTCTACATCATGCTGACAAATTACACACACGTTTAATTACTACAGAATGTTGTATCCCCTGCATTAGTTCCTAGAAGATAACATTAATGAAACTGGAGTTTGAGAGTTACTTGTGATAATGTTGTCTTAAAATGGTGTCTTGAGAATTACTGCTGTACCACCATTGGTGTCAGTACTTCAGTTCTTGTCATCTCTTCACTTTTGTTTAACTCAAAACTATTTGTTTTGTGTGTTTTTATGTTTTTTAAAAAAAAGAGAATAGATTTTTTGGGGGGGAGACAAGAGGGGTTGGGCCGGATGTCTTCCACAGGTCCCTTCCAACCTCAGCCATTCAGTGATTCTGCAGTTGTGTTTTGTTTTCTCAGTTCATGGTTTCTGTCTATTTAGGTGAATTTCAGGATTGTGGTACATGAGAAAAATATGAAGATAAATATCTCAAATTAGAAATTGCAGGTGGGAATGCAGATGAAAGAAGAGGGTAGTTATTAAATATCCCAATGTCTTTATTACTGAAAGACATTGTTCATGTTTGTATCTGTGACCTAGATGTTGTGTCTTTTCAGAAAATTCCTTGTGTGCTTTCTTCATTAAGTTACAACGACATTCCCTTTATGTTATTTCCTTTTGCTTTTTGAAAATTTCCTGTTCTGCTGCATTTTCCTGTTCTGAGGAAAGGATTTGTGTTTCTTATTATTATTTATCTGTTTCTTTGAGAATGCTGAAAGTCAGCACACTGAACTTGGATTCTGGGGGAAAAAATATCAAAGTGAGAATTGGAAAGGATTCTGGGCAATTGATATCAATGAAACGTATGGTGGAAGCAGATCTTTGACACATAAAACAGACCATTACCTTTAACTGCCCTGACTGTTATGTAAGATCATGCTTCATTAGCATCAAGATCATGTGAAAGATGAGGATGCATTGTAAATGTGAATCCACTGGTTTTTCTTCTGAATTTCACCCTTCTCTCCCCTCAGTCTTGTGCTCCCATAGAGGATACCACATATTTCATGTTTGCTTTCTTTTTGTTGGTAGGTAAGAAACCCATGAAGTGTGTTCTTATTACTCCATTAAATCAAGTGTCAGCACTTGTGGAAGCATGCTAGTGAGAGGCCTTGCAGATGTCCACTCTGATCACAAGCTTGGTAAGTAATTCTCTGTCAGACAAATTCTGTACTTTTACTGGCTTTAAGAAAAAACAGTGCACTTTAAGATATGTACTTCTTCCCATTAATAAAAACAAATAAGCAAATAGATACCTGTAGGGAGCTTGGCTCTCTGAAGGCTTTTTTATTCAAAGGAATTGCTTTCTGTCCCCTCTTTACAGTCCCCCCTCTGTACAGTTAGCAGTACATAACTTGTGCAGTGATTATTCTAAAAAATGTTTGGAACAGAAAATGTGACAAATAGAAAAAGGTGACATTATCTGTACATACCGAGGGACTGGACAAATGATAGTGACGCGTACGTTTATGCATTCACTCAGCAATTGTGTTTCCTGATTTCCTGCAGTAGTTGCGTATAATACTGTTTCTTCACACTGTTTTGTTTGCTTGTAGTTTTGGTTCCAACCTCCCACTTCTGTTGGTTGAGGAAATGAACACGTTTCTGTTGCTGCTAACTCATTTCATTTTGCAGTGTTGTCAGAGCGTGTCATGTGAGAATGGATGAGAAGGAGCATTAGCTAGTCTTGGTAAAGCTGAAGTACATGTTGAAAGCATGTACTTAGTAACCCCAGAGACTGTCTAGATGTTGAATTCTTGTGTATTTAAACTCCATGTGATAAGTGATGTACTATTTGCTTTGCTTTTTTTGAAACTCCAAAGGTTAAAAGTAGGATAAGCTGATGTCCACAAGTCACTTCTTGTAATATGCTGTGGTTCGTGAAAAGAGGACTTGATAGTGGTGATTATGATTGCAAACCTAGAGCTATTTGTGGAGAATCTTTTGATACCACATGTAAAATCTGAAAAGACATCTATCAAAAGACTAGACTGGATATTAGAAATGCTTTACTGTGAAGGTAGTAAGGCACTCGAACAGGTTGCCCAGTGAAGTTGTGGATGCCCGCTCCATGGAGGCATTCAAGGCCAGGCTGGATGGGGCTTTGAGCAACCTGGTCTAGAGGGAGGTGTCGCTGTCTGTAGCAGGGGGTTGGAACTACGTCATCTTACAGGTCCCTTCCAACCCAAACCATTCTGTGAATCTTGAAGTAAATTCCTTCCTCGCTCTGAGCTTTTCAGAAACTAAGTAATGTAATAACAGGCCTTTTTCTAATGTTCTCAGCAGCTGGGTAGAAATACAGAATTGCAAACATTACACTCTTTGATTATTCAAATTGACTTGTTTTTACAAATTTTTTTATAAATGGTTGTTTACTGTTCCAGTTACAGAGGTAGGTATTTGCTTGCATTTGTTTGTTTTCTAGAAGGTATTATGTATGTTGTATGAACAAGAACAAGCAGTAGTTGGAGAACTTGAGGGAAATGGTAGTGGTGGGCTCCGTAGAAAATAGAGCAGAACAGGAGTAACCAATTTCTTTATGCATTAGTATAGTAGGCACAACACATTGTTTCCTTTTCTATCAGTTAAGCTTTAGTTCTAGGACAGAGATGAGCATAGCAGAAGACTCAAATTGAAATTGCTCCACTACTGAAAATCTATTTCTTAAACAGTTATGTAATACGTCATAGTATTTTTCTCTCTTTTACAATATGCTTCTTCATTTATTTGTGCTCTGAGTTTAGTGCAGACACTAGCACCTGCATCATTACTGAAAAAGTGTAGTGAAGTCTGAAGGTGGCAACTCTTCATCGTAACTCAGAATTGCCATGAAATTCAATTTAAAATGCATCTCTGCACATATCAGTATCTATGTATGCATAATGAACTCCAGAATTTAAGTGTGTATTGGTCTGGTCCATTTACAGTGTTTTTACTTTAAGGGTTCTGTCATATAGAAAGCTCAAAGTGATCTGGGAGGAGAGAGGTGAATTTACATGAGATATCTGCATTACTTAGTGACTGCAAAGTCAGATCACTGCCTTTGGTGGCACAGAGTCCAATAGGTTCACATTTTCGATAGCTTTGCTGTCAAAGCCTGCAACAGGATTTTCTGAAAAGTGCTCCTGATGACAATACAGATAGGGATGTAAAGAATTCTGTGCTGCCTTAGTAAGAATGTGTGGGAAAATGTTTACTCTTTTGTCAATCACAACTTGAAAACCCAAGCTTTTCTTCATTTGTGCAGTAAAGAAATTTTCTCATATACCAAATTGCTCAATTATATTTCTTGTTAGGTCTGAGAGGAAAAAAAGAAGTTGTTTGTCTGTGTAAGCATACTCTGAAAAAGTGAACAGTCTTTTGTTTGTTCTGTTCACATAACACCACTGCCTGAGAACCACAACCCTGTATATAGAAAACTCATAAATGCTTACGGCACCACATTTTTAAACTGGTACGGTATATTTACTACGTCTAAGAGTTATGTTTAGTCTACTTTGTTTCTTGTTTAATCTGACATCTCTGTAATTCCACTTCTGTGGTGGAATATGATGGGCATTCCCACAAGGCATCTTAATTTCATTTAAGACACTTAAATGTGTGGGCAGATTCATCTCCACAGGGTTGCTTACTGCCTGCCTGTAGTTAACTTTACAGAGGAAACACAGTTGGCTAATTTAGGATGAATGCTACTGTAGATGATTTGATTTTGATTCCTATCCCATAACATTGTTAGTTGCTTTTGCCAAAGTAGACATCTTCAATATTGGCTTGGGGGGAGTATGGAGTACTCCATACTCCATATGGAGGAGTATGGAGGACACTTAAATACAAAGCATCTTGCATTACAAATTCATAAATTGTGATATCTGGTTGATGTTAGGTAACAAATGCTGAAACTAATGCCCGTGTCTCAGTATGGATTCTCCTATAGTCTGTATACAGTGGAGTTCTAGTTGGACTTAGTACTGGGGGAACCCAAGGTTTAGAATCCTGGATTTGGTGTTTGCCTGGTCTAAAAGATCAGAGGTTTTGATTAGGACCAAATGATAGTTGTGCTGACTCTGGGCAGGATTTAAGTTCATAGAGAAGTATGTAGCAGGCCTCATTTTTCAATGTAGAATGAGTTCTTAACACTATATGTGTTATGATTAAATTCTTTATTTTGAGAATTGCCCCTTAGGCAAAATTGATAGAGGTTACTTCTCCTGTGTAACTAGCAATGGCACTGGAGAGAATGGCCTCCAGTTGTGCCAAAGGAGGTTCAAGTCGTATATTAGGAAAAAAATTACTGTCTGGAAGGGTGATCAGGTGCTGGAATGGGCTGCTCGGGAGTGGTGGAATCACTGTCCTTGGAGGTGTTCAAGAAACATTTACATGTTGTAATAAAGGTCATGGGTTAGTGGGAAAATACTAGTGGTAGGTGGACAGTTTAGCTGGATAATCTTGAAGGTCTTTTCCAACCTTGATAGTTACAACTGTGAAGTCAGAACTATGTATTCTGACTCGTCTGCAGTGTTCACTATGTAGAGCTGGAATGATGTGCAGATACACAAGCACGTGCTCAAGTGTGCATCTGTGCTGTGTGTAGTTGTGTACTGGAGCAATTGGATTTTAACTGTGTAAATGCATGCATGTCCACTAAAGACAAAAGACCAATTGGCAGACTTGTGCTCGTAGGAGGTTGTGTTTTTAACATCTGTTGAGAGGTTTTAATTTCAAGGAATGGATGTATCTACAGGTAACCAACTGAAACTAATAGAGAAAACTCGCTGAATTGGAGCAAACTCCACTTGCTTATTCCAGTGGTTGGCAAAAGAGCTGGTGAAAGGTATTGCCTTATTTTACGTGAAAGTGTTTTAAATCTAGAAACTCTCACTCGGGAAGAGAGCATGCTGTAATTGAGGTAGATTACTGGGCTAGGAGTCAGGAGAGCTGTGTACTGGTCCAGCTATGTCGCTGGATGGAGTGTTGTAGTCTTGTTAGTGATTACTGATCCTCTGACCTACTGTTTGGCAGTTCTGGAAGCTGGAGACTGGCTGCTTGTGTTTGTGCGATGCTTACTGCTGGTACTAATGGCTGATACACTTTCAATTTCTTACAGAATTCAGAAGACAAGTTTGGATCTTCTCACATACATTAACATTGTACTAGTGGGGTATTTGGCTGTAGTTTTTGCTACGATTCTTCCCTTGACAAACAACTTATCTAAAAACTCATTAAGAAATATAACCTGTGTTCAGGAACCTCATTAGCCACTTCCCAGCCCACCTTTACATTCAAATCCCTTCTTATGGGACATTAGGATAAACAAACTTCCAGCAGAGCATCCTGGCAAATAAAAAAGCTGCTGGCATTGCCAGACTTTTGTGCTGAAAGTCAGTGGTGGCCTGGAAGAAGAGGAGATAATGGTCCTTACCTGGCAATTAGAAGCATGTACTCAAATCAGTTGAGATGGTTGTCCCGTGTTATGGTAGAGTTTGTAACTCCAACTTGATATAAGGAGCATGGGGATTTGTGTTGCACAAAGTAACGTTGGTTGTTTTTTTTTATTCTGGTTACATTTTCCTCATATATTCTGCTTAATTACAAATGATCAGTTTGATGCTTGAAGGCAGAATCTGTTGAAATTTACCAAAGCTGACATTCAACTGTATAGGTGGTTTCTGTGCTGAAGTCTCATTTTCAGTGTTGATCTCTGTATAAAGTAGTAAATTATTCAAGAAAATCCATTGATGTGGTGATTCTCATAATGGGATGAAAAGATCATTAAATTGTTCACTGGCTTTTTTAAAGCAAAATGTGTCTGCTGTAATTTGGCCCAAGTCAAAGCTATATTTAGGGACTGAAGTCAAGCTTAACCAAATTCAGGCAGATGAAAATTGCTCACTTTAAGGAGGATCAGCTTAGAGGAAATAAATATTTTCTAACTTTAGGCTGTTAGAGGTCTGATTTTATTCTGATGTTCTTTGACTATCATGGTTTTGTGGAGTCTGTCATTAGTTATGAATGCTGCTCAGGAAATGTAACTTGCTAAAAGTAATGAAATTAACGTTGCAACTTCCTACTGGGTAGAAGCAAACAGTGGCTGAACTGTGCTTACCCTGTTCTCTTAACATAATTATAAGGAATCCACTGGTTCAACAAGATAAATTTCTCTTTGCAAAAGTTTCATTTTCCTTAATTTGAAGGAAAATATAAGTAAAAGGAGATATGTGGAGAGTAGCTTTTGGCAAACAGTAGAAGGCATCTTAAAGATTAAAGAGAATGTTTAAATTTATTTTTTATTTTATTTTTTTTCTGAAAGGATGATGCTTTTTTTTCTGTTAGAAACTGATACACATCACAGACTACACTTTCTTGTTGTACAGCCAGAGCAGGAAAGGTTGGAAACATGCACCAGCCACAAATGCTTGGTCCTTCTTTGAATGGGTGTGTAACAGTTGAACATTGCAGCTGAGGCCATGCATCATTGCTAAGATGATGAAGAAATGCATCATTGCTAAGAAGAAATAATTTTTTACACCTTATAAGCCAGTCAAAATGCTGCATTATTCTAATGGTTCTTTAAATTGCTTGAATGGTAAATACTCATTTTAACAACAGCTGTGCTTTACTCAAGTATTCCAGCAGCTTTTCACTAATTTTGCTTTGGGGAAATGTTATGATCCTTGCTGATGTTAAACCCAGAGGACATTGATTTTGCATGTTCATTGTTTAATAGCATTTAGTAGCAGCAAAAGATATGAACTGCAGAAAGGATGTAGATGTGTGGAATTTAATTAACTGAGCTGGAATTCAGCCAAAATTCAGATCAACAGTCCCAATCTTGCAAAAAGCACGAGGGGACTTCTAATAGTCGTTAAGTGGACTGAGCTTTAGTTTTAATGTCACCTTGACAATTGTGGTGTAAGCAATTTAATGCCTACGTTATTTAGGGAATTTTTTTAGTAATGTTGTGAAGAATGGTCTATACCACTTAGCAAATTACTAGAGGTTACTTTTGACAGTATTCTGTCTGGTTTTTGTTTCATTCTTGTAAGCATTAAGCTCAGCACTAGCATTTGAGAGCAGGCAGAAGTACAGCTTGGAGCAGCAGAGCTGCAGGCAAAGCGTGGTGCAGTTGCATGCTCACTGGAATTTTTAATGTGCTGACTTTCTTTTCTTTCTTCCCCACTGTTGTTTGTGCAGGTTGCACAGTAGCAGGTTGTACAATTAAGAATTGATTGTGAATATAAAATAAGTGCTTTATTTCTTATTTTCTAATATGTTTATTAGCCCATTGTAAGTTTGCAGAAATATTCAGCATTAGTGTATTGAAAAGAGTGTCTGCTGATAGCAGTTTCTGTACATGGAAGGTATGATTTATAGAGCCAAATTCTTTCTTTACAGTATCTTCAGGCACTGCAGTGAGACTGTTGTGAAGTATTTTAGTATGTCTGTTTTTAATAAGAATGTGACGTGGTCCATCAGAAATGCTTCTTTGCACTGTAGAAAGGGAACAAAATGTAGGTACAGAAAGTGGTAGTCCTAACATGTTTCTCATTTTAGTATAAGGCATCTTGGGATCCTAGCTACGTCCACACACCCTGATCTTTCAGGAATAGCTATTACGGAAAACTGATGTGTCTATCATATAAAACTATCATTTACTAATATTAAATATTTTTAATCAGTAAACTGTTTCTAGCTCAGTTTTCACATGTATTACAAATTTTCTTAGTCATATTCTGGTTTCAAGCACATTTTTTCTAGGAATATCAAAATATGCCTTGTTTTTTTTTTCCTGTGTAAACCAATAAATGTAAGCAATATGACCTCTTGAGTGTGAATGTATGCAATTACAAGGAGAAACTGAGGAATGTTTTCTGTACAACTGCTATAAAGTTGTTAAATACTTTTTCCTTTTTAACAAACTGTCCCTTGCATTCCTTTTCCTTCCATTTCCCTTGTCTGTACTTTTCATAGAGTGCTTGTTCCACGGAGTGCAGCCTCAGCATAGGTTAGCGATTGTAACAGAGTTGACAAAGGACTCTTTGTCTTGTTATGTTGAGCTGAAAGTTCTGCTGCTATAAATAATGCATATTTTAATTGGAAACTGCACAGGGAAATATCTGTCTCTACAGACTCACTGGTATCAACGTAATCCTTTAGGGACAGATTTGGTTTATGTGCTGGACATTCAACTAATTCCCCAAATTTGTGGTGGGTTGTTTTTTTTTTTTAGTACTACCTGTGGTAGAGTTCTTTTATCTAAATCAGGACAAACGTCCTATTTAGCTAACCATCTGGGAGTTCCTGCTGTCGTATATTATGAAAGTTGCCTACAACACTTTGCTAGGCAATTGCAAGACTGGATTCCTGCTGATATCAGAAATTCCATTTTCCTTGATCAAGTATTAATAGGATCATGCACTGTACCTAATGAAAATACATATTACTATTAGTAGGGGATGAGTTATACAACAGATAATAAACATATTCATTTCTTGCCAGATTTCCCTGGGATTAATCACACTGTCTGATGTTGGCCACAGGTTTAGTCTTGCATGCACAATTACTCACACATGGCTGGAACATGAAGCTGAAACACTAATGGCATCTCAGAGGATTAGCACAACTTTCTGTACCATTTTAATTAAACTGATTTAAACTCACACCTTCGGGCCTATTTTAAACAACATTCTACCAGCAGTGGTGAAGATGTTTTACCACCTAATTGGTACATAAATGTCTGAACGCAAGTCTATGTGAAGGCTACTAGATGGCTTTGGGTTAGAATGATTTTTGTCTTGATTTGGATCATTTCTATGTTCATATTTTTGCCAGTCTTATCATAGAATCCTTAGAGTTGGAAGAGGCCACTGAAGGTCATGTAGTCCAACTCCCCTGCAATGAACAGGGACATCCATAAATAGATCAGGTTGCCCAGGGTCTGTCCAGCCTTCCCTTGAAAGTCTACAAAGGTGGGGCATCAACCACATCACTGGGCAGCCTGTTCAAGAGCCTCACCACTTTCACTGTAAAAGATTTTTTCCTTATGTCTAACCAAAATCTACCCTCCTTGAGTTTGAAGCTGTTTCCTCCTGTCCTACTGCCACAGACCCTGCTAAAGAGTCTGTCCCTTTTTTTCCTGTAGCTCCCCTTTAGATATGGAGGAGCTGCTTGCTTTAAACTGATTCAGTGGTGCCAAGAAGAATTTAATATTCTGTGTTTGCTTTGTATTTCATGTATGTGTGTATTAGAACAGTGGATAATACTTCTTTCTCCCTCTCCAATTTGCCTATCTGTAGAAAACCACGGATTAGTGTGGTCCATCATTTGACTGCCAATGTTGTTTTATTACTGTCCAGTTTGGACAATCCAAATTTCCTGCTGTTTGTAGGCAAGCCTGTGAAAAACAAACCTAGGTTGTTCCTAAGGATAATAATTTAGGATTAAAATAAGGCTTAAATTTATAGAATTCCAAATTGACATGATGTCTTTCCAAAAGTAACTGAAGGTTGGATCCAGAAAATGTTGTAGCAGCAGCAGACACCAAGCTTTGAGTGTCTAGAGCAACCTGGTGTCTTGGCCTGGGTTGTATACTGAACTACAGGTGAGTGTCTCAGAGTCTAGTCCAGAAGATATTGATGCTGTGAGCAGAAAATTTCTCTTCAATTTGAGAGTCAAGGCTGAATGTAGGATTGAGTTTTGCCCTTGATCTTAAGATTTACATGCTTCCTTATGGACGGAATTCAGTTCTCGTAGAATCACTTGAGTTGGAAGGGACCTTTAAAGGACATGTAGTCTAACGCCCTTGCAATGAACAGGGACTCTTGCAGCTACATCATGTTGCTCAGAGCCCTGTCCAACCTGACCTTGAGTGTCTCCAGGAATGGAGTATGTGCCACCTCTCTGGGCAACCTGTCCCAGTCTAACCCTCTGTTTGATGGCTACAGTTTGCTCTGACTGGAAAAAGTAATAACTTATAGATACTAATGTTTAGATATCACATGGCAGTTTGAATCACTTTTCTTGCATGGAAGGGCAGAGTTTCATATTGTGTTTCCTATGAGAATACGAAAGATGAAAGCCTTTTGGAAATGGGTCTAATTAAGTGCTCCTGTGAAAGTATTATTTATGCATGAAACACGAGGGTTTTAATTTCTATTCCAGAGGATATTTAGATCTTTTATACTGAATGGAATGGGAATTAGTCCTGAT
This sequence comes from Centrocercus urophasianus, assembly GCF_019232065.1. Lineage (NCBI taxonomy): Eukaryota > Metazoa > Chordata > Aves > Galliformes > Phasianidae > Centrocercus > Centrocercus urophasianus. The sequence continues at coordinate 79,507,848 of NW_024884253.1, read as the reverse complement.
AATTATGTTGTGTAGACGTTTCCTTCTTTTCCTACTGACTAACAGATACTACAGATGAGTTGGTTTGAAGCAGTGGTTTCAGATGTTCCTCTAGTTTTTTATGGACAGGGCCCTTTCTTTAGAAGTGATGAGAATATCTGGAAAAACAGATTTTTTTACTGAAGACTACAAAGCAAGTCAAGGGCGGAAGTTAGAGAGGGGATCACAGAATGAGTCTGGTTGAGTTGAAAGGACCTCTGGAGGTAACCTCGTCTGCTTCCTCTGCTTAGGTAAGCCCACCTAGAGCCAGTTGCCCAGGCCTTGTCCAGGCAGCTTGGAAATATTTCTAATGGAGACTCCACAACCTCTCTGGGCAATCTGAAAGAACAGTTTACGTCTATCAGCACTTTAAAATATACCTGTGCTTTTTTAGGACAGAAGTAACAATAGAGAAGAAAGCTAACTTCTTTCCCCAGGAAGATCCTTCTTGAAAACAAATTCAAGGTAGCTAATAAAACTGAAAAGGAGGGAGAAATCTGACTTTTGTAGAATTACTAAAGCCTTATTTTTGTTATTGTTGGAAGACCAGTGCATTAGCTCTGACCAGAGCATTAGCTCTGCTCTGCAAGGTAATGCATTGTTTTGATACGTTATTCTTTTCATGCTTGTACCTAAGGAGGAGTTATAGAAACATATGATATACATTTGTGGATATTTGCATTGCTCAAAAGCATCTGAGATAATTTTTCAAATTTATTGAAAATCTAGACTGTTTTTGACTTTAAGTTCTTTTGAATGATTATTGTGTGTATGACAGTATAAGGCCAACAGAAATAAACTGACTACAAATGCAGCAGCAGTGCATGTAGGAAGTATCCCAAAAACCATGCATGGGTTACCTTTCCCCATGTACAATGCATTGGTTATTTTCACAGTAAGCAGCTGCCTGTAGAGCCTCAGGTACAGAAGGTATGCAATGAGGTGACACACAAAGATGCACCAACAGATGAGGGGTAGGCAAAAGCTTCATGCTATAAACTGATGTTCAGCATTGTTTTGGGCTGTTGCCTTGGAAGCTCCACACCCACTGAATAACACCCAGTGAGTGGTGACAAGGCACCACATAGCCCAGGAAAGCTCTCTGTGTTCCTATCCAGGCATATTCAGAGGTACGCCCGTAACCTCTTGCTGGGAGTGCTGACTTGCATCTAATCCTTGTTAACTTGCTCTGTTCTGAATTGTACTGGTTAACTGCTGTTAGGAGCTGAGGAATTTTGCTCTTCATAGGTGGGGCTCACAGCCTTGTCTATTCAAGCCTTGCAGGAGAACAGAATGCGTTGCTGTAATTATTAGTAATTTTTATCCTCAGGGAAAGAAGTGTGTAGTTCTCCTTTTCTGCGTCATGGGGAATACTTTGACAGGAATTCTATTGCTTCCTGTCAGTGTGGGTCAACAAGGAGCTGGGGCTTCTTGTCCTGTGTGCATGTCCCCACTAGCCCTGCCTCTGGAGTTATGTGTGTGAGCAGCTGTCCAGGATGAGATTGCTCGGGGGACTGACACTGACTCACTTGCTTTGAGACAATCTCTTTGGCTCTCCTTGTATTCTAGCAGTGGGTGTGTCCAATGTTAGTGTTACAGGATCAGAAAATGCCATGCGATGGTAAATAGCTGTGTTACCATTGTTGCTATTCTTTGATCGTACACAAATACAAGGAAATGGCAACCTAGTGTAAGCATTTCACATACTCAGAACATCACTTCCTCAGCATTAGCATGACTGTGTCGAGGCATCTGTTTCTGACTTTTGGAAATGATGTCTTGATGATTGGAATGCCTTTTCTTCGTGAGCCAACCACTGTATGGAGATGCAGCATCTCCATTCTTACATGACAGTTTTAATTCCTGTTTCCTTAACAGCAAGTAAGCAATGCAGTGCACCTTTCACAGGATGCAATTAAAGCTGTCTTAGTCACAGCTTAAGGAACAGGCAGATACAGGTCATTTAATAGAATATCTACTAATGAAGTAGACAAATATGTCCCATTAACTTTGGAGATTTTTTTTTCCCCAGTCAAATACCTGCCTCTTAGTGGATAGACATTGCATTGTCTTCATTCTGTTTTGTTTTCCTTCCTGTAGATAACAGATATGTTTAAATGTTGATGTCAGACATGTTACTAACATTGAATCCATGCACTGTTCTGCTGGCATTTTACTCTCCAGTCTTCTTAAAGAGTCTGTGCTAGTCAGCACTGAAATCTCCTAATCTGGTATCAAATCCCTTGGAGCCAGGTGTGTAATCCAACTTTACAAACTTTAGTAGCTGGAGAAGTGCTTCGTCTAAAATTAGGCACTTGGATTTATTCTAGAGCCAGTGGAGGTGGTAGTTAATTCCTGGGTGTAATTAATCCTCCTTGATGGGAGCATAAGGGGAGAGAGGTGGGGTCTCTGCTCCCTGCAAACCTTATGTTGTGAAAGCATCTACCAAGGGACATTTTTCCAGCTTAGATTTTTTGTCAAATGTTGCCAATAATCAGACTACTTATTAAAACTTTTTCTTTCTGGAGTTTCTGCTAATTGCAGTCCATGCTGCCTAATGCTGAATGTGGAATTCAGATGAGTAAGAAAAGCAATATTGCCCATCTTTTTTTTTCTGCTATACCTTATAGAGTTCCTCAGGCTAAGATTCATGCAAGATGCCTACTGTATAACAGATTTGAAGACGAAGTGATGCACTCTTGTTTGGATTTTAGGGTCAACACCAAGATGCAGGCTGCATTTTAGATCAGTAGCATAGCATGATGTTGCCTTCATTATATTCTCACACAAAACTAAAGCAGCATTATTTCAAAGTTTGTACATCTTGCCTCGTCGCTTGTGGATTCTTTGGTGTCTAATGCTGTAACCATTTCCTCTATGGGGAATGTGAGATCTCTTCTGTCTTCACAAACCATTCAATGATTTAGTATTTTAGAACCCCCTTGCCTTTCTGTTGAAGTTGCTTAAAACTGGCATTGGTTTTCCAAATTACTTACCAAGAGGCAGAGGGACAGACCCATGTCTGTGTTGAGCACTAAGACGTGTTTTGTTTGCATAGGAAATTTGGCCAAAGTGTAGAGTTGTCAGTGTGTTGGAGTATTGAGAATTGACTGATTTCAAAGCAGAATTGGCCCCAAAAGCCTGTGTCACATCTTCTACGTTGCTGTTCTTTGCAGTCCATTCCACAGAACTTCTCTGTGCCACCTCACAGGAGGTGGGTTGTGTTTAATGAAAACATTATCTAAAACCAAAGAAGAAATATGCTACTTCTATTCATAATCTGTTTCAGTAATTTGTCAGAGCTGAACTATTGCTTATTTCTGAATTTGTTGCTATTTTTAGCTTTAATGTCTTACTCTTGATTCTTGCAGTGCATTTCTGTTGTAGGTGAGGCAGCCCTTGGACACCATGTCTTTCACCATGAAGGTGTGCATGCACACCATAATCAGATCTTTTATATTTTCTTTTTTGATAAGCCAGGTATGCCAGGCCCCTGTGGAGAAGCATTTTCTCTAGCCTTCCTGCTACAATTATTCTTTATTCTGTAATTGCAATCAATGTGGTCAAAAAGCAATTTATAAGTTGTCAGTCTATAGTATGTTTTCTGGATGGCACACAACTCACAGGAGTGATATCCTGTTTCCTCTCTGCTTTGCACAATAAAAATGTATGATAATCTGAGAATAGCAACGCCAACAGTTTTTTGTTGTGTTTTTTTTTACAGCGTGGCTGTGAAGATGCTAGTACAGCACAAGCTGTAAAACAGCCAATGTACCACCATACATTTTTTATCATCTTAAGTTTTCCTTTTACAACTCTTGCATTCATTAGCAAGCATTTGTCGAATCACGCTGTTCCTTTGAGTTTCTCAGATGCTGCACTTGAAGTCAAGCAGTGTGTGCATTCATTAAGATATTGGCCTATCACAACACATTTCCACTTTTCTTACTATGAGATCAATTTGAATTCATTATTGCCAGCTGTTTCTACAGTGCTGTGATTAGTGATCCTTATTCAGTCAACTCATTGCCCTGCATAGGAGAAATAACAGGGTTGTTCGGTTATGTTAATTTTTCTGGCAAACTTACCATCACAAAAGAACAGCATTTGTTTGACCTAATTTTGCTCTTTTAAAATGCTTTCTGAAATAATATTTCACAAAGTAATACAATTACAATAATAAACAAACATGGTTAAGCTTACCATTTTTGTCAGACTTTTATCCAGAATGGTTATTCTGTTATGCTTCTCTTGTGTTAATAGTCAGATCAGTTTTGTTTGTCCCTCTGTGACTCAAGAGGTCATCATCTCATTCACTTCTTTACCCTCTTGTTCATGAAGCTGCCACTGTTCCATACAGAGTCACACTTAGTCCTTGATCTCTGAAGTTGATCAATAGATTTAAGTTTACCGTTTCGCTTCATGGCTAAGCATTTATTTTACAAAGTGTAGTCTGTATAATATCTTTCAAAATGTTTTAACCATGTGCTTTGAATGGTTAAATGCTGGCAGGTCATCTTTTTCTGCACTGCTGCAAAGTTAAGTTTAGTTGTTTGAAACTGTGCCTCTAGCTGGGTGATGAGTTGCACGGGTTGGAAAAGGTGCTACTAGAGAAATAGATGGATTTTAAATCATTTTCTATTGCTGTTACAAAACAGCCAGGCTAGAATGAAATGGCAGTGGTTCAAGTGCATGCTAGACAGACCATATGCTCCTTAAAATGAAATGAAGTTGGTGTTGTGTATCTATATTGCTAAGCATAAGGACAACAGATCCAGCTTCCAGAACTGCTGGCAGGAGTCCTACATAGAAGAACTGTTTTCTCCTTCTACCCTTTAAAAATTGTTTAGGAGCGAAGCCAATGCCTGTTCCTGCCTGTCTCATGCTGGAGCAAAATATAACTAGGAAAACATGCCTGTTGTAAAGGAGTGGACATCATTGCTCTACTTTAACTATATGTGTAGCTAAGTTCTAGAACTGTTAGCTAACATTGCAATACAGTTCCTTCTGAAATGCGGGTCTGCAGAGAAGCTCTTGGGTCACTGAGTCTAATCCCTTCTATCCCAAGCATTAAATGAATTCTGTTTAATTTATCAAATTTAATTCAGAGAGTTTTCTGTCTTATTGGAAACCTGCTCCAGAGCTTTGCTTTTCTGTCTCCATGAAGTCATTCTTATTTCCACTATAAACTCTAGACCCATTTTTCTGAATTTTTGTATGTTTTCATTTGCTCTTAGAACTGTTCTTCCAGTGAACATGCTCTCTTCTGCAGAACTCGTAAGCAACCAGAGGCAACAGGAACACTTCTCTGGTGTCTTGCACACCAGCATTTTGGACAAGGCTTCTTTCATGAACTGTGCTTAATGCCATAGAAATCAAGGAATCGTGCAGTATCCTGAGTTGGAAGGGACCTACAAGGATCATCAATTCCAACTCCTGGTTCCACATGGAAATTGAAAAAAAGCCCAGTCTTAGGAACATGTGAATATTGCCCTTAAGCACACTACTCTGGATTGGAATCATGCTGTTTCTCCCTAGGGTTCTCAAAGTACTTTTTAGATGATCATGATAACGCTTACGAAAGATAATAATGGGAACAGTCAAAATAAAATCAGATGTTGTAGACTTGTAGGAGATCATTTACTTCCACTGCACTGTGATCCTTGTCGCGATATCTAGCGTGCAATACAGTGAAGTGAAAGTTATTTTCTGCTTCCAGAAATGGAACATCAGCCCCCTGCTTTCCACCCCTCCTCAAAATGGGCTGTAGGAAATGGACTTGGACTGTACTTTCATTTGCACAATTATATAGGCAAGTAGCTCCATTTGATAGAATCACAGAATGTTGCTGGAAGGGATCTTCAAAGTAATCTAGTAGGAAGGAATAGGCAGGAATACCTGCCTATTACCTTCAAAGTAATCTAGTAGGAAGGAATAGGCGGGAAACCTGATCTGGTAGATCAGGTTGTCCAAGTCCCATCCAAACTGGCCTTGATTATCTTTAGGCAACCTGTTCCAGTGCTTCACCTTTTTCATTGGGAAGAAACTCTTCCTAATATCTAAACTAAATCTATTCTCTCTCAGTTTTAAGCCATTACCCCTTGTCCTATTACTACACATTCTAATAATGTGTCCTTCTCCAGCTTTCCTGTAGGCCCCCTTTAGGGACTGGAAGACTACTATCTGGACTCCCCAGAGCTTTCACTTCTCCAGGCTTAACAACACCCAGTTGCCTCAGCTTCTCTTTGTAGAAGTGCTCCAACTCTCTGGTTTCTTTCTTCTACATTAATATTTCAGCAGTGCGCAGGGTACTTCCCTTTTGGAAAAATTATTAAGAATTAAAACTAAGAATTGGTTGGCTGGATGGAGCCAAAGGGTTGCTATCAATGGCTCTGTGTCAGGGTAGAGGCCGGTCACAAGTGGTGTCCCTCAGGGTTGGTCTTGGGACGGGTGCTCTTCAACATCTTTACCAATGATACAGATGATGGCATTGAGTGCATCCTCAGCAAGGTTGCAGATGACGCCAAGCAGAGCGGTGTGATTGATACATTGGAAGGAAGGGAAGCCATCCAGAGGGACCTGGACAGACTGGAGAAATGCGCCCATGAAAACCTAAGAGGATCAATAAGGCCAAGTGCAGGGTATTTATACAAACTGGGGGGAAGAACTCATTGAGAGCAGCCCTGTGGAGAAAGACTTGGGGGTCCTGGTAGATGAGAAGCTGGACATGAGCCAGCAGTGTGTGCTTGCAGCCTGGGCTGCATTAAAAGAGGAGAGAGAGGTGATTGTCCCCCTCTGCTTGGCTCTTGTGAGGCCCCATTTGGAGTGCTGTGTCCAGGCTGGGAGCCGTCAGCACGGAAAAACTGGCTCTTTGTCATTTAGCCAAAGAGACAAGAGAAAATGTAGGGTAGAGCAGAGTTCACCCGTCCCTATGCCCTGCACAAAACTTTCCCCAGTCCTGGCTTATTGAAGTAGCAGGGGCTGGAAACAAGTGGTGTCATTCTTCTGCTGTCCAGAGTCTTATTGCTGGATAATCTCTCTGCTTTTGTGAGGATCTTGCCTGAATAGAAACACAGGGGCCAGCCTTAAGATAGGGGTTATTACAAGTAACTATGTAACTTTACGTATCGGCAAGTGGCAATTAATTAGTCACTTTTCTAGATCTATAAAATGTGTGCTAGGGCACTGCTAGTAGTAGAGGGATAGAGAGGTAGTGTTAGAAATATGAATATTAGGTCAGTTGTGTCTGCTTTGATTTCTTGAGAAAATTCTGGCTGTCATCTGTTTCCCAAACTCTCCAAAGGGGGAATGGGGTCCTGTGTTCCTGGACACTGAAAACTTGTTCTGGTAGGTGGAAACCTGCCTCTTTTATTCTACATGAATGCTGATATTGAAAATAACAGAATCTTAATGTTAATCTATCCTTAAAGCTACAGTTTATTTATTTTTTAGTCACTTGTGTAATGTAAGTCACTTAAAATCTAATTCCACTGAACTGTGTTTGATCTTGAATACGTGTACTTCAGGTCTTGTCCAAATTGCCTTGAGGAAATGGAGGTGAGATAATGTGCACTGACAGAAATTAAGGTGAAAATACATTCCCTGTGTGTTGTTTAGACAAGGAATTCTTCAACATCTTAACTAAGGCTAATACTTTTTAATATCTTCTTTCTGTAGATGAATTCTGAGTGAATAGCAAATACCTTGCTCTTGTATGAGAGATTCATTCCTGTGCTTAACTATTCATGGCTATTTGGGGATGCTGTAAACATCCTTGTGATTTCTGAAGAAAGTCCCACTTGCTTTGTTATTGGGAGACGAGTATGAGATTAAAGACAGTGTTTGGAGTAGAAATGATGGCTAAAGATTTTCGTTGTTGACAACTTAGAACTGTGTTTAAAATAAATAAATAAATAAAAGGATCTGTTCCAGTGTGCAAGTGGTGAGTGTGCCAAACTTTACTGGGGTAGATTTGCTGGAAGGTAGATTTGCTGGAAGGTTGGTGGTTTTTTTTCCTTCTTCTCAAGGAGGAAAGAAAATAAAGAAAAGCAAATCTTTGAATCATCCGAGTTTTAAAGATTGCATTCCCATAATGAGTGGCTGTACAAACATGAGTTGCTGAATCTCCATGGGAGGATAGGTGTGTAACCTTGTGCTTTTTACACATCTGCTGTCTGTTTTGTAGTGTTCCATCTAAATCAGAACCTGGATAAAAACAACGCTTAGAGAGGGCTGGCAAAAGTTGAACGTGTTGCCAGTGCAAACCTGGAGAGCTCTGTTGTGACGCAGACATGGGTGAGACAATGACAACCCAGTCAAATACTGAAGCAAACTGCTTTGGTTGTAGGAGAAGTGCTCCTACACTCTTCATCAGCATCACCCTTGGGATCTTTCTCTTGTCTTTTTGGGTATGGTGCTTCACTTCCCATATTGGGTAGTGAAGTGCACTGGTTCTATTTGGCGTTGCCTTCTGACTTGCGTGCTCCTGCATTTGATTACAGTGTCATTTAAAAAGCGAAGGGGGATCAAGCCACTAGCAAAGTCATTTCATTCTTTTTTTCTTTTCCTTTTGTGACTGCTTTCACACTGTTAAGCGGAATATTGGCTCTGCATCAAACCTGCCTGAAATTGTATGTTGTGCTGGCTGTCATCCAGCAGGAGAGAGAACAATTTAAACATCTCTCCATGCAGTGATACCTGAAAAGAAATGGGAGCTGCTAAGCAACTCGGAAGCATGAAGGGCATGTGTCTTGACGCTTGGCTATTTTCATCATAGCACTGTGTGTATGTAGCAGAAGTAGCAAGAAGCTCACTGAATTAGAAGAAACTAATACATATCTCAAACTTTGTCACTGCTGTGTCCTCCAAGAGAGTATTAGAAACACAATGTTGCTAGAAGTCTTGAAACTGTGAGAAATGGCATTATGTCATGGTATTTGACTTGCACTGCATGCATCAGCATGGATTTTTGAGATCAGGTCAAGCGCTGGTATAAATCATGGTGGTAAAAAATGTTGATGCAAATTTCCCTCAATCTTTACATCATTTTTCTAAATCATATTGCAATTGCAAAGCAATTTGTCTTCGTTATCCTGAGGCAAAAATCCTGGGTGCTTTGATAATTTAAGTGGGGGAAAAAAGATCTAGTGAAGAGGTAACTAGGTCTAGCTGAAAGCCACCCAACCCAATCACCTGAAAATGAAAGAAGCTCAGAATTCAGCGTCACTAGCACCAAACAGCATTGATTTTAGGGCCAAGTTAGAAACACAGAATTATAGAATGTCTCAAATTTGAAGGTACTCACAAGGATCAATGAGTCCAACTACAAAACAAGAACTTGTCTTCTCTTTCACTGGTATAAAGCTGGGTCACATCTGAAGAAATCAGTAGGCTTGCACTGATTCTGTGCCTGGTAGAAGTGAGGAAGCTATAGTCTGTCCACTGGAACGTCTTCTACAGAATCTGACATCCCCTTTCTAACAAGGAATGATATCAGTTTAATATGGTAGTTTATAAATCTCCTTACATTCTGTAAATACAGCTATGTTCTTTGACGTGAATCACATCTCTCTGGAGAACCACGCTGCAGGCAGATCTATGTTGCAGGCTTCTGCTGGCACAGCAGTAGCAACCAGGGGTATGAAAAAGTGTGATTTCTAGCTAGTGGAGCTGGGCCAGGAAAATCTCTTCATGCGAATACACTTATACCAGTATAGCTATTACATAGTTATAGGTTGACTTCAAGGAGGGTTGGCAAATATTGTGGTTCTGCTGTCGTAAATTACATCCGTGCTGGGGATGCACTGCTGGCTGCGTAGACCTGAATTAGTTAATCCAGCAACAGATCCTGTTAATATAAATCAGATACATGTCTTTTAAGACCTAGCTTCTTTATCACAGCAGTGACTAATTAGCACGCTTTAGGCCTATGGAAGGTGGGTTAAAGGTGCCAAAACCAGGCTGTGCATCATGGCTCTCATGAAGCAGTAGTTACAATTCCCTCTTGCAAGTACAATGTGGAAGAAAAATAGCTTTTAAAAAGTGTTTTCCTTATAAACCAACAGAATTCTTATTTAGCTATTGTTGTTGCTAGGAGTTACCAAAATATGTGATGTATCCTACTGTGAGAAGTAGAGATATTCTGCAATGATTTAAAAGCCTAACGTAGTGGTTAGGTTTGAATGATGCTGTAAAATAGAAGGAAAATCAATACTGCATCTCATCTGGATATGTAGATGATTGCCTTAAATCTAACTCAGAATGTTTTTGGAGCTCATCCAAACCCAATCCCAAAATCACGCCTCCCTGGGAGCAGCAGGTGCTCCACATCTCACAAAGTTCTTTTCTCCTTCCCCTTCCTTATATCTGGAGCCTTTCCTATGGTCAAGAAAAAAACTTTGGTGATGTTTTGCCTGATGAAAAATAGAGGAAAGTTCCAGAAATAAGTAATAAATAGATGTAACAAGAATATTAAATCAAGCTGCTCTCATGCAAATGAGAAAAACTAAGTTTTTCCAGCTATTGTTTTATTTCAGCAGTATGATTTGCAGTAATGCTTACAGTGCAGAAATTGCTAGAGAGTTGTAATTCTTCTGCTCCGTTATTTGTTGTGATTTTGGACAATGTAGGCACTGATATCAATGGCAAAATGGGTAAGTGGGAGAAATTTGTTCCAGTGTATACACCAAGACTTGCAGTAATCTCTGGTTTATACATGCCTGGAAGGATTCACATCTCTCCCCTTCATTAGTGGCCTACGTGTGTCTGGGATGTGTCACATTCCAGTCAATGCAGCGTAAATCTTCCTTGGATAGGTTGTAATGATCCTTACTTTTCAATTAGGGCATGTATTTGACACCTGGAACCATTATCTAGTAGAATTTGAAATATGTTTCTGCTGAAATATGTTTAATAAAATGACCTTTACATTTTTAATATCTTTCTGAGTAAGATAGTTTCATTAATTCTGCTCCTGCGTATTGGCTTCTTAAGTAATCTCCCTGAATATATTGCCAAATTAAGAGATTGCAGGGGTAAATATCGGAAGAGAGGGGAAAACCTCTTGAGCTAATGGGCAAGAGAAAGGAGTTTCTGTATATGTGATTTGAAGTGGGGCTGAGAACCACCAGCAGAACTGCAGTCAACACTGCAAAAGGGGCAATGCTAATTCTGATTGAGAAATGCAGAAACTTTGAGGCTTTGTTGTTCTGCAACACATCTGGGACGCTTAAAGCCTTCTTTGATGACATGAATGCAAAATGATGGAAAATAAGGCTCACTAGTCAGTTTTAAAGTAGTAAGTAAAGGGTTGTAGGACTTGATCCAGGGTTGTTGAGAGCATTCTTTCAATACCGTTCACTAAAACCAGACAAGTAAAGCAAGCTTGTTCCAGACAAGCTCTCACAGGTCATGCACTATATGTCCAAGTACATCATAAGAAAGAGATCATCAGCTGAGATTTAGGGTAAGCTGTAGCAAGTTTATGAGCTCTTCTCACTCATCCAAAACTGTCATTTCTGCTATGTTTAAAAACAGTCTTTTCTAGAATTTCTGTCGTGCATCTCTTAAGGAGATGACTTTTGGGGGGATAATTCATGATTTTACCCTTTGAGCTTTCTATTTTCTGCTAGTGTCTCATCTGAGAGCCAAGGGGCAGTATTTCAGAAACAGTTTGATGTGGAGCATCTACTACAGTTTAGCATCTGTTGCATCACTGATCAAATTGGCATCACTGAACCGTTCTGCAGTTTTATCGCAGGAGTTAGAATAGGCAGACCTCTAGAAAATGAGGAAGCTCATTATGCTTTAGAAATACAAAATTTGACTATGTTAGATGGGCTTTGTAGAAAACATTTCAACTTCATGGGCTAATTGTGGAAGAGGCTTTAGCATTTGAAAATGCTACGCTTTTACTTGAAATGTTACCATTGGAGTAGTGTGGTTGTCGCAGTATTTTTAGTAAGTCCTGCAGAAATAGATGTAATTTTGGCAGTATTATGTGATTTGGCCCACATCAATCACAATTATGAGTAGCTCAGAACTTACTTATAAGCAACTGAAAATATCTAAACTTACAACTTACTTCAGTTTGCATCCTTCCTATCAAGAGAAGCCAATCAACCAGGTCCTTGTTCCCCAGGGACTGCTGATTTGAGAGGAGCGAACTGGGAACTTAACTTTCTGAAAAAGAAGTGCTTTTGGTATTCAGGTGAGTTCTCTTAATTCAAATAGCTATGCAAGTAGCAGATCCCTTTCTTTACTGCTGATGTCTCTAAAATCTGATTTCCAGGTGGCAGCCTGGTATGTCTTCATGTTACCCAACTTAACTCTCTCTGTTGTTATTGATGGAGAGACTTATAAATGGCTTCACTCTGCAAATGTACAGTATGGGACAGGAGTAAGTTGCTACTTAGAACAGGAAAGGGAGTTTTATGTGAAGATGGAAAAGCTTACTATGCGAAGCAAAATAAAACAAGGGATTTAAAGCTAGTGGCTAGAAATGCTTCTTAAAAGACTTGCCGTTCTGACATGGTTAAAAAACACCTGACGTTCTCCTGGAAATTGAAAGTACCCCTTGAAAAGGCTGAGGTGGGACATTTCAGTTTACTGGCTTTCAAAGTTCAACATCTGTCCAGATGTTTGAGCTATTCTTGCAGCATTTGGAAATGCACCTTTTTTTAAAGAGGCATAATGTACTGCTTTGGTTGGAAGAGCTCTGCCATTCTCATCATCCTTAGAAATGGGTGATGCAAGCTGGAGACAGACAATACAGCCAGCTCTCTGAAAGGTCCCGATATGTCATTCGTAACCTTCAGTAGCCTCATTATGATTGTTCTTCTGTGTTTCTCAGAGAAACTGCCTGGGCATAACTCACTTAAGCTGCTGCAGTAATTTGAGAATACTCAGAGAGGCTGTGCAGGCTGAGTGGAAGAAGTATCTTGGAAGTTCTTGCTAGCTTTTGTAAAATTTCATCAGTACATGCTACAGCAGAGCAGTCCAATATGCACGCCATGTACAGGTGAGATATTTATCTGGTGCTGATGACAACGGGTGACTCAGGGTAGATGCAGCTCTGAGATGCAGCTCTTGCTGACCTGCATCTGCATTACATAACAAATGTAAAGAAGATAACGTTCTACTGAGGTAAAGCAGTGCAGGAGAAGACTGCAGCACAAGGCAACAGCAGTCTGATCTTAACTGTCATTGGTTTTCCCAATCCTCACTTTTCATTAACCAGAATTCACTGGCACTTCATTGCCTCTTCTTCTGGGCTTAAAAAGAAATTCTAAGTAGCATGCCACAGCCAGCTTACCTCCTGACCTGAACTGCCCTATGAATTATCACCCTGGAACAGTAGCATTTAAAGTACTTCTGATTCAAGCTGAGGTTTTCTGAACTAAAGCTTTTGGGAGTGAGACACACTTGTCTCAACAGTAAGCAAAGCCTAGAGGGACCCAAAGATGAGGAGCTCTACTCTCTCACCTCAGTCTCCCTGCCTGTATTGAGGTGGTGAGTTGTAGGGAGATGCAGCAAGGATAGTTTTGAGTATTTGGATTTTGTTTCCAGTCAATCTTGTTTGTTTGTTTTGTTTTGTTTTTGGTTGTTGTTGTTGTTATTTGTGCTGAACCTGAAATGATCTGTCTGGGTATGCAACAGTTTCTAAGTAAACTATAAGCAGCTGCTGAATGGGGTACATCAGTGGTAGAACGGTGAAAGTGCCTCTTCTGCCAGACCATTTACCACTAAGAAAGGATCTGTGTCCCTTCTATGTTACATATATCACCCTTGGGAATCCATTGCAGGTAATATGTTTTCTAAAAAGAAAGTTAATTGACAACCTGCTGTGGTTGAAACTGAGGCATACAGTATTAAATCCAAACCTGTGAAGTCACAAGCATCTCCTCAAAATATGTGAGCCTCCTACTTCTCTTTAGAGCTCTTCCTGCCTTGCAGAAATACGCCCAATACTTAACACTGCAGAGCAGGATGCCAGAACTGTGCAAAAAGATTAAATTCTTCAAGACCATTAGCACTGTGCAGCATGTGTTATTTTATGCTTTTTTCTGGGTCTAATTTAAATTTTCTGCAATATTTTTATTCTTTGATATTGCTTATTTAAAAATATGCAGTTTTCCATTTGAAAACTAAGAATGTCTAAAGTATTAATAGGTGAAATATGAGAAAAGAGCATTCTGTTCCGGGCCAGTTTGTTTTGGCATCTGGGATGATGCAAGTCCTTAGCTAGTTGCTAAGCATTAATTCATGCTCTTCAGATAGTCTGATCCAGCATTTCCTTCTCTGGCTTGTACTTGTCCCACTTGTTCTTGGTACATCAACCTTTTTTTCCCCTTCTTTTTCTACGAGAGTTCAGCAGTTTTTCAAGATGGAAGAAAAAATGCTTGATTTTCATTCCCAAAAAAAAAAAAAAAACAAACACCTTTGCAGCTTTTTCTTGTATTGTTTATGACTTCAGCAAGAGACTGGAAAAACGTTTAACAGAAAACAAGGCACTGAGTATGGAAAACATTCTCAAGTGCCACCTGTATTTTTAGCTTCTGATTGTAACTGGGTTTGCAGCATATTTGAATAAACCTGGAATTAAGCATAGGCTTGAATTTTTACAGAAATTTTATCTCTGGATAGTTGATATGCCTTCTGGTGCGGGGAAGAAGCAAGTTATCAGATGATTGAATTAACAGTCTCTTAGAAATCTGTTTCCTGTGTATATGCTGTTATTGGTCATAGAATAAATCAAGTTGTCTCTGCGCTTCATTAGCTTTGCCCATGCATGCGTGCATAAATAGTATGGCAGTGCCCATTGAATAGATGCTCTCTCAGTGCTCCATTGTGTTTGCACATGCATGCATAAGAGTGCTGCATTTTAATATATAAAGGCCCTTGTTATGTGGGCTGTAATGATGCTTCTGGAAGAAAGCTAGGTTCCTGGAGGGTTCTGTCTTGTGCTGCTGGAGACTATCTCGCTGTTTATCTACTTTGGGCAAAGGTGTTTGGTTTTCCAGCCCCAGTACGATACTCATATTTCACATGACTGGATTTCTGTATTAAAAACAACTTGCTCTCCTTCCTGGAGTTTCCTTCTTTAAAAAAAAAAAATGTCACTGAAGTCACTGGAAAGAGAGAAAAGTTGCAAAGTTCTTAAATGGCTATAAATTCTTCAAAGCATTTCACCTGTGCAAGTTTAATAATGCTCCCTTTGGGATATGAGATATAACTTAGTGTTTTGCACATTATAATTCATTTTAGTTCTACAGAAAGAATTGTTCAGGCTGGATAAAATGATGTAGAACTGTGCAGCAAACAGTGCTGAAGATGAAGACTGTAAAACAGCTGTCACCTCAAGCATAACAACCAGAACCACAACAATATTACATCGCCTTGCAGTGTTGCTGCATTTCCAGACACTGTCTTTTCTGTGGAGGGAGCAAGATGAGGCTCCTATAGATTAAACAGTGTATGATCAAATGGTTAAGAAGTTTGCCATAGTGTATAATGCACTGAAAGCATGATTGAATATCCTGATGGAACTCTCAGTGTGGGTTTCTGTGTAGGAAATCAGACAGGTAGTACCTAATTACTCAGTAATTTAAAACCACGTAATGTATATGCTTGCACATATATGTATACAGTGTAGTGGAAAAGATAAGTGATGGAGATAACCAGCTGTGTAAGATGATGCTGAATAGAAGGCATACAGCTTGCCATGAACCGAATGTGGTTTGGCTGTGAGCTAAATGGTATTTTCCTCCCATTCTAGTATTGAAATGGCTGTGGAGAAGTGGTGATCTTATTTGTGTGTTAGTGTGAGCTAGTGTCAGAGGAGAACTAGATCATTGCTGCCTCATTCAGGTAAGAATTTATTGAAATCCCATTTTAAATATTAATCATGGCAGAGGGAAGCATTTGGCAGAACTGTTCAACCTGAGGTCTCTTCCTTGACATCCTTGCAAACTGGCAGTGCCACTCTCCCATGGTATCCCTTGGTATCTCCCTTCCCCATGGTGTGTGTCTGTTTTTCCTCCAGGAACTGGTAATGCTAACTCCACCATCGCAGTGTGTGTTGATACCTTTTAAAGTCCATGGGCATCTGCTTAGTTAAGCAAATGATTATGAAAGCGAACCCTCACCTCAGGCAATTGCAATGTGTCCTGTAGCCATTGGGGAAGCATGAATTTCTGCTCTGGCAGTTTTTGGGTACCATCTTCCCAGCCAGGCTATCAGAAAGCCCAACTAGGTAGCTCGATCAGTAATGTTTGGGGACATAGTATGGTTAAATGCTTCTCTACCCTCAGCTGCTGCCCTCAAGCTGCCTTCCAGGAGATTCCCGCTGGACATGGAAAATCTTAGAAACCCAAGTAATATGGCAGAAAGTGGTGACTGCACTTTTCCTCTGATCAGCCTCACTGTTTTTACCTGTCTGGGGAGGAAAGCAGATAAAGGCAGCTAAATCCTGGCTTTTGCTGGGGATGGCCAAGTACAACTCCAGGCAGTAACATGAGTAAATGCATAAGACAACACAATGGTTGACTGACCAGATGATTAATCAAAGAGTAGAAGCCGCCATGAGCATTCATCTGTTTTCTCAGTCAGAAACAATTCCTGAAACCGTTTGGGTGCTAAGAAGTGCTTTGGAAATTAGAATTTATAAAGCTGTAGAGAGCGGAGGGGAAAAAAAAAAAAAAAAGATCCATGGTTTTGATTATTTCTCTACTTACAGCTCTACAGTTCTGTGTTATGCATTATTCATGCCCTCAGCGTATGCTACTGCTGACATTTGTCATTGCTGGTTTCATTCTCTGCAAATCTGCAAGCCTCTTTTGTAGACACTTCATGAGACTTTTTTCATTATGTGGAAGACTGAATGTGTAATTAACAGTGTGCTGGTGAAACCAGCACTTAGTTGGCCTATCATAACAGGAATCTGTTCTCCTTTAATAGCATTTTGAGTTCATCACACATACCCTATCTCCTTGGGATATGAGTAATAACCTTGCCTTTCTTGAGTCAGATTCAAATAGATTTTTTTTTCCTTACTGCTGTAAAAGGAATCTGAACGCCGTTGTACGTGGTAATTTAAGCTACCCCAGTTCAGATATTGTTGGCCTCCACTGGTACATAAACCTCGGCAACATCAGGCTTTCATTAACCATAAGCATGAGAATTAAGCTCTGAATGCGGTTATCCCACTACATCTCTGGAATATGTCTGTTGAGAGCCATGGCCTGATACCAGATGTTGGTTGTACCTGGAGTGATGGAGACAGCATGCTTTGGCAAGCAAGTCAGAGGCAACTGCTACCCTGCAAATAAGGCCCCTAGATTTATGTGTAAATAAGAGAGGATTTTGGCTCCAGAGCAACAAACGGTACTCGAGGGAGGATGCTTTCATTGCATTTATTTTAAGAAAAATCTACTATTGGACCAGGAACAATTTAGCTCTTATTATGTTCAGATCCATGTGGTTCTCTGAAACACTCCCTGACGGAATATTATTTGGAGGCTTATTATCCCCATATAAAGCTCTTCATTTATTTAAAGTTTTTTAGGTTAAAATTTCACATGCTAAATAAATTTGTACAACAAGTGCTTTCTATATTTCAGAGTTCACCAGACTTTTCAAACAACAAAAAAAACATTGCCCTTTTCCCCTTCTGTGAGGTCTGTGTTCACCCTTTCGAACACAGTGCTCAGGTGAAAAGGTTCTGGTTTTAGCTCTTTATGGGAGCTGTGGGATAGTAGAGAAATAATAGTTTGATACACTTCATTGTGCAGAGAAAAATACCACAGTGCCATGTGTGAAAATCTCTCTGGAAAGATTTCGTGTCAGGGCCTCAGTGGGGAGATCCAGACTAAGTCAGGAAAACAACAGTGCTTCTCCAGGCTTTCCTCCCTTGTTCCTACAGGCTGTGCAGTGAAGGAAACGGGAGCAGGGAAATTTACTTGTTATGTTTCTTAAAGCATCCAGTGTTTGTAGTTTTCTAGCCTACCATGGCTGAACCAGAAGGCAAGGCTGTACCTCAGAATATTTGTAGATCGTAAATTGTTCAAAACACTTTTTCTCCTTTCTTAGTTTGATTTTTGATTTTGTCCAAAAAGGGATTTTTCTCTAACAAGGAAAATGTTGCATTCAAAAGCATTTACGGCAGAAAAACCCTTTGTTTGTTAAATTAAAAACAGAAACCATTTTACTTCGGAAACCCCTATCTCCTCTTTTTTGAGGTCTCTATGGAATTTTTTTTTTAATCACCATCACAAATCATAATGCACACTGGACTCTTAGGAACTTTTTCTGTTGTTAAGAATATTGTAGCAAATTAAGCCTTCCCTAGTCAGTGATTTCATTTCCAGACCTCTACAGGCACGTTAATGTCAATAGAACTTAAAAGCTGTTTGCTCTAGTGAAACTAAACTGAACCCCACCATGCTTCCTGCAACTCAGTGGATGAATTTGACCTCTGAAATCTCCAAAGCAATTAAGCAAACCTCATTTTCATGATGGATCAGGTGAGAAATTGTTGCTGTTCTATCTAATCTCATTCAATTTTCTGGATGAAAAAGACTGTGCTGATCCTCCTGCTCTGCAGCAGGATTTGTGGGGCATTGTGAAGGGCAGACCTGAAGGTCACACACTTACCACTTCAGCTGGGTGGGGTTTTTTTGTTGTTTTTTTTTTTTTTTTACCTCTGGAAACAAGAACTTCTCAGAAAAGGCATAATTGTTAATGCTACTTGCATTTATCCCTTGAAACAGCTGCCATTATGTAGTAAATTACAGTGTTTATGTATGGATTTGGGGCCTTGAACAAAAATAGAGAGTTTTCTTAATCCTGTTTGTCAGAGGCTAAGATTAAGCATAGATGATCCACTAAAAGAAAAATTGAACGAGTGTCTGGATTTGATCCTGGCCTGACAGAAGTGCTAAACTAAGGATGAAGCTATTCACTCTTAAAGCTGAGCCAGCAATTCTCCTGGAAACCATTACAGTTAATGATAAATTCTGTAGGAATCCTTAATGTATGAAAATACAGCATGTACAACGTCCAGAGAGATATAAACAAAGCCAAGCAGAATTCCTAGACATTTTTGGCACTATTGCACAGAGAAGTCTTCGTGGTGTGCGAATAAAATGTATTTAACCGCTGGCAAAAGCAGTTTGCAAGTACCGTGCATTTCAGAGTAGGCGATGGCTTTACAGTGTGTGGCAGAGGAAGAAATAGAAATTCCACCTACGATTCCCAGTGATTCACCAGGGCCTGGGTGTTACATCCTGGCCTCCTGAAGCATCTTTTGCATGGTAGCTTGATGCCATTGCTGGGAACATCCTCCTCCCAGACGTGGAGCTCTCAGTTGTAAGGTGCAGCCAGAAGAATGGATGCAGTTGCATTGGTTGTGACTTTCAGAGGTGAAATTAAGGATGAATCTTAGATTTCGTAAGTTCAGAAGCAGTCAGGCTGAAGATCACAGCTTGGGTTGGAAGGGCCATTAAAGCCTACTCAGTTCCAACCTCCACATGCGGGCAGAGCTGCCCCTCACCAGCTCAGACTGCCCAGGGCCCTATCCAACCTGGCCTTGGGCCTCCAGCGGTGGGGCACACAGCCCTAGGTCAGATCTCTGAAGAAATCTGGAACTGCTGCTCTGTTTGTGTAAAATAATGTGGATGTTTCGAAAGGTAAAGAATTCCAAGAAAAATATGATGTACGCACTGGTTTGGTTCTTTTTGGCTAATGTGAACAGGAACTCTACCAGATGCCATCCCTGTAGCATAGCACATCGGAAAGCAGCCATGAGCTGGTGAATTCATTAAAAGGAGGAAAATGGGCGACAGAAAAGAGGTGAGATTTTTTAGAAGTTCTTCAGTGTAGAAATTAATTAAAAAAAAAAAAAAAAAAAAAAAAAAAAAGCACTGTTTAGAAGAATCTGAACTATGACAAGCTTCTCAGACAGATGCTCATAAACCTAGTTCTAGTCCAGAGTGCTTTCTGCCATATCTGGCTGTAGTGGAAATGGATCTCCAAAATTATATAGTTTATTATATATTATATAGTTTCTGTCTGAGGATTCAAATCCATTCTTACATTTGGAAAGGCTTCAATGGGTAGATGAGACTTCAGAGGTTACAAGTATGTTTGTGTGTGTTCAGATCTTTGGATTTGGGTCAGCTGTAAAAGTGAAGAAGTAAGACTTCTGCTCAAAGCATTTGAGAAATGTAACAGGGAGAGGTAGATGAATAACTATTTATTAAGGGTTTGCAACTGAAATTTACACATCTGTGAGAGAGAATGTGCTGCTTGTTTATGGCTGGGACTTCTAAAGCCTTATGGTCAACAAATGCTGACGGTTTATCTTATTCTCTCTGGAAGTGATCACTGTGAGAAGTCACTGTGATCAGCAGAATGCAGCTTTGCTCCCAGCAGGAGAGGGAAGTATTTTTTCTACTTTGAAAAATTCAAAAGTTGACTTCAATACACGTTGTTGTACGTCTATCACTGTGCAGGAATCATAGTTTGGCTACAGTATGCTTTGTAAGAACAAACAAACAAACAAAAACACCAAAAAACAGATGCATTTTCTTGTACACTCTAAAAAGCTCTTCATTTCCAAGAAAAGACAGGAGTGAGCAAAAGTGGAACAGTAGGGACAGGCTGTTGGTACATAGTGGTGCTGCCAAAATATTTCCCCTTTCTGCTTGGGGGAGGAGCAGGAGAGAGTTGAAGTCCTTACAAACATAACAGCCAGGCCTGGATCATTCCTGTTCCATACAGCACAGTGTTCTCCCCACCGTTGCTCCTGCAGTTTGTTGTTTCTTTTTGCTGAGTGTGGAAACAGACTTTTACTTACTGCAAGGTATTGGAGAATTCACACAGTAATGAAAGTGTAGTGATAACATGCCTGCTTCGGTATGTGCAGCTTTTGGGCAGAGAGTTCTTCCAGAAAATGGTGATGTTGTGTCTGATGCCCTAAATTTCCCTACCCCAAAAGTCCAATTAAAAGTTTACAAACAAAATCAAGTTCATTAATATATTTCATGCCTCTTGAAATGCTATTCTAATAACAGTTCTTGTCCCCCAGAGGAGGCCATTGCTGTCATTCTTTAGTGGACACTGATAGGATTTGAACGTTTCTAAGTTCCGCTTTTCTATTTAACACTTTTCTTCTGCTGCTCTGCTTTTTCATTGTCTGTGGCTCCAATTTGCTCATCTGTATTCAATTTATTTGGTGGATTTGAGAACTGCAGTAGTTAATGCTGAAAGCCATGAAGGCTGATAACAAACTACGAATCCTTTCAGTAAATCCATTTGAAATGAGTGCAGTGCTTGAGAAAGGTCTTGAGCAGACAGGACCAGAACCCAACCATGTTCCTGGTGAGCAGGAAGCCCTACCAAGGCACCGTTCCCCTTATTTTAGAAAAATGCTCCCCTTGCATGTGACTGACTCAATGGGACATGGCCCCATAGCTTTAGGGACTCGGTTCTGCAGGTGAGCTGCCAGCCAGCTGCTATAGGACCCGTGCCTCATTTTACTCTGCAGAAAGGACCTTGCTGCTAGCCATAGGAGCACTCCTGCAGAAGGCATGCGGAAGGAAAAGGGAGTGCAGCTCAACAGCTATTCTAGACTCACAAATGAGTTTGTGTATGAGTGCTGACTCATTAGTATTGCTCTGCCCTCACCTTGGCCATTTATAGCTCTGAGAAAGTCTATCTCTGCCTGTGCTGTATAATTCATTCTATACTCTTATGTCATTGGGCTCATAAATACATTAATGTACTGTAGAATGGGTATACCTGGCCAGTACTGGACTCCACAAATGGAGTTGCTGCCTTTTGGTTACCCTAGAAATATGCAATAAAATATCATTTAAGTAATAGGATGAAGTTAAAATCACTCTTCTAGCATGTTTCAATGTAAAACTTGGTTAACCAGTAGCCAGAGCAGTACAAGGCAGAATTGCTTCTGAGCGTTACTATTAATTATGTATTATTATTTATTAATAATTGATACTGCTTTTTTTAGATAGGCATAGGAGCTTTGAGCTAGTTAAAATGCCTAAGAATGTCATCTGTACAATCAGGGGTCAAAATTAGCAAGAATTGCACTGAGAGATCAGCACAAATGTAGTCCTGCACCTTGTTATTTCTGACAACAAGACGGGAGGGAAGGGAAGGTACAAGCACAGCTACAGTTTGCTCATGAACAATTCTGATGACCTCACTGTGCCTTATAGCAAACTTGCAAAGCTCTTTTGAACCAACAAGTTACTTTAGAAGTAGTGGGTGCAGTGGCACAGTGCATGTTGTTCCATGAGGGTGAATTCCGCAATGTGCACAGCAACAGCTGGGCTGGGATATATCAGCAAGAGGGACCATGAGCTGCAGGTGCTAAGAAAAGGCACTGACGTGTAGGAAGAACCTGCATGCAAAATGGTTTAGTTAATTCCAAATTATGATCTCAGCTTTTTCACTTACACTTCTGTCTGCATTAACCTCTTTATCCGTGATATTTCAGACTGGAAAGCCCTAGCCAAAATCCCACTTACAAGCACTGCCCACTTTTATTCTGTTGGGGTCTGGATGGAAGGAGCCCACATCTCATCTGCCATAAAAGTGGTGTCTTTAGAGTTTTCAGTGCATTTCTGCACTATTTCTAGCAGCCAACAGATTTGCTGAGGGGCTGAGCTGGAGGATAACCAAGGTTTTTGTAATCTTGAAATTTTGCATCTAGAGATGTTTCTCTTGCTTTTTTTTTCTTCTTTTCTGGCAAATATTTCTTCTAAAATAGTACTCAGAGAGTCACAGGCAGACTTCAGACCCCCAACATTTTCTCATGACCCTTTGCTTTCATTGGTGACATTTACCCATGTTTTAGTTAACTTTTTTTTATCATTTTGAGTTACCCGTTTCCTTCAGGAAACTTAATTTATTTGTGAAACTATCTTAAATGAATGGCAACCCTTAAACCCCTTGTTCCTCTTCCTCTCTAAGGTTCAATGATTTTTAACAATACAGAATACTAGGATAGGTCACTGCAGACTTCATTAATCATGTATATCAGATATTCAACATCCTTTCTTCCTGGGAGGAAGTGAATTGAGCATCCTTTGACTTTGGCTATATAAATGATAAAAGTATTGCTTCAGTTTTTCAGGAGTCAACATAATAAAGTGTCAAAAAACAAATACACTTTACAAAAGAGATGTTACTGTTTGGGCTAAGGGAATGTATTACTTCACTAGTGGTAATATTGATCAGATGTATGCACTAATTTATAGTTGCACTAAGTGAATAAATTGGCAGTGCAATGAAGACAGTGTTTTCCAGGAGCTGTAAGACAACTGTACCATGGAAAGTTTGATGCATATACCAGTACCAGGGAGTGGATTGAAAGTAGGAAATGTGTATTATTAAAAACAAACAAACAAAAACCTAATAAGACTTATTTCAGTCTAAGTTTTGTGCAGAACCTGAAGAATGTAACCTACAGTAGAATCATAGAAGAGGCTGACCTCCTCTCACTAAAACCTCCCTTCAGGTTGCTGTGGAGAACAAGGTCTCCCCTGAGCCTCCTCTTCCCCAGACTGAACAATCCCATTCTCAGCTGCTCCATAAGACTCAAGCTCCAGATCCATCACAGCTTTGTTGCCCTTTTCTGGGCACTCTCCAGGGCTTCGT
Source organism: Centrocercus urophasianus (assembly GCF_019232065.1). Lineage (NCBI taxonomy): Eukaryota > Metazoa > Chordata > Aves > Galliformes > Phasianidae > Centrocercus > Centrocercus urophasianus. The sequence continues at coordinate 79,484,148 of NW_024884253.1, read as the reverse complement.
TGTCTATCTTGTAGTGATGGGCCCAACACTGAACACAGTGCTTAAGGTGCTGTGTACAATGGGGTGATCATTTCCTTGTTCCTGCTGGCAGCACTATTTCTGGTGTTAATATAGATGTTAATTAGATTAGATTAGAATTAGAATTAGATGCTGATTCTGGTTATGTCCTTTCATGGAAGAACTATGAAATATTTTCATGAGTTATAACAGGGCTTTGTTGTTTCCGTAAAGATTCCCTCTCTATATAAAAGCATAATGTAAAAAAGGTGGCCATACAGTCCTTCTGGTCTGTATTGCAATGATGTTAACATGTTTGTGACACTTTCCTTCTAGAGACTATTTTAGTATTTCTCTTAAAGAAAAGCGCTGTGTGTGTGTGCGTATGTATATGGTGGTTCACAATCTGCAGCTGAGAATTGCTGCTATAGGTGATGGTATTTTTCTTGTTTTTGCCCATCATAGGTAACAATTTTAGAGACTCTCAGGACAGCAGGAAAAGAAAAGAACAAAAAAAAAAAAAAAAAAAACCCCAAGAAACAAAACAAAAAAATAGGATGTATCCTGATATACTTTTAGCTTTCCAAATTTGGCCTCACCACTGATACGAAGATTTTTTTACTTATTTTTAATAAGTGCCCTGCAGACATTTTGCACTAACTGGGAACTCTAAATAGCTGAGCAAGAAAAGAACTTACACTGAGCAGAGACCTGCAACAGGGAGCCGAAACTATGGGCCTAGTACAGAGCTGAAGAATTTAGAAAGCTGAATTGATTATCTCTGAGGAATTTCCCTCCAGAAAGCTTCTGTTTAAGCTACCAGCAGTTGAGGAGGCAATAATCTATATGACAAACATACTGGAGAAAATCTGTGGCTCTACTGGCATTGCAATTTTTATGTTAGCTGCTCCAGAGCTTGATTTCTGAGGGTTGTTGTTTTTTTTCCTTTGTCATCTGATGTCCCAAAATTTGCAGCTTATTCTGGATCAGTTTCATTCATCCTGATGCCAGGCCGTGCACTGGCTCCCTGTGTATCAGTTCTCAGTGCTGTTGATCCACCGATGTTGCTAATAAAATCAAACTAACAGAAAGTTTATTTGTAGTACAGCCCATTGAAAGAAGCCTTTCAGAGATATTCTTGATTCCTATATTATTGGATTATGGTTGCCTCAGTTACTATGCTTTACTGTTTTCTTAAGACAGTTGTGCTTTTAAAAACAGGTAAAAACTGCAGTAGCATATAAATATGTGGTGTCCACGGAGCCTGGACACATCCTCTAACATTTCTGCAGAATAATTGGACTGGCATTAGGAGTTTCCAAATGCTGGAATAGCTTCTTAGGGTGTAATATTTGTATGTGTAAGTCTGTGATAGACTCCTAACTTACATTTACGCTTTCTTGCTGTAGCTGGCCTTTTAAAATAAGTATTTCAAAGATGATGAGTTGTTTGGAGGGCCTCCTGTACTTAGTATGAACTGGTGGAGATCAGCTCAACTGATAGCACTAGATAAATAATGAAGGTGTGTCTATGTGTGCTCCCCCAGTGCTGATCTTTTTTAATGCATCCAGGTTTTATGATCTTGACTCATACTTATTTTCTGATCTCCAGCAGTTAATTGTTCCCTTGTGGAAATTCTAGGACAAAATGTGTTCCCAGCACTGTCCTTGGAGAAAGGCAGAATACACGTTTCTTGAAGCACATTTCTTTTTCTAAGGCTTTTTATTCCTGATGGTGTTGCTTGACTTATTTTTGTCAGTTGTCAGTGACAGAGCTGAATGAGGAAGAGGTAATGATTCTTCTTAAAATTTGCTATAGAAAATCTGCCTGCTTAGTTCACCTGTGAACAGGCCATCAGAAGACTCAGTAAGTGGACTGTGGGACCAGATGGCTGTCATGTGGGACAGTCCACCTTTGTCCCAAGGGGCTACTGTCACCTCCGAAATTGGCCTCTTGTGGTTGGAACAACCTCTCAGGAAAGGTCCCTAGACCATCCCAAGTTTCAGGCTGTGTATGATGGCGTTTTGAAGAGGGTGTCTGAAGTGGTAAACTTGTAATGGAGAGGACATTTGGGAAATTAGTGGATGGACAGGAGCATGGTAAATTGCTTTGGAATGCTCCTGAGCACGGCTTGTTGGTTGGCCTGGTGAGTATGATGTACTGATGCTGCTTTTGCCTGGAAACCGTGTCATATATTGCAAAAGTACTGAAACAGGAGTTGTGAAAGCTTGTTTCTTATTTTGCCTCCAAAGCAAATTTGTTGCTTGAGCTTCATCAAGATACTGTGTGACTGTGACTCTGGTTGAAAGCATGTACATTTCTTAAGTGGCTTCCAAACACCTTACTACTATTGCTACTACTTAGGAGAAGTTTGAGGATCTATACCATCTGGCCCTACTACTGCTGTTCTGGACAAGGACCATTGCAATTTCAATGTCACAATGGGACATTGTGAGAGGGGCAGAAAGCCAGTGACAATGTTAATTTTCTAAAGTTTGAGTACTCTTAGCATGATATCAACAACATCCAAACATTAGTAGTGGTTATAAAATTGCACAGCCTTAAAAAAAAAGAAAGATCCAGACACATGCCAGTTCTATTAGAGACCCCATCTGTGCTTCTACTGGTTCAAAATGGAGAAAATCGCTTGCATAGTATGTTGATCAACTAACTATTATAAACTGTATCTCACAGTAACATCTTGTTTCAGTGGTGTACAGCTGCTTCTGTCTCTCTGTGTTTAATTCTCCTTTTTTGTATCTTTTCCCATGCTTCTTTCTCAGAGCTTTGCATCCAATGGAGGAATTGATAAAGTCTTTAAAATATTTGGTTTGAAGTCTGAATCTGAAAAAGCACACTCAGTAACAGCCCTTCAAATGAATTCAGTAGACTCTAGATCAGTACCTAATCATAAAAGGCAAGGAGCAATGATATACCCTCTGTTCTATTTCCCCACTAAGCTATAGATGTTATATCTTCTTTTGAAGACTTGCAGGGATTTAAAGCTGATTCTCAGGCTGCCCTGTGGTGTGGAATGATCCGAGGGGCGCTGCAGCAGCAGAACTGCCTTATAGAGCCCACGTCCCTGTGGGGAAGGTCATGATTTGGCAAGGCATCGTGCTTGCTCTGTCTCTGCCTGCTCTTACTTCCCACTCTACTTTCCAGGATCCCCACCCAATTGGGCTAACACAGTGGCTTGTGGGATCCCACTCTAAATGAGATCGGGGAACCAGTTTAGATTATAACTCCTTATCCCTTCCTCTTCCACAAATGATTATGGCTTGTTTTTTTGTTTGCTTGTTTTTAAACCAGATCCTTCCCTTAATTGGTTTTACACTTTGGCCTCACAAAGAGGTGTGTTGACAGAGCTGAAGATGAACCATCTGCAGTGAGGAGCAGGCACGTTAAGGGAATATCCAGGGAATTGTTTGAAGGGTGTTTTCTCCTGATTATGCAGTGCAGGAGCTCAGGGTAGTTAACCCAGGAGACTGAAGTGAGAGGCTCCTGCTCATGGTTTAGCTTTTACTCTGTGAATATTTCCCCTGAAATTGCTGCTTCCAGGAAGAAACCTTAGTCTAACTGTATCAGCTTTTGGTTTAAAGGAATGCCTATCTGTTGATGGATCTCTTTCAAACATGAAGTAAATTTAGACTGATCTACACTTTTAACTAAAAGTCATGCAATACTTCAGTTGATTACGAATCACGCAGTGTTATAACTGTGTTTATTTTAGTTGTTTGTCATTGCAAATCAGCTCAGACTGAAAGCAGAGAAAGATTTGCATGAATGACTGCAAACAAAAACTTGCTGATTTCTCCAGACTCTGGTTAATTGACCATCCACCAACTCTGGGAAATAATTAAAAAAAAAAAAAAAAAAAGACAAAACAGATGTAAACTGTGACCAGAAAAATAATTTTTAAAAATATCCTTGAAACACCAACAAAGAACATACAGCACAAGGCAATAGCAACTGCTGCCTTTTGGAGTCCTTAGTATTCATTCAGAATAGGCAGCAGAGCAAGGGCATACATGACCCTTGGACCTCACTTCTTGTTGGCAAAGAGCCACCCAATTGTTGCCTGTGATAAACATCACCTCCTCTTCCTTGGCACTGACAGCATTTCCCACAGGGATTGACAGCAGCACTGCAGGATTTTTGAGGGCCTCTCGGATGAAGGTTGTGACTGAAAATCAGAGCCCAAGTGGCAAGCCAAGGAAGGGCCTGTGCAGTAAGTCATGTAGAAAAGATAGAAGAGCCTTTGTGTGAGAAGGAAGCTGTCTGCCAAGTTTCAAAGAGTATCTCTGAGGAAATGCCTGTGGAGTCTATGAATATACCCAAGGAATGTTTCTCCTGTCTTGTTATGTTTTGGAGAGTTATTTTACTGCAGTGTATAAACCAAATGCAAGGTCTAAAACAGTTTGGTGTTGGTCTCTTGGCTGGTCATGTAGGAGGGACGAAGAGAGGATGTACAAATGACCTTACTTGCACTTCTTGTTTGAAGGGTGCATTGTACAAGTTTGGACAATGGGTGAGATTAGTCTGCTTGGAAGAAGCTGCATGTTAATCTTTGGGAGATGCTTAGTGCTGGGGGAGAGACGAAATGTGTCAATGCCCGAGGGAGAAGTGCAAGAAGAAGTCAGCCAGTGGTGCAAATTTAGATATTTTGTTCTGCTTTTGCAGAGCTGGCACCATTCTTAAACATTTTCGAATGTGCTGATCGAGTGTGGTGCAGTGTGGAGCCTCCTGCACAGACTGCTGCAAGATCAATGGGCAGGAGTGTAGCTGGGCTTGCTGACTCAGCCATAGTGATTCCAGTGTTTCCCCACATCCTGCTGGTTTACCTCCTCAGCACCGATGTCACCGATTTCAGTCAAAGGCAGTCATGAATATGTCACCTCTTGCAGTCAGTGAAGGCAAACACAGGGGCGAGCAGCCCCCCACATGCACATATGTGGTAACAGCAGTCAGTGGATGCTGGCAGCTGCACAGCAGCAGCGCCTTTACGACGCACACAGCTGTTCCACATCCGAGGCAAGGATGTCCCCTGTGCTGCTACGGCAGATGTCAGACATGGCACATTAGGGGACAGGGTGCCACTGCAGCCCAGCCAGGAGGCTGTGAAAGAAAGGGCACAAAGCAAGGCTGCATCTGTTCTGGAACAAAGGACATCTGTCCCTGGCCTGAGCAGCTTTTGGCATGATTTCACAAGGACAAAGGCTCAGGTTGGCTGATACAAGGCTGGTACTCCATAAAGCAAGCTGTAGGGTCGTAGGCTGTCCAAATGTTTGCTGACAGTGAGGCAGTGATCTGGCAGAAGTGAGGTTTTATTCTATCTATGGGGAGGGTGTAGCACAGGATGAGAACCATCCTTTAATCATGCATCTGTCTGTGTTTTAGAATCTGTGCATTACAAAAACTAAACTACTATCAGATTATGCACAACAGATGTTCTGTTCAAGTACATTTATGTGTGACATCCTCGTATCAGGAAAATGTCTTGCTTTTTTAGAAACTGGGTTTATCTGTTGCTTTCTCTGGGTTATTGAGTTTTTGTTGGGAGGACAACTTATTTATTGAAAGGCTGCAAACCACAAATGCACATCTGCCTTCTGCATGAATGTGAGTCTTACAAGGGGGAAAATATTTTAGAAAGGACATTTGTACTGTGCCTTCAGTACAGTATTCTGGAATGAGCTGAACATAACAAATTCTAATTAATAGCTTGCTTAGCATCATTGTTCAAAAATATGCTGTACTTCCTTCCCTGCTCTGCTGGTGCCAGCGCTGGCTGTAATACCCTTTAGCTGGTGGGATCACAGCAATTTATCAGAGTGTGTGTGCATGTGTGCACACAAGTATAATGCAGAGAAGATTTAGGAGAACAATATCATGAGAAACCAGAACAGACTGGGTTATTCATTACTATGACGGTGCTAACAAGATGAATATGTTTAGCTGTTATGTACTGAAAAACAAAAGAAAATGGCCATTAGCATTTTAACACCTTTCAACTTTCCCCTGTGTCTTCCTTTTTATGTTCAGCCCCAGTTGCCGCACGCCTGCTTCTGTGAGCATGAGAGACAGCCAGCAAAATCCTCACTGAGAACTGCTACACAAGTGTACAAACACACAAGAACTCTAATGGAACCATAGAATTCTTTGAGTTGGAAGAGACCTTTAAAGGTCATCTAGTCCAACTCCTCTGCAATAAACAGACACACCTACAGCTACATCAGGTTGTGAATGGAAGTATCAAAAAGCTCCAAAATTTGTGGTTGTTACATATTACCTCGTAATCATTTGCTGGCGCCATTGTGTTCTGCTCCCATGCTTGATAGTGTAAAGATAGAACAATGAAGAATTATTTTAGCATAGTTTATAAAGCTCTATTGGGGGTGGTCTCCACTGTCCAAGAGCCTTTAACTTTACATTTTGTAATAATAGTTACTGAAACCACTGTCCTTATCCTGCTGTATGAGAAGCTGATTTTCCTCCTGCATCTTTAAAGAAGAATAAAGTGTATCTATGGGGAACAAAGAACAGAGATACATATCCTCACCCTACTCAATGAATAGGAAATTTGAACAAAGAAAGACAAAGAAGTTCAAAATTGTAACGTTCTCCTAGATGGTCTGAAACTTAGCTGCTTCTGGTGCATCTGCTGCAATTGCACTCTTAATGGAGAGTTGTAAGGCAAAAACACAAGATCCAGATGAACTTTGTACAGCACGATGTATGGAGTTAAAACAAAAAAGGTGGAAATTGTTACTGTGTGTACAAGAGTGTGCAGATAAAATTTCAATGTCTGGCAATTATATGAGAAATTAAGTAAGAGAATATTTAGAAATTGTCTAATTTTCAACTGCTAAGTGAGGATTTTCTTTTTCAGAACAATTTGCTACATACTGCTGTTTGAATGGCTTTTGCAAATATGCATTTGTAATAGCTTTTCTGAGATAGGAGCAATCTGCAATGCTGGAGAACCTGTTAATTTCCTTTAGCCCACAAAATGACAAAAGTAAGTACAGAGACATAGGGAATATTCACCTCAGCTGGTTTTCTTCATCTAGTTTGAAAGGCTGAAATAAAACTGTAGGTATCATGTGCAGCCAGTGGAACCTCTAAGGAGTGATTGAGAGTGCCTACATGAGGGAGGTTTCTTGACTCTGTTAACTAAAACAAGCATTCTGAACTTGGGCAGTGAGAATCCTCCACTTGAACTGAGCTGATATGCTGCATCCTGAGATAAACCCCGGAGTCCTTCTGCAATGATTTAACCACTTGGAGCCTAGTGGGTTCATCCCAACAGCCGGATAACATCATCACAAGACTTCTTTCCCATATTTTTCAGGAATCTGGGAATTTCCAGAATTTGGGAATCTGGAGAGGTCCTAATCAACTGTAATCAACTGGAAGATGGCAAACATCCCTGTTTTCAGAAAGAGCAAGAAAGAGGAACCTGATAATTACAGGCCTGTCAGTCTCACGTTAGTGCCTGGTGAAATTATGGAGATTATTGTAGGATCTATTAAAAAACAGCTGAGTGACAGTGCTGTCATTAGTCACAGCCAACACAGGCTCATAAGGGGAAGGCCCTGTTTAACAAACTTAAGTTTCATTTTATAACAAGGTACCCAGTTGATGAAGGGAAGTTGGTTGATGTAATCTTAGATTTCAGCAGAATGTCCAGCACACAGCTTCAAAAAACGCAGTGCAGTGGGTGAGCAACTGACTGATGTTCAGGTTCAAAGGTTTGACTGTTTCTAATGATTGGAGTTACATCAGGCTGGCAGGCAGTCACTGGTGAACAGGACTCCATTTTAGGGCCAGTTCTGTTTAATTCCTCGTCAATTACTTGGGTACAAGAACTGAAGGTTTACTAAGTTTGCAGATGACAGTAGATTGGGAGGAGCTGTTGACTCCCTTGAAGGCAGAGAAGGCCTTGCAGAGCGTTCTAGACAAATCGGAGAGCTGGGCAGTCACCAACTGCATGAAGCTGTACAGCATCAGGTGCACTTTGCTGTACTGAACCTCATTAGGCCCTTATTATTGAAGGCCCACCTTTCAATTTTGTCGAGGTCCATCTGGATGGTGTCCCTAACAGCAAACTGATTCCACCTAAGGTTTATTCAAACATGCATTTCTAATCTACAGGTGTCCTGGCATCACTAGGAGGGTGCTGGAGTAGTAGAACTGAATAGCTTTGAAGAGAATGGTAGCTGATAGAAGTTCATGAGAGCATTGTCACTGAAGGAGATACAGAATCCATACCTTAGGTGGATTGGAGGTGTAACGTACTAAACATGGCCCAGCAAAGTATCTATTCCATTAATTAGGAAGTGCAGGGATAGGTCTCATACTTCTACCACAGACCTGTTCAAATTAATCTGCTGGAGTTTTTCATTCCCTGAATTCCTCAAACACTGAAGAAGTTATATATAGCCTAAGTTTTTGGAAGGCAGCCACTTGTGAGAAGGACAGTAGCTGGCATGCATTGCTGCTATGACTGGCACTGAGCGAAAATCTAATGATACACAAAGTCAAATAAGTGTTGTGTTGAAAGGTAATGAATTCCTTAAGCAATCATTACTATAAGGTGTTCGCTAGGAGAGCAAAACACCAATATGGCATTTATTTTATTAACAAAATAAGAAAAGCCAGACAATTTTTTTTCCCTGATTTTCCACCCCCTCAAGCTATCTGAAACAGAACAAGAGGCATTGTTTACTTACTGGTTTAAAGCCAATTCTCTTAGTAAAAACTTTCCTATATCTGAAATAGGAAGGATCAGTAATTTGCAATGTCTATTATAGCCTTTTAAGATGTGTTTTAGGTTGTTGTTTCAAAATTAAATATTTAAGGTTTGCACAGTACTGAGATAAATTAAGAAAGTTCATCTTTTGCAAAGCGACGTTCTCACTGTTCTCAGTTAGCCTTAGCCCTCAGCCAAAATTTATATCCAAGTTATGTGCCACGCCCCAAATAAATGCTAACATCATCATAATAAGAAAAGAATGCTTTGGAATCACCACAATGAAAGCTTCCAGAATTATCTTGGTGACTGAGTCATAAGCAAAATCACAGTGACAAAGATGGATAAGTCATAGGGATTAATGGAGACCTTGTGTCTCTGTAACTGTTAATTCTTCTACATCATAGGCTCCATTTCTGTTGGGGAGGTGAACAGGCAATCTAGATGAAGAGTGTGGACATGGTGAGTCCTGAACATGTGCAGAATTTGCCCCGGTTCTGGTCCTTGTTGCTCTGCCACACCTCTGCACTTAGCCAAATCCAAGCTCTAGAGCCAAATATCTGCTTATCTTGAGCTTACACTGATACCTTAGCTGTTCAACTGGCCCTAAAAAAGAGTTGGGATAGAATTGCAAAGAATGGGAAGGAGGGTATTTCTATTAAAGTTACTGGTGGTAAATGAAACCCATCATTTCTTCACAGGATTTAGCATGTGAGTTTACTTAAATACACTCTGGGTTATTACTGTCCCCAGAGAAAGCTCTCCCAAGGCTCCCTTTTTTTTTTTTTTTAGGTCTCTTGCTAACTTCTTTACAGTTCTTGACATTACAAAGAGCCATTGATTCTCTAGTAGAAAGTAAAAAAATTAACAATGGTAGCTCTTAACTAACAAAATGCAGTTTTAAGAATCTGAGTGCTCTGCCCCTCTGTCCCAAGTTCCCCGTTGCTTCCTGTTGTACATCGATGCCAGTCAAAGGCATGCTATTGTTGGTTTGGTTTTGTTTTGAACAGATCTTTCTCTCTCCATTTTATTCCAAGACTTTTTTGATGGATGTGACAGAAATCTGAAAGCTGTAGTTTTTATTTATTTACTTACTAACTTATTTTTTAAGCTCCTGGGATGATCATTTGCTTTACTCTGAGGAGTTATTAATTATGTGGTATGAATATGCATGGTTTTAGAGACTGCAAACAGTCTGCTTGCACAATGGTCCTATGGTAAAAGGCAGAGAAGCCTCATCATGGTACCCGTTAACGCTGTTTTAGTTAAGAACCTGTCAGTCTCCACTGAAACTCCCATTATTCAGGATTTTTGAGCAATCTATAAATATTTGCTCTGGTAAAAAGAGCTCAGCTGAAAAGCTCCTATTTTTAGCTGGAGGTTAAGTTTGGTTGTTTTTGTTGTTTTCTTTTTCCATCTCCTTTTAAAAAGATGCTCTCAAGGTTAATGGAACTATAATTTGACCTCCCTTTATAATACTATGTCTGTTTGCCCTCTGTTTGTATTATTTCTTGTATGTATGAGTATTCCCCTGACGAATGTCTCACAACATGAGTTGCTACAAAAGATGCAGACCAAATAGCAAAGCTCATATTAGCAACCTGTTCAAGACTGAATGAAATAGCAGTCAGGTTATGGTATATCATCTGTCACAAGGTTTTGAATCTTTGTTAGAAAAAAATGTCCTGTAATTAATCCTATCAATGCTTGCTAAGGGAACTAATCATGCGACAGGGTGTACCTGTGCTGCCCTAAATGCTCAGTGAATGGGATAGTCTCTTGCCCTGACCCAATAAAGTGTTTTCACAGGGAGAGTAGCCTTTGTGACACATAGGTTTGATGGATTCATGTCTGATTAAATGGTATGTGGGTACTCAGGGTGAAGGAGTGGAATTTTTTTTCTTATTGTTCATCCTACAGCAAGCCTGTTAGTGGGAGCAATCAGAATTATCATCAATCACAGTGAACTGAACTGAGCTCAGCTGTCCTTATTATTAAAGGCCCAGACCAATTGCTTTAAAGGTTGTATGTTATAAACTCTTTTAAGGACTGTTGCACATTTCGATTATTTTTGTTGGTGTTCATCTACCTAGCTGGCATCATATACACAGATATAGACACAAAAGGGAAAATATTTGTTTGGCCCTCACTCATCTGTGTTTTTAATTTGAGAGGTAAGGAGTGGAGTTTTAAACACTGAGCTTTCTGTGTTCATTCATGTAATAAATCATGTGTTTAAAATATACTTTCCAAATCTTGACCTTGGAAACTGAGAAAAGCAAGAATTCTGGTCGTAGTGCAGTCTGAGTTTGGCCCATTAGGCCATAAAGAGAATAAAAATGTTTACAATTTTGGTTCACATCACTGACAAGATATATGTTTGAAAGGTACAGAAACCACATCTAATTTCATGCTTACTGCTTCAACAGAGTCTGTGACATACAAATGTTACTACTTTCTGTAAATATGTTAGGGAGTACTAAATTAGTGTCACATACAGAAGTACATAGGACAACAAATGGATGCACCAAAAAGTGAGAATGAAGCCAGCTGTTGTAAAAGAGTGGCTGCTCTCCATCTGTTTTTAAAAGTTACAGTGATTGAGATGGGTTCCTGATGGCTGGGAAGAAGGAAACATTACACCTGCTTTCCCTCAATTCATGGGAAGGTTGTGGAAGCATGTGAAACAGCATCTGGAGTATTATGTCTAGTTTTGACCTTCCCGATACAAGAAACACACTGACACAGTGGGGCTGAGGTCAGAGGAGGGCCACCAAAATGTTCAGAGACTTGGAGCACAAGATGTTTAAGAGGATGGGAGAGCTGGGTCTGTCACCCCATGGAAAAGAAAAGGCAGAGGAGAGATCTTACTGCTGTCTACAACTGCTTAATGGGTTACACCATGACAGGACAAGAGGCAACAAACACATCTGATTTCATATAATTTTTTTTCCCCATTGAAATGGTCAAACACTGGAATGTGTTCTTAGAAGAGCTATAAACTCTCCACCCTTGAAGATGTTCAGAACAGAGCTGAATAAGCTGCTGAACAACCTAATTTAACTAGGTCTGCTTTGAGGAGGAGGTTGGACTAGAGACCTTTGGGGTTCCCTTACAATTTGAATGCTGTATTTGAAGAAAATAAGATACTCTATTTATTTCAGGAATTGAATGGAACAACCCTAAGTCATGTGACTGGTGTTAAAAACATTGTACTTGAGAGTTCGTCAGTCCTCCAGTCCTTCATGTCTGTGTTTCCAAGTTTGCTCTGTCATAAGAGAGCAATTGGAACTGTTTCAGATTGTGCCTATCTCTGGGGTGTGGGGGGCAATTACAGTGACACAGGAGAAAATTTTCATGAGATTGTCACATGTGGAAAAGATTTAGCAATAGCAACTTAGGTCATGGTGAAACTTGTCATCAACAAGTTTTTTTTAGGCTCATCCACTCCTGTCATTCTAAAGGATTTGGTTCATCATATAGCCTTTCTGCAGGAGTTCTGCATCACAACAGCTCTACTGTTAACTCTGCTGTAAAATTTTAGCAGTGTATAGAACTGGAACACGCTAATTAGTGTAGCAAGCCCAGAAAATGTGTTATGTACAAAACAGTACACAATTAAAGCCATTCGTGTAACAGCTTTTCAGCAAGGATTTTGTAATTTTGTAAAAGGACTTAGGCTGAGTTTATACTAGTAAACTCAACTTGCCTGTGAGTGTTCCCAACCGCTGAGGCCAACTGCTGTGGAACAATCTCTATCTATACTGCTGAACTGGGTTTGTCTGTGCTAGGTGGCTACAAGCAAGCTGCTGCTCGGGGGTGGTTCCTGGCATGTTCTCACTACCAAAACAGGTGCAGAAGTTGCCTGGGAAAGCAATAGCTGGAGCAGGCTAATTTCATGCCAGGGAACTCTCTCACAGTTTATTAGCGTAGGTAACAGTGTTGGAATTTCATAGGCACATCATGAGCGTGCTTGAATTTACTAGGCTTAGCATCTAAGGCAGAAGAACTAATAGATCTTTGGGATGAGAATGGAAGATTTAAACTTAGGCTGTGACCTATTCCTGAGACATCAAATTCTGTCAGATAACCCAGATTCCTTCCCAGTACTAGCCTGCTGGAAACTTTGGGAGGGGATGGCTCAGCCTTTTGCATTGCCTTCTGTCTTTATACCGGAACTTTTCTAGTTAATGTTACTTTAATGCTTTTCTCACTAGCGGTAACTGATATGGTGAGCCTTAGGTCAAGAATTAGTAAGCAAATTTAAAACTCAATTAGATTTCTTCTGTAACTGTTCTCATCCATGAATAAGTATGTGTACAGAGTCTCTTGCAAGGAAATAGTGCAGACAAAAGAGTGAGAGTCCTCTTTAAGACAGTGAATTCTTTGTGACTTCAGCTAATAACAGCAAAAGTGTGTTTTGTTGTCCCCATGTGATACCTTGAAAAATCTTCTGTGGTATAAACAAGATTTATGTTTCAAATATCTCCAAATGAACAGAACTAGAAACAACTCCCATTGCTACGGAAACCCAACTGGGCATGCACTGCAAACCCTAGAATGACAGAATATTTGAGAAGTTAAAGCTCAAGGGAGTTGTTTACTATATACGAGTAGAACTCTAGCTTATGCATACATAAATCTAATCCACAAAATATGTGCAATTTGAATGAACCTGGTCAAATAAGAACAGTAACTGTTCTTGAGATGGGAGAATACTAAGTGTTGAAGTGGGGCGATTGCTTGAGTCAGTTCTGACATGTTTTTTGTCTTTTTTGAACATTATTTTTATTGTAAGTATAGAAGAAAACCCTCCATTTTTGATGGCTTCAAAAACAGCGTTGGAAGAAAGTCAGTGCAATATTCCAAGGGCGTTACTGGTGCTCTGGCTCCAGTGCCTGCATACGTTTCTTTGTTTTTGTTCATAATGCAATTTTTCAGATGTGAAGGACAGAATGCAAATGGCAGTGAGAATCTCCTGGCTTTCTCCTTTTCCTGCCTGTGGAATGCACTCATGCAAGATAGTATGGTACCAGAAGGTGACGTGTTTTCACTGGATGGTCTCCTATTGTGGCAAACTGATGGTATCTGCTGCAATGACGTTGTGATTACTTCACAGTTGATGGCAATCCCTTCTGAGACTGCAGGAACAAAGTCACTGAAATAGTTGCCAGGTAAAGCCATTCACTTTTCAGTGTGAGGTCATTTCTACATCTGTCCTAGCAAAAGAAAATGTCTGTGGTCTTTCACAAATCTTTGAAAGCTTCTGTGCCTGTCCAAGAATGCTCCTAGGAAAGCATCCACCAAACTTTGCTCCATGGAACCTACCGTGTGCAGGAGGATACAGAAAATAATTTTGACTGGTTGCAGGAGTTGTATCAGGATTTAGGTTGGATATATTGCAGTAAGTGGCAAATGCTGGGGCTGCAAGGATAGATGTAAGAGGCCTCACTATTTTGCATTACATTCTACTTCTGACTAAAGAAGGAAAATTTTGTGAACTTGAAGAAGTTCACTGGCTCAAACATTTGGAATCACATCTCTGAAGCTGTTTTTCTGCTGAAATCAGTGAATAGACTTTCACTTAAGTTCTACTCCCTTAAACCTGTATGTAGGGATAGGAACAATGTCAGTGTGACACAGTAGACATCTCACAAACTTTTCAATTTATTTTCTATCAGCTGCTTTTTGAGTCTAATATTCAATTGTAAAACAATTATACATGATATTAGCATTGATGGCCAATAAGCCATCTATCTTCTTTTTATAGAAGCCACATATTGCTGTTTAATATTAGAGTCTTTCTCCACAAATATAAGGAATGAAAGAGTTTTGTTCTAATTTGAGACATTTTTTATACAAGTTTTAAGCTGGTCTTCAAAAACGATCCTTTTTTCTCCCTGTTTTGAGGTTGTGGACTTTAATACTAATACCACAAATATTTCTGGTCACTCTCCTTGAAGCAAGGAGAATTAGAACTGGTAGATGCAGAAGAGGGCAGTGAGAAAGATCAGCATGTGACAGTGATCCTGCCTTACAGTAGGAAATTGAAGGGAATGATTTGTTTAACTTCACAAAACAAAAGCAGAAATGGGATGTGTTTGCTGTCTGGAAATGTATCAGGTGGGTAAATACCAGAGAGGAGAAAAGGAGCCATGGGTGCTCCAGAATACAAATGACTAGGAATAAATTTAAGCTTGAAATTGGGAAATAGTTTCTAGGCATTCTAACAGTAGCCCTGCAAATAAGATTCATGACTGCTTTTAAGATTAACTTGCTATGATTGCAAATAGGAAAGGTTGGTGTGGAGAAATAAAGCTGTTGTCAGGATACCTGTTGCAGAATGCATTGCGAAGAGATACTCCTGCATATTTTAACAGATATTTCTACCTACTCTAGCACTGATATTTTTCAGCAGTTTTCAGCAAGGATTATTGCAGGAGGGCCCAACAGCAGCATTCTCAGGCAAGCAGTTCCTGAAATGTCCTAAAAAAGGGACATTTGGGATTGCCCCTTCCCTCACAGATCAAATCGTGCTGGTGAATTTCCAGCCACATGAGGACAAGAAAGATTATTTTGTGTTGTGGAAGAAAAACATAAGTAAAAGGCTAAGTTAATATGGACTGAAAAAAATGAAAAAAAAAGCAGATCCTGTACACTGGAAACTTAGATTGGCCTAAAAAGTAGGCAAATGGAGGCCAGTAAGTGACAATTTAAAAAAAAAAAATGTTTTTTAATTTTTTTTTATGTTTCCTGAAAGTACAGGAAAAAGGAAGAAATTTCCCTTTTATCATGGAGTCAAGTCTCATCAAAATGGGTGAGAAAATTTGCTGAATCACACCAAGAAGGTATGAGTGTCACAGTTTGACTGAAAGACTGCCCTTAGAAGATGAGAAGACTCGTGCCTTTCTGTGGAGAATGGCTCTGGTCTGACTCATGGGTGATGACCAAGCCGTGAGCAGCTGAGACACAGCAGACCTGTATGGCAGATCCTGAACTTGTACCTGAGGGCTGAAGGCAGAAGAAATGCCCTAAAGCATTCATTGGCAAAATCGTTGAAGAGCAGCCTTATGTGATGAATAAATATGAGTGTTTGAGAATTTTACTATTTTTTCCTTGCTTCATTATTATTTTGATGCTTCTTTTTTTCTTCTTGTGATCACTTCAAGGAGAGCTCTTTCCTATCAGAAGTTTACCAGAGATGCTCTGACATCAATTCCCATTTTGCACTTGAACCTGTAAAAATGAGCAACAGAGCCCAATCATGGATAAGTTAATAATCACAGGAGTGATTTGGACATGTCCAACAGAAAAGGGCTCCAGCCTTCAACAAGCACAACTGTTTCACATGTGTTCCCATGGTGATAATTCTGAGGTACAAACACGGTCCTGTCAGTCTTGAAACTGTTTTCATGGCTGTATGACTGTGGGTCTGTTAATCCATTTGGGCAACACAGAAAGTAGCAGAACAGAGGTCAGAACAGGTGATATGGTACATTCAGACATGACCTGTCCAGTAGAAGCAGTGCCCACACAGGTCAGCAGTGCCTCAAGAAAATGGCGTAGGCCTATTTGGGGTATGCCTCCAATATCAGACTGCCCAAAACATGCAGTAACCTTCTGTCACCACCAATACCTACTGTCTAGATCAATGGTGTACACTGGAAAATAGGTCAGCTAAATTCCTCTCACATGTCTACATTATCCTTGTTGTGGAGCATACTGTACAGTGAGATATTTGGCCCTGAATGTGATTTATTTTTTTGCTTGCTTGCTACCATGCGATATTACTCTCACATTTTTCCAGTATGTCAGAACTCTGTGATACTTCTCCTTGCTCCTGCTTAGATAACACTATTTTATGTGTAGTTCATCCAATCCACCTAACAAAGTATATAACCTTTTTACTTTAATATGGACCATGTGAGTGATACAGAAACCCAGTCCTGTTATTTTACTCATGTTTTAAAGGAGATTTATTGGCTATTGGCATAAATAGCTGTTCTTGCCCTTGACTTGTTGCCTTGTGTTCAAAATGGAGATAAGATAGGTAAAGATTCTTCTTTACTTCACAGCAGTTTTTCAAGGTTAATGTAATTAATATGTCCTAACTATTGTCTGGAAGGTGCTAAGAGGATGGCAGGGTCTTATCACTATTGCAAGTAAAATGTCTGCTGCCTAATAAATACCTACAACAGTGCAACTGGAGCCATCAGAGGAAATTTTTCCTCTGACTTGCATTCAGCCAAATCAATTTGAGATCCTCTCGTCCCAACTTCAGTATAAGGGTTTAAGGAATATATGAAGCCATACTGAAAAATATTAATCAGCCAGCTGCTGGTGGTGACATCAGCTTGCCTCATACAAGGAACAAAGCATGTATTGCTAACTCTTTCTAAATAAAGCAGATGACTTTTCATTTTTCCTTTTTGAAGAGCAGATTTCCTTATGGAAAAGGAAAAAAATACCGCCTCACAACACCAAGGCAACCAGTCTCATTCCAGCACTTTCAGGTTCTGTTTTTATTCCTCTGGGCTCCCTCTTACTTCCAATTATTTATGGAACAAACTGTGAGTCACATGGTGGAGCTGGAATGATTCAGGAGTTTGTTGAGCGAAGAGAAACAGGAAAAGAAGGGCTTAGCGGTCCAGGCAAATGACATCAGTGCTTTGGCATCCTATCCCAGGCCTTGGAAAATGCAGCCCTTGCTGCAAGAAGGGTTGCAGAGCAATGCTTGGAGGCAGAAGCAGTTTGGCATTTTGACAAGCCAGCAAAATAATGCTAGTCATGGTCTTGTAAGATGTACCAATAGAGAGTAGTTAAGGGAGAAATATGGATATGTAAGTTGTAGCAAGGGAAGTAGCTGAAAATACCAAAGAAAAATCCAATCTAGATGGGCAATTCTGCACCTATAAAAAGTACAGAAACTGTTAGGAGCATCTAATCTTTTTTAATATTCTTTATTGGATTGCCAGCACAGGTTTGCGTGGCTGGATTCTTTTTTTTTTCTTTCTTAAAAGTAGAAATTATGCCTAGGTGACAATTCCTGTGAATTCTGCAAGCAAAAAGCTCGCAAAGAGTTATTTATGTTCCAGGATTATGAAAAGGAAATTGCGAGACACTCATGACAGCTATGTATCTTTTGTCCCTTGATTCTTGAAACTGTGCTTTGGTGCCTCAGAAGAGATTATTTGTAAAAATTTGAGATGAAGTAGCATGTTTGCAATGACGTATTTTCCTTTCAAAGAGGAGCTTTGGCTTAAGGACCACTCAGTGGCATAGCTGATAAGACCTGGTGAAAACCAGCATGTTGCTGTAGCTCAGCAGACAGTGCCTAGGACAGTGGTTGTCTCTGCAGTTCCTACAATACACAAGCAACACAAAAATCAGCAGTGTTGCCTGGTTCTTCTTGCAGTGCCTAGTTTTTCTTGCATGTTCTAATGTAAAGGTAACATTGGTATATACCTCAATGGAAAATCAAGTGAGTACTGATTTCAGGGTTTTTTTTTTAATTTGATTTGTGAGGCACTGGCACAGCTATTCCCTTATTTGCTTACTTTTGTCCATTATATACCATTTTTAAAGAATGCATATATGTTTACTGTAGCAGTGAAGTTTTACTGATATGGTATCTGAAGACACACCTTGTGACAAGCTGTGGAAAACCATCATCTAAAACAAGCTCATAATACAGAATATATTTTACAAACCACATTGTTAGGATCTTTCTGGTGGAATCACAGAATCATAGAATGGCCTGGGTTGAAAAGGTCCACGGTGATCATCTAGTACAACCCCCCTGCTATGTGCAGGGTCACCAACCACCAGACCAGGCTGCCCAGAGCCACATCCAGCCTGGACTTGAATGCCTTCAAGGATGGGGCATCCACAACCTCCTTGGGCAACCTGTTCCAGTGCATCACCACCCTCTGTGTGAAAAACTTCTGAAAGTTTTAGCTTCTGCAGGTATTCAACGCTGCTTCAGAGCCTCTCTGCCCCACACCCGGGAACTGCATTTCCTTTTTTTGCCTTTGGCTGTGGTTCAGTGCGAGGAGGAAAGGTAGTGCGAGGAGAGTAACAAATGTCTTTTTTTGGAGAAGTGACCATCCCCACGAGACCTTTCCCTGCCAGTCGCTCCAGTGCTGCCACCACGGGCACGGCTGGCTCAGAGTTGCAAAAATAAACTAATGACTCAGTGGGAGGAAATCTGAGGAATGACGAGTGTTTAAAACAGCCTTAATTGAAGCCTTATATTTTGTCAGCGTAGGCACGTGTTCAGGTTTACAGCACTCCAAGAAAGCATAAGGCTATACAGGGAAATGCTGCGGCAGCGGTGGGTTGGCGTGTGGGAAGAGGAGCTGGATGTTCCCCTGGCAGTTCAAAGAGTGCACAGGAGAATGGCGAGCACTCCCATAGAGCAGCAGCCAGTCGGAAGCCAGCAGGCCCTGTGGGGTTAGTCGTGTTGGGTCACAAGATAAGACATTCACCGATGACTCCAGCACATGCTGCAGATTGCTCGCTTTCATATGTGGGAAGCACAAATGAAATCAGTTAATTCCCCTCTTTCCTGGCAAAGTAAACAAAATAGCTGTTTTGATTGGGTAGAATATTTCAGCAGCATCCAAATTTTGTTGACCTACTTAAATTTCTTTTCAAATCACATTTGGTCAATTTTTGAAGTAGAAAAAATGTTATATGAAGAAGTAGTCAATTATTTTGGCTATCTGCAGTTTTCACTTTTTTTTTTTTTAACTTAAACTGTTGTATGATTTTGTACCAAATTTTTAGGTCACTTACCCCCTCCAAGAAACAGCATGAATATGCTGTAGCTGTAGTTATAGCACATTGTAAATATATATACACACACACACACACTATTTTAGCCCTAACTTGCCCAGATCTGGGTATAAGCAAGCATCAGCATCATTCCTCTGCTTTAGTTGCTCTATTCTGAGAGGAATTCAGGTTCCTATACGTATTTTCATGCATAATAGAAAACTATTCACTGTGATATTTCCCAAAATACTGTCTTCATTCTTCCCTTTAAAAATCTGAGACTTTGCCTGCAAGAAAGTGGATTTCTTTTCTCTGCAAGGAGTAGTAAATAAGGATATTTCTGAAGAACTGAAATCAGAATTAGAAGTCTGTCTGCAAAATCTCTTCAGAGGAAGTCCCTAAAACCAGAGCTATGCTAATTATTATGAAACTCATTGTGAAACTGCCTGGTTCTGACACAGGCAGAAGGTCCAATGGTATTAAAGACTATGGCTCGATATGGGATCTGGACATTTTCACTGTTTTTATGTGTTACATCTTAGGGTTTGCTCTCACAACACTTTAGAGGAAGAGACATGACTATGGGAAAAAAAAGATTAAAAAAAAAGAAGCAAAGGATTATTTTGCATTTGAAATCTGCTGTCCCAAAAGAGCTAGATTTTGCCTTGAATGTGTACATTATTAGGGGAAATCTGCTCTGAGCTAAAAGAGTAAAATGTGTTATGAAAACTGAAGGCTATGTGGATGTTTCTTGTATACTACAGTGTGAGAGAGGAGGATGGAAGTTGAATGGTTCCTGTGTTTTCAGCTATGGCCCTGGCAGCTGAGAAAATAAATGGCTGATTTAGCAAAGCTGAGGTCTGTTGCAATAAGAGAATAATTGTAATTACCAGTGGAATACAAAGCTTCCACACAAGGCCATTTACAGATGTCCTGTAACACCATGACTATTTTTAATTAGCTAGTATGTGAGAGAGGAAAAAATACCCTATTTAGATATATTGTTCACTGCAAAAAATGGAAGCAGTAGCTGCATGACCCTTATGCCAGATGACTGAGCTTTGCCCCTCCTCTCAGACAGTAGTATATGACTGTAATGTATGTCATACAGTCTGGGTCTTTAGTTTGTAAATGTGTTACTGATTTTTTGCTAGCTGCTAGTAGCTTCAGTGTCATTCCAACAGCTCCTCCAGACACAGTCCATTCTTGCTTTGTGTGGGTGATGTGTGACATTTATAGTCATCAGGACTAGCGAGGTGATCATCCCGCTCTACTCTGCGTTGTTGAGGCTGCACCTCATGTACTGTGCTCAGTATTGGGCTCCCCACAAGGAAGACATTGAGACCCTGGAGCACGTCCAGAGAAGCTGGGGAGGACCTGGAGCACAAGTCTTATGATGAATCGCTGAGGAAACTGGGATTGTTTAGTTCAGTGAAGAAGTGGCTGACAGGGAGACATTATTACTCTCTACAACTACCCAAAGGGTAGCGAGGTTGGGATCGGCCTCTTGTCCCACATAACTGATAACAGGACAAGAGGCAATGACCTCAAATTGCGCCAGGGGAGATTCAGATTGGATGTTAGGAAAAATTTCTCTGAAAAAGTGGTGAGGTGCTGGAATGGGCTGCCCAGGGAGATGGCGGAGTCACCATCTCTGGAGGTATTCAAGAAACATGGAGATGTGGCGCTGAGGAATATGGTTCATGGTGATGGTTGGTGATAGGTGGTGATAGGTTGGCGATTGGACTGGAGGATCTTAGAGCTGCTTTCTGTCCTTAATGATGCTATGATTCCATGATTCTATCATTTGATTGAATCTGGAGGGTAGATGACCAGCTCAGGTGCCCTGGACCTGTGATTCTTTTCTCTCATGAAAATGTCTGGAAGAGAACCAGAAGCATTCTTCTGTGGGGAAAAAAGGTGTTGTTTTTTTTTCTTGGTTTCTTTAGTTCACACTTCTTCTGCAGTTTGTTCCCAGGTACATTCGAATAACAATGTTACTGCCCTTGTGCCCTTGCTGTCAGCATGCACAGTCTGGGCTGTGGATTAAAATAACAGTGATATGAGCACATCAAGATCCCTATCCAAAATAGTGACCATTTAATGATCTGGATAGTCATATTGAAAGTCTTGATACAGATTTTTGTCTGCACCAGTATGAACTCACACATGCATCCATAATGACTAGTCACATAAATGTAAAGAAACAGTTGTTAAAGTGTTTGAGGTCTTGTTATGGGACAGCGATTTTAAGGAAATATGAAGATAAACACAGTTAATTGATACTCTAACCACTCAACTTTCACAGTATTTCATAGACATTACCTTGTTCTCAAAACACTTCTCTGAGCTAGAGAAATTTCACCCTCAGTTTACAAAAGAGGAATCTGAAAAGCAGTGAGTTGGAAATTTCAGTGAAGCTCCTGACTGCTGCATGCTTTCCTTGGCTCAGTACAACTGGCTTTCTCTCCAGACACTGAAACATTCAACGCTTCTTATAAAAACTACACTGCAGGTCTTCCAAGCCTGCAAAACCAGCATCCCCAGCGCAGCCATGACTATTACAACAATATTGACCACTTACCAGGTGCTTGGCAATTATTTAAGTTTTGAAGTAATCTTTCTTCACAATATGGCCATGATGGACTGAACTTTGTCATTCTGAAGTTTGCCCCAGACCGTTTTTTAGCTGCAGAAATAACCTCTGTATGAGTAGAGGCATCCTGTAGTGCCTTCTTGCTCTGCAGCAGATTGCTCCCAACAACTCTCACCTCAGATCCGATGTTCTCTTGGATGTACTACTCTACACAGTGATATTTTCATTCTTTATTCGGAAGCATTTAATTAGAGAAAATGTATTTGAACCACCTCATCTGCTCACCCAAGTGGCTGAATTATTTCTTATGCACTCCTTTTTTTTTTTTTTTTTTTCCTTTTACCCACATAAAGTAATGCTTTCCATGCGGTTTTTGGAGACAACAGGGATATTTAACGATAAATCATATTTCCCTTCCAAATACTTGTAGCTCCAAAATAAATACTTTTTAAATTATTGCTAGTTGGCTCACTATTCCAGAAGACCACTCTGCTTTTGTGTTTTAAAGCAGAGTGTACCTGGTAGATCATCAGATAGATAGCTCTGGTGTTTCTAAAGTACTGCCTGTACTATTTAGCAGGTTTATCACTTAGTGGTTTGTTCCTTCTACCATGGAAAAGAAAAGGTGTGAATGCCTTAGAAAATAAGCAAAGGGTAAACTGCAAAGGTCCATAGTGAGTGGGGGCAAAGGTCCATAGTGAATGGGGGCCCAGGCTCAGATTTTACAGGTTATTGGGTGTCTTTCCACTGTTTGCAAGGCCTGTGCAATGGACAAGTAGAAGTCAGGCTGTGACCCAAATGAAGCCCTCTTGTGCATCACTGAGACTTTGTTTCACAGTCCTAAGTCACCCCTGGAAATGACATCTAGGCTTCTTATCGCCCTGGATGTATTTCCTGAATACCTGTAAAAACTGAATGCTTTCTTCTGTTTTTGTGCCCAGACCTTCCTCCTGTAACTGCATCCAATTAAGTTTGTGATGTAAGCTATGAAGCTGTATCAAAATTTTTATTAGGTTCACAAGTAGCTGCAAGAGGAGGCAACACTGATGACTCCTCCTTATTGCCCGAGGAAAGATGTGTTTACTACAGGTTGGGAAGGCAGCTGAACACCTCCTGGAGGCTGTGTCACCCAGTTCTGCATCAGACTTGGCTCTCCTGACTCCTTACTTGTTCCTGTGGTTACCTACACGGGCTTCCTCCTTGTATGTTTACTTTGATGCCAAGAGACAGTGATAATTGCAACATTGAGAAATACTTGGAAGATTGGCTTGTCTGAAGGACATAAATCTAGGAGGGGAAGTGCTGGGAGGATTAACGATTTCACAGACCGAAGGCTTGCCACGTTGACATGATAGCAATAAAACTTCTTAACTCCAAGCACTGCAGTTTAAAGTGAAAGGAAACCCTGGCGCTTTCTAATGAGTGATGCATTTCAGACCTCGATTCCCTTTTGCTCCATGGCCGATGCAGAGAATGGAGACTGGCACCAACACTGTTCCACATGAGTCAAAACAAGAACTTGGCGGCTAACACTGTGAGATCATGGAAGAGTGCAGGAACAGCTCTGGGTTATTATTTCACTGAGCTGGCAGATGCCAGAAGATCACGCGATACGATTACCTCAGCCGCCAGGTAAGAAGCAGACACTTTGACTACCTGCTGTGGACTGCGTAGTAGTAATACTCACTGGACACAGACTTTTCTAAGTTATTTTTTCATTGTTTGTTCTTTTTTTTGTTTGTTTTCATGAGAACTGTGGCATGAGTGCTACATCCTGATGGACTTTCTAGACTGTTTACTTGACTATAAGTTACTGATGCTAATTTGAAACAGTAGGCAGAGAAAAATACTGAAGAACAGAAGTTATTTTTCTTAATGTGGCAGCTGTTACCCAGTGAAAAACAACATGGCGGTGATGTTTTCTCTTCACCTGTGAGCCTCCTGTGAGGGTTGTGAATCTTTGAAACTTGTATAACGCTAGCAAAAAAAATCACAGAGGAATTTGAAGAGATCAGATTTAAAAAACAACTGACCATGCACCACAAGGGTTTTCCAGCAGCTGTTAGCTGCTGTGATTTAACTGACTTCTGGGCGATGAAGAGAAATTAAAATGAAGTACTTCTCAAAATCCTTCTGCAGAGCTTCTTGAAGTCCTCGTAAGAAATTCAGCCTGGTTAGCCCAGATGTCTGTGCTGCTGATTTTTATTATAGTTGTCCCTTGTGACTCTCCTTCAATTACAGGATTGCTGTTGTCACTCTAGCATTGTATTTGCCAACACTGTAAGATGCTCTGCAGACACTAGTTAATAATGAAATGGTAGCCAGCAAACTGTTCCTTAAAGGTTAGTGGTTTTGAACAAACAAGCAAATTACGATTTTCCTAATGAAAGTTAGCTGTGGGAGCTCCTAGTTCTATGCTTTCACCACTGTATATAGGTGAGGAAGATGTGGGTGACACAATGAGACATTTATTTTAGATTTCATTTCTGGCTAGAAAAATTTTGGAGGTTACTCTTTGATCAGTATTAGTTGAAGTATTAATCTACACCATTATTTTCCTCCCTTAATAAAATATTGGTCTATTTGTGTTGGAAAAGCAGTGTTCAGGCTCATTTGAACTGCTCAGGAGCAAAAAGTAGTTGTTGATTTTTTTGCAAGTGTGTAACTTGAAGGTTGGAGTCTGGGGCCATAGGGAAAGTGTCTTCAGGAGTTAAAGGTGTTAAAAGGGGATAAAAAAAATAAGAGCTGTGAGTTGCAATACCTTACTGTTCCCTCATACTGAGTGTTAACTGTACTGATTTCAGGGCAGGAAGTTGTGCAAGAAGTGTCTCTCTGACGGAGGTTTATTAAAGAGTTTACACTGCTTGAGGGGCCAGAAAGGTTTATTTTAAATCACGGAGACAAAGTGTAGTTGAGCCCGGAGACAGGGAGAAGGCTTGTTGTAGACTTTCCAGGTTGTCTTGAAATGCAGTCATTTGGGGTTGGAGATAAGAAGACAGAAAATAGTGGCTGATTTTTTCAAAAGAATAAGCATGCAGATCGAAAGAGAAATGATATACCTACTGTGGGAGAAGTAGCACCAAAGAGGGCTTCAGAAGGGCAGTGGGAAGATACCAGTGCTCTTTTTAGAGACGTTTCCGTTAGTTTGCAGTCACAGAAAGAGAGATGCAACTTCTAGGTGTGTGTTGTGGCTTGAAATGAATGCAGTTATTTTTGTGTCATCTCTAGAGCTCTACTTTGAGGGCTTCCATGTCAGGTGAATATAAATTTGGGATGGGCTTGGGAGAAGGCAGTCCTAGATATGCTTGTACCCTATTCCATAAAATTTAGTCATTCTGATGAAATGTGCTGCTTTTGTGTTCCGCACTATACTTTTGTGCAGCAAGATAAATTTGATATAAAAGATATTTGGAAATCAGTCTTTAACAGAGACCTGAGTATTCTAGATAATGCTTTGAAGCAGGAACAAACTCTGGGGGCTGTCACTACAAGCAAGACATTAACCAAGGTTACCAGGCCAAAGCGAGCCCTGGCATGAATGCTGTTACAGTAGAATCAGGGGAAGTTGCACAAAGGCTGTGCTTTACCCTGGCTTATGCAAAGTCCTCTCTGTGCCATATTCAGTACACTTGAAAATATCTCAAACAAAGGAAAGAGGGAGGAAATTACTCGCTTTCCTTTGCAGCTCAAGGAAATTACCTTGTCTTGCCCTAAAGAAACCTGCAGTGAAGGCTTGACTGCACTGAAATCAGTGTCAAAACGCACATTATTCTGTGAGCTGGGGTTTCACATCTGATGTTTTGGTTTTTTTTTTCTTGCAATTAACTTCTCTGACTTTCTCTGTCACATGTCAAATTTTGGTCATGACTCCACTTCTTTTGCCTCCAAACTGAAAATTACGGTTCATGGACGAAAGCACTTATTGCAAACACCTCCTCCCTATTTTGCATGGAATCTCATATTTTTCTTAACTCTTGCTATTTTCTTTTCCCCTAGGAAGAAGTTCAAGTCATACA
Organism: Centrocercus urophasianus; assembly: GCF_019232065.1. Classification (NCBI taxonomy): domain Eukaryota; kingdom Metazoa; phylum Chordata; class Aves; order Galliformes; family Phasianidae; genus Centrocercus; species Centrocercus urophasianus. Next base: position 79,458,008 of record NW_024884253.1, on the reverse strand, counting down.
TTCTCCCCTGTTACATATACGTATTTTCCAGATGTCAATCTCCAGCTGTGAATGGTAGTTTTAGGTGAGATTTGAAATTCCAAGATGTTCCATCCCTCCTAGATCTGGGATCGAATTTGGGTGGGACCTTGGGACAGGCCTGGAAGTCTTTGCAGAGTGGCTGTTGCCACCTGTGAAGAGTTTTCTGGAAGCTTTGGTCAAAACTGAAATAGAGCCATATTCAGATGTAATCTTTGGTTTCCAACTCTTCAGCTCTGTGGCCTTGGTAAGATGAGTTAGACTGCAGTAGTTTGCCCTGGAAGCCTATTAATATAAACCTTATCTGAAACAAACCCATTATTCTGAAAAGGCTTGTCATTTTATATTCAATCATTGCTGCTGGCTCTTCCTTTGCACCTAACTGTCTCATCTTGTTATGAATGTGTACGTACATCTGAGAGGTCACCTACAAAGAACTGACATAACTTGGTTTTGCATTTGAACTGCAAGGTTACACGCTTTGTTGCTCCCATAGGCTGTATTTCATTGCACTTGAGAGGATTTTTGCATTCCAGTACTTTTTTTTTTTCTTACCATCCCCTTTTTCAGAGTGTGTCCCGCAGCCACCTGGCAGGGGATATGAGTGCTGTCCTTTCCCATATAGCAGCCTCTTCTGTGCTTGCAATGTGGGGAGGCCACCAGTATTTTTTCCTCCCTGCTCCATTCTACCAGAAGTTCTGATGTTTCCCAGACTGGTCAGTTCCACCCTATTTCATTTTGCTTTTTAAAAGTGTGCCAGAAGGCCACCAGGGAAGGAGAGGAGCATCAAGGCCTGCTGGTCTGTCACCTGTACCCCTGCAGATGTGGCCCAGCCTGCCAACGAGGTACCATCAGGTCCCTTTGACACCAGCAGCTCTCACTTTGGCCAGTTTCCAGTCTCCATTATTGAAGGTGTCTGTGGCCTTCATGGAGGCTCAGCTGGTAGAGCGGAGGACTGTAGAGGTGCCACCTGTGGGAATCCTTAGGTCACTGGTTCAATTACAAGGATGGCCAGCATAGCAAGGGAGGTGATTGTATCTCCCCTTTCCTCTCACTCTGCTCTCATGAGGCCCCACCTGCAGTGCTGCATTCAGCTGGGTTTGTGCAGCCTGGAGAAGAAAAAACTCTGGGGAGAACACAGTGCAGCCTTCCAGTGCCTGAAGTAAAGGGAGCTAAGAGGGAGATTAACATTTTGTATGGTCTGATAGTGATAGGACAAGGGGAAATGGTTTTGAACTAAAAAACAGGAGATTTAGACAAGGTGTCTTGGGGAATTCTTTACTCAGAGGGTGGTGAGGCAGTGGCACAGCTGCCCAGGAGAAGCTGTGATGCCCCATCCCTGGGGGTGTTCAAGGCCGGGTTGGATGGGGATCTGGGCAGCCTGAGCTGGTGAGTGGCTGCTCTGCAGCCCCCGTAGAAGGGGGTTGGGACTGAGTGAACTCTGAAGTCCCTTCCAATCCAAGCCATTCTATAATTCTCTTGTATCCTAAACTAAACTATCCTATTTGTAATAAATTGTAGGTGAATATTCAGTTACCAAAATTACCTGTTAATTGGCTTGTGTTAACCTTCTAAGTATTGTTTTCTAAGAGTCTCCTCTTTCCTGCACTGTAAGCTCTGTTGCTCCTTTGCATTACTGAATTCACCAAGTCGAAGTTTGCAGTTGATGGGATTTGCAGTTTTGCAGTTTGCAGAATTCCCCAAAGGCAATAGGCCGATATACAGCAGTACAAAGATACCTTTCTTATCTTTCTTCCTTGTTCACATTTCTAAATGCATACACCAGCAAGCTCAGTGAAGATTTTGTTCAGTATTTCCTATTTAAAAGTAGCCTAAGCTTATAGCTGAATTGGTTTTATAAGGCAGTACAGTGGTAGTGTCCTCTACCATTAGATTTAGATTTTCAGAACAACTGACCTGAAAATAAGCTCTTTTTGGATTAAGTGTCCAGAGCTGCAAGCTAAGTCTGCTGCTGCTGGAAGCCCCAGAGCACCAACCATCTTCAGTGGCAGCAAATTTGAGCTGAAATTGTAAAAGGCTGTTTTTAAAGACTCCAAACCTTTCGTATTGTTTTATTTTCATGCTCGTTTAAATTGTATGGTATGTGATGGCTGGCTGTGAATTATTTGAGTTGTATGAGTCTGTCAAAAAGCATTAATTCATCTTTTGCGAGACAAGAAGGAAGTGACATAGTAGCTATCAAAAAATTCCCAAACCTGTCCTTGGAGAGCGTCCTTAAAAGAACCCTTTTCGACTGATAAAAATCTGGTTTGTGTATGTGCAGAGTTTCCTTTTGCTCTCTTCCTCATAGAGGCGTTCATTACCTCCATACATGCCCTGGTGGGTTCTGTGCTGCACTCCTGGTGCACCCAGATAATTCTGGCCTCCACTAATCTTGGCTGAGCACATAGCAATCCTTGAAAATGTTAACCCTTCAGTTATTTTTATTGAGAAAAAAGAAGGGAAGGAGGGAAGGAAGAAAGAAAATGTTGGGCAAAGTTGAATCTCTCTTTCTTTGCACAGCAGTTTGCACAGCTGGATGGCTCTGTGCCTGGGAATGCCCGGCCTGATTCATAGGGAGCACCTTCTGATAAGGTGTTTGTCCAAGCGAGCTCTTAAAATGTTTCTGCTGTTACGGAGTGCTGACTGAAAATAGACTTCATTTTCTGCAAAGATGAATAAAACTGTGAAGGGAAATGGAGCTAGCATGCTGAAATGCTCTTTAATGTCCTAGATTTCTAATAGAGAAGATGAAAGTGTTAGCGTATATGTGTGTGTAGAGAGCCCATCATTTCCTCTCAGGGTTTTTTTTAATTCCTAGTGGAGAAAAGAGAAGCTGGTATTGCTTTCTGTCTATTACTTTTTATATTCTTTTCCAAGAAAATGTTTTGGTTCTGAAATCGAGGAGAAAAAAAAACTTCTGATGGCTTTCAAAACAACCAACCAAATACAAAAAAAAAAAAAGCTCGTTCTTCAGCTCCTTTTTGTAACACATTTGAAAATGAAAATGTAGGCAAATGAAAGAGGGAAGGGTTTCAGTGCAAACTCATTTTAAAACAGTTTTCTTTGGGTCTTCAAACTATCTGTAAGGCAGGTGACTGCTGCTTCTGTGTGAGAAAAAATACCATCTTTATCCTCCTTTTGGATTTTGAAGGGGAAGGTCTTTGTAGCATTTACCACACAAGAGGGAATTATTGCTCAGAGCTGAGCACAACTGAGAAAATAGTGTTGACCTGATATATAGAGGTAATGTCTAGACAGAGTGCATTTGAAGTGCTTAAGGGAAAACTCGCAATAGGAACCAGTTATGACAAACTGAGCTTTTGAAGTGACAAATAAAAGCAAACATGTATAAACTTAAGATCTGTTAAAAGTAAGTGGGAGAAGTGCTGCTGACTGAAACAAAATTAAAATACAGGTCCATTCTCAGCAAGGAAGCCACTAAATTAGAGTGTGGTTTGTTTCTGCTGCTCTCCTGTGCCAAGCAGGAGCCAGAGCAATTGCATGTGGGGCTGTGCCACAAAACCAGAAGGATGAAGCCACTTTTGTTTTTTTCCACACACAAGGCTTTCTTCTTTTGCCTGCTCCAGTGTGCAGTTTGGTCTCAGAGAAAGGTTTGGTTTTACAGTTTCATCAAGATGATTTACAGGTTCATGAACTGCTGCACGTTGGCAAGAAGGAAGCGTCCCTTCAGGTTCTGAATCAAGACATTCAGGCTCCATCTCTGCTAGAGTCTTTGGCTCTGACATAAAATAAGGAAAATACCAAAACATTGGAATTTCTTAAAGTAGAGGAAAATATTTCACACCAAACACTCATTAGAAGAGACTCATTAAAAATTTCAAGAGAAACTTCTCTTTCTGGGGAGAATTGGAGGTGAATGTCCTTTACCCCAGTTAAGTGTTCTGCATTAACCATTCAGTGTCCCTCAGTCTTGCATTCCAACTACAGAGAAGAACACTTGTCCCTGCTAAACTGCATTGTTACATATGCTTTCTTTACATCTTCTTCCATCATATTTAATCAAATGTGGTGTAATTGTTTGAATGAAGAGTTTTGTCTGTACACAGCGTGTTTAAAGTTGGTATATCTGTAACTTTTAACTATTGATCTATTTCAACTTCCTTTTGTCTGAATAAATAACATAATGATGCTTTTATGAAATCACAATTAATTACTCTGGAAGTGAGTGCCACGTCATCCTCCATTCCAGCATTTGTGACTAACTAAATTAAGCAGGTCAAAATTGCTGATTAGACTCAGTACTTGGGGTGAAGAAAAGCAGAATGCTCTCCTGTTCCCAGGATCTAAAAATATTGCTTCTGGTTATGTTTGCTGGGGGCATATCACAGTAGAGGTTTGGGAGACACCAGGGGGTCTTTGGGACTCGAGGGCACCTTCAGTCTCACTAATCTCCTCTCCTGTTCTTTCATTTCCCTAACTACAAGATGCTGCCTCCATGTTTTAGCCCTCAGTTTTGCCTTGTGAATTATTTAGGCCCCAAAAGGAGATTGTTTTCTCCAGGTGGGATTTAGTAAGCACTTGAGCCAAAATCCAGTGATGTCAGAAAGATGAGGAAGGAGCACGCTTTGGCATTTCTTTTGTTTCCTTATATTAAAATAGGCACACCAAATAAGTACCGTCTTCTTCTATCTTTCCTCAGACTCTGATGTTTTCATTATTTCTTGGAATGTTTTAGCCTACAGTAAAACAAATAATAAATCCTCACAAACTTGATGAAAACAACAACACAGAGCATGCAGTAGATAGCGTTCTTTCCTAAGTTATTTTAGACCACACTGCTCTGCTACCACTTTGTATGAAAACTATTTAATTTTGTATATTATTGAAGATCTTGATTACAGATGGTTTGTCAGATATCAGCTTCAAGAATCTCTGTGGATGTGTTCTACAGACTAAAAGATATTAGAGCCAAGCTGTGTGTTCCCTTTAATTCTAAATGTCTCCTCTAGGGCAACTGATTCAGCAATGGGAAAAGTCAACATGAGTCTGGAACTGTTAGGGGATCCAGTGCAATGTTCAGTAACAGTATTATACTTTGCTTGTCTAAAATGATTTATTCTCTTTTTTGAGGGAACGGATGCCAGGGAAAGATTTTACTTCGTTTATTAGTCTAAATGACCAAAGAAGAGTGGCACAAAATAGGGTTTTGCCACTTACATGACTGCGCTGTTATTCACCATCAATCACCATAATAGCTATTGAAATTCAAAGAACAGCAATTGTTTAAGAGAATCTTTTCTTCAATAGTGTGCCAGCTTGGCTTTCAGAGAAATGACTTCACTATGTATCAGTGGACAAGGAATGACCATAAACATGGCAAAAGAGAAGACAGTAATATTACAGAATTTAGCATTTCCGATGCATTAATTTTCTTTGGGTACAAGGAAATTCAAGGTTTAATCCTTGGAAGTACTTTAAAATGAAGGTAAATTATGATAATGCAATATGGAAATGTTTGTAATGTTTTACTGAGATTGACTCAGGGCACAACAAAACATAGCAGCAGCATGGTGTTACGTGTTGCAGAAGAGCAGATGAATTGTATGTCAACTGCGGTGTACTTGATTACACAATATGCCATATAGCAAAAGGTATCTTGGGTTGTAGTTGTAGTCCTATACCAGAAATGAGGAGGAGGTGGGAAGGAATGACCAGAGAGACATTAACAAAGCTTCCCCAAAACGGTTACTTCTGGGCAAGTCTTGGAAATAATCTGTGCTAAATGATCTGATCCAACCAGAATTACAGGCTTAAAGACAAGATGCAAAACATAATTTGAAAGCAAGGTTAACAAAATATATGTGATAGGACTAGATAGCAGTAGTGTTCGAGTGTGCTTCCTTTTGAACTTACTGGTAAATACTTATCATGTCTGACCTGGATCACTGATCATCAGTGCATCACTGTGTGCCTGTTCAGTATGCTGTAACAAGGCCATTATGTATTTACCCTTTGTGAATCGGTGTAGTGAAGATGAAATTGTCCTTAAATCCAATTGAGAGCTGCTGTTGCATCATAATTTGGGATGGTATGCAAGCAATTGCTAGCAAATACACTGCTTTTTTCTGCTTACTACCACTGCAAGAGAAACAGTCTCTTTTGATTTCCTTTGTCTTGCTTTTTGTGCAATGCACTTATTGTAGACAAGCAAAAATAAGCAAGGAGATATTCCTTTTTAAATGCTATTCCTTATTTTTCTATCTGTCACTTACTGTTAGTAGGAACCCTAGAAAGATATGATGAAAGCATTCCAGGAAAAGGAAGAAATAAACTTTCTGATTGCTAGTAGCTCCTTCTTACATGTCCCAGAATCTCATGACATGTAAAAATTACTATTCCTAATCTTTGTTACATACAATCTTTTCTGATCAGTGGCCTTCTTCCCCCACTATAAACACAACATCTGTTACTGGAATATCTCTCCCTATGTAGAGCAGTGTGTTAGAGACACACAATGCATTCCTAAAAAGAAAACAGTTTGTACATGTAATGAATTTCTTATTTTGATTATAAAGAAAAATATTTGCTCTGAAGGAAAAAAAATACATATATCCCTTATGTTTTGTTAAAAATAAAGACTTTGCCCACTTATTGTATTATGGACTGCTAAATATTACCTAGAATAGAAACTTGTTCTTCTTAAAAGTATGGAGATCAATTCTCTATTTGTCAATGACGTCCATAATATTAAAGAAAGCTTCCTTTTTTGTGTATGAAGCAAATAATTTTGCACACCCAGGCTTTTTTACTTTTGGTACGTGGGAGTTGTGTGTCATTGAAAGTCATCATTAAAACTAACAGACCTAAACCAAAACATGGAAAGGGTCATGTCCTCAAAGGGAAATTCTGAGGGTGAAATCTTGTGTGTCGACTTCAGCAAAGCTAGAATTTTATCCTGAGGCTTTACCACCTCCATTATGGGCATGGTCATTACAGCTCGAGGAAGCATGTGCTTTTTATTCCCCCTTATTTTGTATGATGATACGTAATTACAGACCCAATGCTCCAGATTCAATTTTTTCCTATTTTACAAATGTGTTAGGACTTCAAAGCAAGAAAATGCATGGGCAGGGCTTTCCATCACAGAACTTCCAAAGACCAGAACAAATGAAAATGCCACTTTTTGAAAATTTGGTTTCTTAAAAGGCATTATGTGATTTTAATATTTTATTCTGCATGCTGTTGTTAAATTTCTGATCCTCCTACAAATTCCCAAAAGCATTTTTCCTGTCAGGGGAAATTCTGGAATGCTTTTTAAAATACAGATGTGCATGAAAGAATATTTAGACATGCGTTAGTCAAGGAGGAGAGGAAATTATTTTGAAAACAGAAGTGTACCATTTCAAAGCATGAAATGAGGTAGGTTTTCAGCACAGATCTTACTTTTCACCCTAGAAATTGCCATAAAGACTGTTTGTCTAGATCAAAAGGCTAAAATGTGCCCAGGGTTTAGTTAAAAGCTTTTCTTCATGTGGAACCAGATCCTGAACATCTTTCTCAAGTTGGTCATCGTCACTGTAGTCATTATGAAGAATTAAACCAGGCCCATGGTTCTCAGTGTGTAATGAGTTAATGCAGCTGTATGACTTGCAAGTGGTTTCTGACTCCTTTCATTTCTGTAAGAAGGCAGTACGTTGTCTGGCCCTTTGATGGAAATGCAATAATAAGCACTTTGGGCATTTCATGACTATTCTTATGTTGTTGACAGGACTTTAGAAGTCCTCATGGAGCACATTTCCCTGGCTCAGGTCCCACAGACCCCTTTGACCAATTTATATAGCATGTAAATTTCAGAACTTATGAAAGCGTTACGAAGCTTCCTACTTGTGCCTTATGCCATGAGGAATTATATTCACTCATTGTTTTCTTTTGATGACTTTTCATTCTTCTTAAAAAATACATAACCTGATTGCTTTTGTTTGTTTTGGTTTGGTTGCTTTTTTGTTTCTTGTACAATCATTTATGCTGAGATTCAGAGGGTCACTCGATTCTCAATCCCTCTGGTATACATCAGGAGAAATTTCTTTCTTTGGGAGTTATCAGACTCAGGCCACGATAGACAGGATAAGAATCTCTGGATGACACAAATGGATTTAGTCTGGTTTTATGTTTGTACAGTGGGGAAGCAGGGATTTTCTTGGAAGAAACAGGCGAAAGTCCTATTTCAGAAGCTTAAGCAGCAGTTAATCTTTAATAATTGCTTTGCTATGGATACCTGCCAGGAGAAATGAGGGATTTCTTTCCTCTAAATCCTAAACTCGTTAATCTCTGAAATGACTAGTCAGAAAAAAAGTTTACACGTCAAATACAATATCTGGAATAAATTTTAATGTAACGTTCAGTATTATACACTGAGGAAGATGGATGTTGTTTGGTTTTTATTCTGTACATTGAATCTGAAAAGTTTTGTTTCTTAAATCTTTGCAGATCTACTATGACAAGGATTATTTTTTTTTTAACTTGTTTGCATAGAAATCTTTCATCTATTAAAAAGATTTAGATTAGAAAGGACCTCAGTAGGTCTTTAGTCCAACCTCCTTCCCAAAGCAGGATTAGGCATGAGATAAGACCAGGTTGCTCAGGGCTTTGACCAGCCACGTTCTTGAAATCTCCAAGGTCAGAAGTTGCACAGACTGCCTGGGCAAACTGAGCCCCCGTGTCTCTTCTCAGAGATGTCAGGTCCTTGAAGCTGTCTCTTCTCAAGGCTGAGCAATCCCTGGTCCCTCAGCTCTCCTCACTGGCAGCCTGCCAGTTGCCTGGACTTGCACTGCGTGATCATCCGTCTTGTCCCAGGGGCCAGCAATCAAATGCCGTGTTCCAGTCTTAATGCGGTGCCAAGAAAAAGGGAATAACCACTGCCCTCTATGCTGCCCGAGGTGCTGTTGGTGCAGCCCAAGCTGCTTCTGGCCTTCCTGGCTGCTGTGCTGCGGCTCCTGCCCAGCCTGCTGCTCAGCACCACCCTGGCACCTCCTGAGCAGTGCTGCTGCTGGCCAGGCAGCCCTGAGCTGCCACTGAAGCCAAGTTCCTGAAGCCTTGTTCCTCGATAGCTTTCCTCTCCAACTCAGGGACAAGATCTTGAGCTTTCTGAGGATCTTTACTTAAGGAGTTAAAGAGCTCAGCCACCCTTTCTGAGCAAAAGAAACGTGTGGCCTAATAACTGTGATGGAGACCTTCCAATGGTCTTTCCTGTCCTTGGGAAGTGAAAGGCAGTGATGATGCTTCTGTTAACAATCTCCATGGGAGACTGAGACGTAGACAGGAAGTTTATCCTGCAGGAACACTTCTATTTCTAAATGATCATTAGTTGTAGCAGCCATCATTACCTTTCAGAAATACCATGGTGCCTTTAATGAGGCAAAAAACACTGCAAAAAATGTACTTCTAATTACTAACGTAGAGATGAAGTCCTAATTCTGTAACTGAAATCTGTGCTTTATTTTGATAGAGAGGAGAGGCTGCCTGGTAAGGAATGAAGAAGAATGGAAGTCTGAATTCTGATCTCAGTTACACCAAACTAATGCTCAGGGTAGCTTGGATCCAAGACTGTTTTAGGAGGGAATTTAAGATTTAGCTTGTTAAGTCTGTACAAAATGAATTACTTTAACAGAAGAAGAAAGAAAGCCTTGTAGTGACAGGACAATAAGAGTTTTATTCTTGGTTTCTTTTCCACAGACTTTCCTTGGTGACCTTGACATTTTTAAGTTGTATGACTTGGTCAAGCTTGGTTGCCTGTGGGTAGGCACTAGATGCTCATATGCAGAAATGCTTCTTGTAAGCAGTCTGATTTTCAGTTTGGTCATTACACCTCCCAGTTCTCACCAGGACAGAGAATGTTGTGCTCCACTTGGCCTCTTAATCTACTTGATGTGCCGTGGTTGGATCGGATCTCTCCAAATAAACCACTGATGCTTATACATATCTATGTTTCATGCTTTCTTGTGGAGCAAACCTCAAGACCAGACAAACAGGATTTGGGCCTCCAGTCCTGTTCACTGTTTTCAGATTTTATCTTTCAAGTCTCTAAGTGAGTGGGAACAGCTGATAACGTGGGTGTTCCCAGTGCTCAATGGGAGATTCAAATGAGAGTCAGCAATGAGAGAGGAAAATAAAATATGACACTTGACATTCTTCTCAAATAAATCATACTCAAATCTCCTACTTCTTTAATGTCGTCTGCTACTAGAGGAAATCTGTGCAAGATTTGAATAGGGAGACCCTTATAGAGATTATCTTTTCAGATATATTCAAGCAACCTGCAATAAATAATGCATTTTAATAGTTTTGTGTTGATGGTGGAAAACAAGCACAGGACAGTGGCATCTTCATAAAAAATAGAACCTGCTTTGTATTCTGATTTTTTTTTCCCTCAGTCCTGTGATGGGTTTCTGCCTGGCAGCGGCAAACATATGAAGGGCGAGCTGCGCAGGCTCCATCTGCCATGCTGTTCAACTGGACAACTCTGTCATTGCTTCAGAAAGAAAAGGAGGGTTGGTTTTTTCTGGGAATATCAGGAGAACCCATTTGGATACCAGATATGGCTTTGGGAAACTACTTTTAGTGCTTCAAGATAAACAAGTTTGGAGTTTACACCAAGAGAAACTGCTAATCTAATCAAGTTGAATTAGTGAGATAGTGTTGAGAAGGATATGAAGAATAACTAATGACTCAAGGGCCAATCTGTTTCACCATCTTAGGCATTATGGCATCATCAGTCTTTGAAACTGAAATGAAGATGAGAAGTGATGGCTTTGGGAAAAAATGAGCTCTTCTGTGTTAAATTAGACTGCCAGGATTTTATGTTGTATTATTGTAAATTTCTTTGTTCACCTTTATATTCCATCTATTTTTGAGAAATAGATAGTTCGTCCTGGCAACCATCAGAAAAGCTAAAAGATGAGTTAGTTGGTGACTTTCAACACACAACATGTAAAGCAGAAATGTAATAGGAGCTCCAATAGAGCTGCATTAGAGCTATTCAATAGTGCGTAGCAATGCAAACTTATATTTTAACAAGTCTTTGCAGAACCATTGATTGTAGCCATCTATTGTTCTCCTGAGCTGTGCCTCAGACAGGGAATGACAAGTTTCCTGGGATTTAGTTTGGATCTTTTGACAGGAAGCTGGGGAACAATTAGGAGGCAGTTGAAACTCTCTCCCCCACACACACTTTTTTAAAATGAAAGCTGGGGAGGAGAGGAAGTCAAAAGAGTTTCCCTTGTTTTACTCAGCTGCCATATACAAAATACTTATGTTCCTGATAACTTTGGAGACAGGTGTTTGGGTTTTTTTGGCACTCAGTGGGAATCAAGTCTTTCAGAAGAGAGAAGTTACTCAACTTCTAGCTCAAAAGAAGGTAGCGTTGTGAACCCAGGCAAGGCAAGAACAAAAGCTTGTGGCCACCCCACCTGCCAGAAGGACATGCTTGTTTCAGTCCATCACATATTGCAAATCATGCCACTGACAGCTCCCCCCAAGCAGATGGCTATTATTTAGGCTGTTTTGCCTTTGTGTTTCTTGCTTCCTTTCAGGATAGGAGGATGTAGAGCCCTGGCATTGATTTTTCTGTGCAGCAATAAAGACAAGAAAGCTGCTGTGCTTTTGAAGCTATAGACTTGCCTGTTTTCTTATTCCCTGTAGATGTTATCAGAATCTTCATCTCTTTTTCATCTTTGCAGATGCCTGTGTCTTCATTAGATCCTTCCTAGTCTTCTTTCTAGGAAGCTAAAAAGAAAAGAAAGCTTAAGTTGTGCCCCCACCAAAGCATTTAGCTGTAAATCTCCGATTGTCTGCCTACTTCAGCATGGGTTTAACTGGCACCTGTGTTTAACTGTGCTGACACATGCCTGTACATTGGTGCAGTCAGAGCTCCCTGAAGATTTGCACTGATGAGGCTGTGTTTGTGTAGTGACATCACTCCAAAATGCTCAGATGCAGAGAACCTTCCAGTTCTTAAGGGAATTAATATCTTTAACGCTAAGGAAGAAGGCATTTAGTCCTCACGAAGACCATTTTCCCTTTCTGTTCCCATCCACTCTTGCAAGCTGAATGATCAGACCATTCTCGAAGAAACTAAAAAATCTTGATTTGCATTTGGTACCCTGTGAACAAACAGTATTCCTGTAATGTTAGCAGCGCTTTTATTTCCAGATTGTTTTGTTTGGGAGTTTCACTTTGCAGGCAGTGTTGTGTTGTTTGGATCACAATTGCTATGGGAAAGCAATTGAATGGCAAAGAAAACATAGTCTCATAAAACTATTACTTCCTTGAAGCAAAGCACGTGCTTGGAATCCACACTATCAAGTGGGTTTCCAAAAGTATGTAATTCAGGGAAAATTGTGCTTACTAGTGGAATATACATCTCATTTGGAGAAGAAACATTCAGCTAATTGTATATACCTCTTATTCAATCTTAACTTTTTTGGTAGGCCTATGTGTAGTTGTTAGCATGAGATAATGTAAGAACCAGTGTAAGATGTTTGCTAAAGATTAAAAGAGAAAAATTGTGAGTCTGTGTAGCAGCTGCATGTAACCATTCTGGGCAGTTTTTGTCACCTGTGCTTGGGTAAGGGAAATGGGAAATTAGACAACTGAGAAACCTAAGTGATAGGAGAAAAATAAACCTTAGATTTTTCCAGGCAGCAACTGAAGAGAGCCAGCTTGAACAACAGACCAGTCAGTAGATGCAATTGGTACTGTATTTACATTAAGATAAGACTGTACTATCCTATCTCTTTACTTATATAATTGCATCATTTAATGTTACTGATTAAGCTGCTAGGGTCTGGGATGAGAGAGCCAAGATGGTGTTCCTGCAGCAGTGAATCCCTGTCTGTGTAGAAGCTCCCATCTACAGAAGCTGAGAAAACCTCTTTTACTCTTGGTCCCTGAACTGAAGTTAAGAAAAGCTTTCAGCCTTCATTCATAAATTCCCTAGCAGAATTCTTCAGAAAACCTTTTGCTTTTATCTCTAGACATCTTCAATTTCTTCTTTGGTTAATTATTTTCCTTAGTATCTGTATAACAATATGCATGTCCCATCAGATGTCTGCATTACACAATTCTTTGCTTTCTCATTATATTACACGCTTAGATTTTTGAAGTCACATTCTTTTGAACTATTGCCATTAAAACCTCTGCTCCTCGAACTGTCTTATTTATCAGCTATTTTCAGGGGTCAGTGATTGTATGCACAACTGCAGACTTCTAATACAGTTAATTTCTATTTGTTTGTTTCTGTTCTCTTTGTATTAGTTTCACTGAAGCAGCAGAAGATACAGATGGTCCTGGATAAAGGACTGCATCAGGCTCGTACAGTGATGACTAGGGCTAAAACTATGCTGGGGAGGCCTGAAGAAGATATGCATTAAAATTACAGTAATCTTGCAATAGAATATTGCATTAGCACAGGCTCTGCTTGCAGCAGTAATCAAGGTCTTGTACTTCTGTAAATACTCCTGTCTCACAGATTGAGTTGGGTTGGTGCACCATGTTACAGTGCATGTGGGTTCTGTCCCATGGGACGTGACAACACTGTGTGCTGAAACAGGAGGAGTCTGTAAATATTTTAGCTGGTCTAATTTGAGCCAGACCTTGTTTGTAACTTAAGCTGGTTTATAGTGGGATTAGCAAATGAGCTGTATATTGAATTGAGGGTTTTGATTTTGGGTAGTGCTGTGTGGAGCCAGGAGTTGGACTCAATGATCCCTGTGGGTCCCTTCCCAACTCAGCATATTCTGCAAGTATGGGAACAATTCCCACTGTCTCTGCATCTCCCTTTCATCCAAATCAAACAAACAAGACACCATACCAAACAAGATACCATGGTGAAACAGTATGTATTTTTCTGCTTGGAGCAGTTGTAGGACCAAGCCCAAAGGCTTTTAGCATGGATAGAAGTTGTTTTTGCAGCGGTCATTTGTACTGAAACCATTGCGTATCTTTTGTGTCATTCTTCATGTTCCTTTGTGGCTTCACTGTTAGTTGAGAGCCATCCCTTAGCTGAAGTTACTGAATTCATCTTTTAAGGAAGATGTTATCACTGGCCTATGCAAAGATGAAAGTTTTGTAGGTGCTTTGTCAGCCTCTTTGTATTGAAAATAATGAGTGTTGAACATTATCACAGAATCACAGAATCACCCGGGTTGGAAGGGACCTCAAGGATCATGTAGTTCCAACCCCCCTGCCTAGCAGGGCCACCAAACACACACATTCAGATCAGGTTGCCCAGGACCCCGTCCACCCTGGCCTTGAACACGTCCAAGGACGGGGCATCCACAGCCTCCCTGGGCAGCCCGTTCCAGGGCCTAACCACTCTCCTTGTATAGAACTTCCCCCTAACATCCAACCTAAATCTTCCCTCCTTCAATTATATTTCCCTCTTCATTATATTTTGTCTTTTTTTATTAAGAGGTGCTATGCTAACTTATGACCTTCACTATGTGTAATGTATATATGAACCATATGTATGTTCAAGGTATTCTGGCCTTCATAATTTAATAAATAATAACAGGGCTCTAGGGAAAGTACTTGTTGTATGGGGAAATATCTTTTCTCATAGGAAAGAGATCCTCAATTCAGACTTGAGCTGCACTAAATTACACTGGTGAGTATAGCACAATGGTCCTAACAGATTCACTACAAGCTCCTTCCTGAATAAGAGGAAAAAGAAACAAAAAAGAAGGGGGGCAGGGAAATTGTTTCTTTCTTGCTCTTGGGAAGAATTTGAAAAATAGAATGCTGAGCAATATAGGAAAACAAAGGAAAAATAGTTGTGTATTATTCAAGCTTCATTTGTATTTGGTACATTCACATAGACACATTAAGCATGAAAAGAACTCAGGAACATAGAGACATTCATTGTGAGGTTTTGCTTCATTTTTAAGGCAGAACAGGACACAGTGTGTGGACTCCCCACTCTGCTGCTTTTTTAGAAGGGATCCCCTCTGAAGCCATTCTGAATCATAATTAACCTTGTTTTCATTAATGGCCTTTACATTGTGGCTCTGACAACTAAAAATGGGGGAGAGTGTGGGCCACCCTGGTTATAGAGGGAGCATCATAAAAATTGAGGAATATGTTGTTGTTGCACACAAACTGAACTACCAAAGGTATGATGGGCTTGACTTTAATTCCTGTAATTACACTAAGGATACAGAATATAGGTGGACTGAAATAACTCAGGTAATTGCTTGGCATATTGCTCCAGTTTCTGCAATGGCAGCCACTGTTTACATCTCTAATTATGCTGTGTAGACACATCCAATCACTCACGCTTGTTTTGACTCGAAGCGTTTGTAGCAGCAAACACTGATGAGCTATAACTTATGGATGCAGCTATGTGAATGAATGCAATTCAGTAATACCTGTTCATCAGGCTCAGGGTCCAATCCTGCATTTCTTTCATATTCAGCATTCTTGTTGCTGCAACTTCCGTATGTATTCCTTTCATTGAGAACTTCTTGCCACGAGCAAGTGCTGAAGGGCTCTGTATTCACGTAGCTAAGCCCTTAACATTTTGTGCCCTTAAAATTGAGTTCAAGAGCAGGGTACTGCAGTTCAGCTGGATGGCTCATATGTTTTCAGTGAGAGTTGTCACTAGTTGGGATACAGACAGAGTTGCCAGCATCTAAAACAAAGCCAGTTGCTTCTCCTAGGGTGGTGCAGGGAGAGCAAAGGAAGAATTTGTTCCAGTTGCTAACAACAGTAGCAAAAAAATGCCCAGCTTGAAGTTATTATGCTCACCCTACTGTTTTTAGGCTGGATGATATTTCTTCACAATAAAGAGGAAAAGCACAGAAGAACATTAGAGCACCATGATATTAAAGAAAAAGCCACAACCTCTTAGCATGTGCAGATTGTTCACTTTTGCATTTGTAGGTCTAATGGAAATACGCAATGTGATTTTTTTCCCTGCAAAACAGTATGTTCTCTAAAGGCTGTATACAAGTCCATGTGCCAAGTGCTGCAAATATTTCAACCTCCGAGACAGTTTCTTTCTGCAGGCTTAGGCAAGCTGCTTTCTCTGCTCTAGGGCTCTGTCTCCCCTTCTGCAGACTCAGAATGATGATATTGTCATTGCTGAGCACTTCAAGGCTTTCTATTTCGATGTGCAATACAAATGTGCAGTCTTAGGCCATACACGGCATCATTACAAGCCGTACCAAATCCCAGCGCTGTGGACTTTTATTGCCCACTTGGTTGTCTGCAGTGGGCTAAGAGTCTGAAAATGCAGATAAATTTTGTCTTGCGTATTTTTATGCCAGTGTTTGGTGGTTTTTTTCAGTAACCTGCAGGTATATTTAATTTATTTTGCTCTGCTGGAAGCATAGTGAAGACATACTTTCTATGTTGTCTCTAGGAAAAAGGCTCATAAAGGGTAAGTTGTTCCACTAGAACTATTCTCCTATTAGATGAAGCTAGTTTACCCTTTGGCAGGAATATACCTAGCTTTCAACTGCAGTTACAGCTTCTTGAGCATTTATAATACACTTTTTAATGGAAAGAATTTCAGGCTCTTCTATTAAATCAAATTCATTGTCAACTCAGAGGAAAAGGAAGGGGTCTTTCAAGCAGTGTTTTACCCAGAAAACATGTTATAGATTCTAAAAATAGGTTGTGCATACATTAAAGGCCATATTATGAGGAAGCCAAAGCTGGAAGGATATTGAGCATTTTTTAAAGTCCCGTTAGCTCCAGGAGGGCTCAGTACTTCACAGAATCAGCCTGGGGGAGAGAGGAGAACAAAGTGAGAATAGAGAATCCCAGCAGTGCTCTGGCTGTATGCTCAAGCCTCGCGCAGTCCAGTGGCCCCACAGGAACATGAAAGGATGCTTCGCTCAGGAGCTCATTTAATCTCACAGTGGTGTTCAGATGATCTTGTCATGTGAACTGAAGATTAGAACATCGGGAGCTGCTTTGTCATTGCATTGCTCTTTAAAATAGAAAACAAATGAAACCCAAACAATTGGCAGAAAGTTGCACGTCGTAGGAGAAAATAAAAAAGGTGGCCCACTCCCCATTGCTTGCAGGTATTACAGAGGCATGGGCTGCTCTTCAAAGCTCACTGTCTTGTTTTCGCTGTATATGTAAGTGGATAAAGCTCTTCTTGCTTTCCAAATGATTTTTGGTACAACTGAGCAAGAGGAATGGTATTTTATTTGTTCTCGTATTGCAGTGGCAACAGAGCAAAATGAGTTGAATGTCTTCACATCAGCTCTGTTCTCCCCTGCTCACAGATCTGAGGCTGGAAATGTGACTTCATCCTTTGCTGCAGAGGCCAGGCCATGTTTTCATAGAAGGAACAATTTTACAGATTCACCAGGCAAGATGTCTTTGGTGACTCCAGGTCTGGGAAGCGTTCCTGCTTTTTGAGTTGTTAAGCAACTTGCTGAAATGTTTGAGTCCTGAACACTTGTTCCTGTTAGAAAGAGAAATTATTAATGGAGTCAGGAACCTGGGTGCAATTTTTGCTCATTTACAGGAATACAGCAAGTCAGCTTCCTTGAGCAAGGGAAGACTTGAACAACCAGAAAGCCTCTTCCTCCCCAGCAGGTATTATCCCTCCTCCTGCTCCTCTCAGACTATTTCCAGCAGATGCACCAAAGGGATGGGTTTGGGTGGCAGTGTCAGATGAAGGAGACACCTTCCCTCTCTGCCTCTGGCTCCTTCTTCCTGCTTCATGTCACCGTGCTGCAGTGTTCACCCACATCTCCTGGCAAACCTGTGCACAGGGGCATCTTTGCACAGGGAAGAGAGTCGGGGCAGTCCCAGATGTGTGTATGGTCTGGGAGAACTCATTGAAAGCAGCCCTGCAGAGGAGGAGTTGGGGACAAAAAACGTTGGACGTGAGTTAGCAGTGTGCACGTGCAGCCCAGAAGGCTGACTGGGGTTGGCTTTCAGAAGTCTTCATAGTGTGCTTGTATGTGAGAGTAAGGCAAATATCCCTGACATTACTGCGTGGATAAAGAAGCCTGAAAAGACAGGGCCAGCAGATGTCACAGCACACCATGAGTTTAGAAGCACAGATTCATTCATCTTCAGTTGTGTTCCTAGCAATAGTTTGCAGCATAAGAAGGAAGTTACCTGCTCTTAGGCTTCCAAACCCCATGATTTGGCACTCAAATTCAGGCAGTTTTGCTGCATCAGTTGAAGATTTGAGTGAATTTTTAGCCAGATCAATCTTCAAAAGATCTGGGTCACCTTGCCTGATGAGCAGCATGTGGTGTGTATTCTACATGCATTTTAAATGAATGATTACTGGTTTGTGAAACTGAATGCAAGACTGAAAAATTCCTAGGTAGAAATGAAGATAATAAGTGCTTAGGAGAATACTTGCATCCCAGTGGTATTATAGGGTTCCAGTAAAACAATCAGATCACAAAAAGACAAGGGGATAAAACATACTCCGCCAGCATCTTTATTCTCTCAGGTGCAATTGCCACTAATTACTTTTGTCTCCAAATTTAAATATGGAAAATAGCAACCCAACACGTCACGCAAAAAGGAATGAAATGTCCCTCCATAACAGCCTTTCTTTTAAAAAAGGCAAATACATGTTCCCCATTTTCTGCTGAAGAGCATCTGCTGCGCAGTGCCTCTCTCTGCCCATGCTGCATACATATGAAAAACTAGTCAAATGCAAATGAATGCCCTCTATGTACTTATAAAAGTGCATGACAGATACAATTGGCATAGCCACAATAGAAAGTGCTGATAATAAAAGATACTTTCATCTGCAAGATGTCTGTGTCCCTCGTGACTGCCCATCCTCACTGCTCGTCCATTTTATTTTCCACAGTGCAAAAAATCTTGCAAGGGCTGCCTTCCTCCTCAGCACGCCGCTATTCCCATGCAAACATTGCTTTCCTGTGTGTGAGCATTTTGCAATAAAACTTTAACAGAGCCATGCAGTCACAGACTGTTATTACTAAGCCAACCTTCACAAAGGGCAGTTGTGCCCAGGCTTAGCAGCAGGCTGGCATTACACTGCTACATATAGCAGCTAGGTGAGAGGACATAGGTGAGAGGTATGTGTCCTGCCAGCTGGGATGAGAACCAAATACAGGGATATGTCTACTTTTCATATTCTTAACGATCGGGATCTGGTGATCTCGGTCAACTCCAAGTTCTTTAGAAGGAAAAATTTTGGTGCAAGCTCATTTTTCATGTGCAAGCATGACAGGCTTTTGCTTGATAATAGAGTTGGAAGGGTGGCAGCAGTCAGACTGAAAGAGAAAAACAGAACCAGCCATTCCATGCTTGAGCCATTACCCAGCAGACTCCTAGCCAAAGCCCTGCTGAACCCAGCTGCAGCCAGAGCTCTGTGAGGTGCTGGAGCCTCAGAGGTTCTGCAGGGCTGCATACGCTTGTGGGCAGGCTGATGACAGCAACATTCATTCCATTGCAAAGGCAAAAAATGCCAATGAGAGCAAGCAGAAGCCATGTGCATAGTTAGAAGCAACTCAAGGCTGACATCTTTTTAAAAAGGGACTCGGCCTTCATAGAATCGTAGAGTCTCATAATGATCTTTGAGTCCAACTCCTGCCTCTGCACAGGACCACCCAAAAATCACACCATATGCCTGAGAGTGTTGTCCAGATGCATTTTGAACTCCAACAAGCCTTGCAGCTCTCTTCCTATTAGTTTCACTTCTTTCAGATCTGTGGTTATTTCAGGTTTCTACAGCAACTCTCAGAAGAGAAGGCATTTTATTTTCTCATGTTTTTTTTGCACAAAAGGACTGGGGAGACCACCTAGTACTGGAACAAGAGGAGAGCTTAGAAAAGCCCATCTTGAACAAAATGAACTGTGTCAAGAGACACAGACGCAGGACAAAGGTTTGCAGCGGTTCCTTTCCTGCAAAGGTGCATTGCATATTCCAAGGGGCCTGCATCTGCTGAATGTGGGATGTCAAGCCCAATGGGGCTGTGAGAACCCTTTTGTGGTGAGCCAAGGTGAAGTGGGTGGGCCTGTGTACTGAACACAGGGAGAGCCTGTGCCCCAGGTTGCTCCCTTTATCGGGCTTTGTAGGACAGCTCAAGGCCCAGCCCAGCCACAGTGAGGGCAGTCTGGGGACTCTCAGCTCCCCAGCATCTGCTTCAACATCTCAAGTCCTGGTTTTACAGCTTCAGGTTTCATGAAAGAAATGGCTGCAGGTGCTGCAGAGTGAGGCTGCAGGAACCAGGTGCGTGTGTGCTTCTGGAAGGGCTTCGTTGAGTGCATTCGTTCCATCTGATTGTGCTTCAAATGGAAGTGAGACCAATTTTATGACAAAGAAGTTAAGGAAATACACAATTATGTATTTGAATAGGAAGAGTGGGACATAACTGCACTTGTAGATTTGGAATTGGTTTACCATAAAGACCAAACACCATTCATTGGTCAACATCTTTAACAGTGTTTTCATCTCCGGCTTCCACCAATTCTTCCAAATGGCTAAACAGCCCCTGCATTGTTACATGTGAATTCCTGGTCTCATGAACCATGGGTGCCATGGTAGCCAGAATTAACTTAAATTTGATATTAGATCGTGTGAGGACAGTGACCTCTGACCTCCCCAAAAATGCTGCAGGCTGGAATCATAGAATCATATAATGGCTTAGTTTGGAAGGGGCCTCAAAGCCCTCCCGTTTCCAACCCCCTTGCTGTGAGGAGAGTTGCCACCCACCAACTCAGGTTGCCCAGGGCCCCATCTAACCTGGGTTTGAACACCTCCAGGGATGGGACACCCACAGCTTCTCTGGGCAGCTGTCACTGCCTCACTGCCCTCTGAGTAAAGAATTTCTTATTAACATCTCACCTAAATCTCCCTTTTTACTTTAAAACTGTTCCCCCTTGTCCTGTCACTATCAGACCATGTAAAAAGTCAGTCCTACTCCTTTTTATAAACTCCCTTTAGGTACTGAAAGGCTGCACTGTGGTCTCCCCAGAGCCTTCTCTTCCCCAAGCTGAACAAACCAGCTCCCTCAAACTATCTTAAGAGAAGTGCTTCAGCCCTTTGATCATCTTTGTGGTCCTCCTTTGGAGCCGCTTCAGCAGCTCTGTGTCTTTCTTGTGCTGGGGACTACAGCCCTGGACACAGTACTCAGGATGGAGCTTCACAAGAGCAGAGCAGAGGGGGACAATCTCCTCCCTCTTCCTGCTGCCCCCCCTCTTCTGATGCAGCCCAGGATACCATTGGTCTTCCACACTGCAAGCTCACACTGCTGGCTCATGTTAAGTTTTTCATCAGCCAAAACCCCCAAGTCCCTCTTGGCAGGGCTGCTCTCAATGAATTCTTTTTCCACTTTGTGGAATCTGGGGTTGCCACAACCCAGGTGTAACACCTTGCACTTGGCCTTATAGAAACTCATTGTGTTCACTTGAGCCCAACTTTCAAGCTTCTTCAGGTCCTTTTGAATGGCATCCCTTGCTGCTATCGTACCAACTGCACTACTCAGGTTGATGTCATCTGCAAATTTGCTGAGGGGGCACTCCATCCCATCATCTGTGTCATTGATAAAGATGTTACTGATCAAGGTAGAGCCTTCCCTTCCCTGGGTCATGGCAGGCCGGGAATTCATGCCCCGAGCTCCTCTCCCACGGGATGCTCCTAGTGGAGCCCACAGAGGCACCATCCCGGGCGACACACCCCGCGTCACCACACGCTGTCATTGGTTTCGCCTTCATCCACATACACATCTGCAGCCCCTGGGCATCTGGAGGCTGAGCAAGCCCCGAGCCCCTCTGCTTCCTCTCTTTGTCCCTCTTTTCCCCAGTGTCGCGGCACTCTGCCCCCAGCGGTGCCGCCTTCCCGCTCCCCTCCGGCACTGAGGCTGCCTTGGGGCGGTGCTGGGCGCTGACAGCGCGGCGCAGCCGGAGGCGGTGTGCGCTGCGTATTCCTCCGCTTCCTTCCTCAGCGGCCGGGATGAAAGTTTTTTGTTTTTTGTTTTTTTTAAAAGAAAAATAAAAACTTCTAGGGTCACTGGGAGGGGGAAAAATTTCCTCGTCATGTCTGTGGCGTCTGCGAAACCGTCCCGAGAAGGAAGAGGAGGATCCGCAGAGCTGCGGGCGGAGGGGCGGGCGGGGAGGAGGGGGGAGGAGGGCCGAGGGGGGCCGGGGTGCGGGGCGCAGCCCCCCCGGCTCGCTGCCCGCCCGCGGGGCTGAGCCCTCCCGCAGCGGGAAGGAGGGGGGGAGCAGAAGGGGCCGGGCCGCCCCGCTCCCCCGCCCCGGGGGGTGCGCCGAGTGGCACCCCCCGTCCTCCTCCTCCTCCTCCTCCTCTTCCTCCTCCTCCCCTTAACTCGGTGGCGGCGGCGGGCGGGGCGCTTCGCTTCGCCCTCCGCCGGCGGCGGGATGGCCTCGGCCGTGTTCGAAGGCACTTCGCTGGTGAACATGTACGTGCGGGGCTGCTGGGTGAACGGCATCCGGCGGCTCATCATCAGCCGGCGGGGCGACGAGGAGGAGTTCTACGAGATCCGCACCGAGTGGTCGGACCGCAACATCCTCTACCTGCACCGCAGCTATTCCGACCTGGGCCGCCTCTTCAAGCGCCTTCTCGACTCCTTCCCCGAGGACCGGCCCGAGCTCTCCCGCTCCCCTTTGCTCCAAGGTGCGGGCACGGCTTCGCCTCTCCCCCGCTGCCTTCCCCGAGCAGGGCGGGTGGGTGTCCCCAGGGCGGGCAGGGGGCGAGCGGCGGGACGGGACGGGGCGCGACGGGGAGGCGGCCCTTCGCGGTCGGAAACTCCTCCTGGGCCGCTGGTTCGCATTGCGCCGTTTTTATTATTATTATGGATTCTGCGGGCGTAAGGTCCCTGCCCCTCTGTGCCTCCGGGGAGGGCCCGTGAGGCTGCGGGAGAAGGGCTGCAGCGGACAGCCCCCGCGTGTCGGCGTGTTGTTTGCCACGGGGACTGTGGGGGGGGGAAAGAAAGGAAGAAAAAAGAGGCTGCGTCGCTTGGCAGTGGTCGGAGCGAGTGTGGAGCGAGCGCAATTCCTCGCATAACTTTCTGCGAAGCTAGTATTGCAGAGCAGTCCGCGCCGCGCTCCTTCTGCCTTTCGGTTTCCGAAGGAGGTGACGCAGCCCGGGGGTGCGAACCGCGCTCGGAAGGGTTGGGGCCGCTCTGGGGCCGCTTTTAATGCGTTTGACGTTTGGGGAATATTTTCTATGACAACGCTGCGCTTTGCTCTGAATTATATCAAGCGTGTCGGGCGGCACGGAGCATCTATCTTGTGCGCTTTTCCAGCTTTCCAGTCTCCCCAAGTGTCCGGGTAGTTCGACTGAACGGGAGCGGGGAGAAGCCGGTATCCGATGTGCGGTTTACTCGCGGAGAAGCTGGAGAAGCCCTCCTCCGAGCCTCCCCGTGCGGGGGCAGCGGCACCCCGCGCATCGGGGTTTGAATGGGGCAAAGCGGACCCCGCTCCGTGCCGGGTCCCGGCGCATCCCGAGGCGGCGGCATCGCCCCGGCGGCGCGGCGGTGCCGGCTGCCCTCTGCAGGCGGCCGGGGCTGGGGGCGGCGGAGCGGGGTTCAGTCCCCGCTGGTCCCCTGCAGAGGCGGCCCGCAGCCCTTTTTGCCTCTCTTAAGTGCCTCCAAACTTTGCTTTTGAAAATTATGTGAGAGGAAGCATCTTCGATTCTTCCCTAAGACTCGGAGCTGGCAACCTTCACCCACCTTTCCCTAGGGAGCAGACCACGGTAGAATCTGCAGTGAGCAAATCATCAGTCCAGGATTTGAAAAATGGGAAGCTAATAGAAGCAGATGGTAATCTATTCAGCCTGGAGAGGAGGTGGGGGTTCACTCTGCAGCAGAGACAGAGTACAGTCAGGAATGGCTTCTCAGCAGTCGCCGCATGCTTCACAATTTCAGTAATACTCCTTGAAATGAAGCTGCTCCTCTGCTAAAGAAAATGACTTTGCTGAGTGTGCTTGTGCTCTAAAGTGACTGCCCACAGCCTGTGTAACTGCATGATGCTGGGACACGGAATCACAGAACCGTAGAATCATTGAGGTTGGAAAAGGCCTCTAAGATCATCCAGTCCAACTGTCCACCTGCTACCATTATCACCCAGTAACCCATGTCCCAAAGTACTGCATCTGCTCTTTCCTTAAACACTTCCAGGGATGGTGACTCCACCACCTCCCTGAGCAGCCCGTTCCTGTGCCTCACCACTCTTTCTGAGAAGAATTCCTAATACTGAACCTGAATAAGAGTCCCGTTTGGCTAAGTGATGCTGATGCCAGTGATATTTGGCTGTGAGCACACACTGCGTGATGCATAGGTGGCCCTTAGGAAACCTCTGGGGTATGCGTGGGTTCTTCATGTTCTGTTTGAAGGCAGAGATCCAAAGCTCAGTATATTTAACCCAGCAAAAACACCTGGTGAAAGCAAAGTCTTGTGTGTGAGCATTCAGTCATATACATCTGTGTGTATATTTTCATATATTCATCTTATGCATACAAACATCATGTATATGCATAAGAAATGTATGCTTATGTGTGTGTTTATCTTTCTGAAGGAATCTGAATATTAGCTGTGCCTTTTATCTGGAGGAAGTGGTAAAATGTTGCAAACTAAACTTGCATTACGTTGAAGGAGTCCGGTATTCCTACAGATTTGCTTAAGGAGCATTAAAAGAGCCAGGATTATCCTACAGCTGGGTCAGGCCGCAGTAAGCTGCGTGTGAGGGATATGAGGAGTGCAAGACTGAGCTTTTTCACCTTTCTAACTCCTTTACAAAGAAAGATGATTATTTTTTAAATGTAAGCAGTATCAGCAGGAGCCAGTTGTTACCATTGTGCACTCACTCCTCTTCCTTGGATGTGTGGGTGTTTGCAGAGGAGGGGATGGGAAGTATGACATTCTGCACCCGTTGTTGCCTTATCCATCCCTTGGTAGGAGGGAAGAGGAGGCCCTGGGGGTTGTGACACACCTTTAAGAACTGACAACACCATGTGGCAAAGTGCATTCCACGCACACATCTGGAGTGCGTTGTGATGCGGAGGGCCAACTTGAGGCAACCGGGGAGCCAGTAAACAGGGCCTGGTAAGTGCCTACCTGCAGTGTGACTGAGTATGATTCACTGCTGGTATCTGATTTGTGTCTGAAATGTGCCCTTCCCTTCCTCCAGGCAAGTGCACAAAAGAAGATCACAGAAAAGCATAGGCTGGTTCACTCTTAATGCCACTAGTCTGTTTCTGTATGCAGAGTGAACTGCTTTTGTATTTATATTTTTTTATGAGAAAAACAGCCTTGTGGACCTGGAAGCTGAGTCAAAATCAGTGATTTTGCAGTAGTTACGACAGACCCAATAGATGCTGGAAGTGAAGTATTAATCTGGGAAAGAACTCTTTTTTTTTTTTTTTTCTAGCCTTCTGTTTTCTCTAAATATTACTTCTGGAGATTCTTGGAAAAGATTTATCTTAAGGCTTGATGGAGCTTCAGTGCAGTCATATATCTGGCCCCAACCTCAGTGCAGGCATAGAATAGAGAATTACAGAATCACAGAATATCCCAAGTTGGAAAGGACCCACAAGCATCATCGAGTCCAACTCCTGACAGCGCCAGACCTTTCGGTTCTCTTCCCTTTCAGGTTTCCCTCTCCTGATTGTTGCCACCAGGGTTTACCTGTAGCTCCCCAGAGGTTTTCTCTTATCATCTGCCATGCTGGCGCGCAACCTTTGTCCAACCATAAAAGCTGTCCAACCGCAGAGGAGCCTTCCTATGGAAGCTTTGTGTGCAGCATGCTCATAGCACTGAGCAACTCTCCCCTCTCCTGCAGCAGCCCCTGGGCAGCCCTTCCTGGTGGCTGATGCCGAGCTCCATCTCTTTCCTGCATCACCAGGAAGATGTGCCAGGAAGTGCTTGGGAAATCCTGCAGGGCTGCCTAAAGGCCTTGTGCAGAGCAGAGTTCCTGAAGAGCCGCCTGGGAATGTTATGTTTTCCTGCATATTTTGCTACGAATGCTGTATTCATAGCTTACAGTTTTCTATATGCTGCATTACACTGTTGTTGTTTACAGGGCCATCTGGGAGCATGATTTATGCAGAGAGGGAACTCCACAGGAGCAGCATAGTGCTTTCCACAGACAGCAGCTGTTTGGGTGCTGTGACAATGCAGATAAATACACTGCATCTATTGTGCTCTTCCCATTGTTGACATTGTCAGCAGTTCATTAGTGGGGCTCACTCGGAGCGTCTGTCTGGCCGACAAAGGATGCTGCTCTCGGTTATCAGACTCTAGCAGTGCTGTGAGACTGAAATTGAGTTTGGGGCTTCTGGGATTGGTTTTTTTATTAGCTGAATTTCATGGTTCATCGGTAATGCTGGAGATAAACGAAGCTTGCCGTGTTGTTATAAAGCTGGGCACAAGTTGCCTTTTTGTGGTGGACTGAGGCAATACGTGTATGGGGGGATTTTGGTGGGGAGGAATGGAAATGAGGTTGTTTTCTGATGACAGGTCTCACCTGATAAGAAACCAGCACTGAAAGTGGCTGTAGGAGCCTGCATTTTTCATTAGGCACTGACTGCTTGGCTCACTTTTATCTTGTGCTTCTTGGACATCTCGTTTCTTGTGGCTCATCAAGCATCAAGACAGGAGCTCAGTGACAAAGGGCTATCCGCTGAGGTCTGTCTCTGGGAGGTGCCGTTTGCCTCTCTCCCAACCCTGCATGAAAAGCCTGGCAGCTGGAGGTCTGGGCTGCTCAGCTTTAACTGAGAAGTGTACCAGGGCCCTCAGATGGCCACGGCCACAGCCCCTGCTCTGGGTGATGTCACTGGGACAGTTTGAGCTGTACTTTGTGCCATCTGTGTTTTTACATCTGTTCTGTGTGATCTGTCAAGGAAGCGGTTGCTTGTGCTAGAGCTAAGAGCATTCAAGATTGTGAAAACTCTCTGTCTTTCTGTGTCTAACAGATTGATTTCAATATCTTCAAAGTCCAAACTCCAATCCATCCTCCTGCATCCCTCTTTTCAACTCCATCGTATCTTTTTCTCTGCTCCCCGACTAATGCCACCAAGATGTACCACGTCAGCGATACTGCATGAATAGCACACCCTTTGTAACAGCTTCAGGGACTGCAGAGGCTTGTCATATGCATGAGGTGGAATGGATTTTCTTGTGTGGGAAGGGGCAAATGCGTCTTCCCTAAGAGATGAGAGCAGTACAATTAAGGAAGAGGCATCAGACAAGTGCTGCCTGACTAAAACCACAGACACAGCTCTGGGATCTTATTCCATGTGATGAGAATCAGATGCCCTAGAAGACAGTATAAATCACCCACAGAGAGGAGAAAAGTGGTATCCTGGTCTCTTGTAATTGGAGCTCCGGTATCCCTCATTGCCTCTAATTATCTGCCCTTCTCTGGATCTTATCATATCTTTGGACTGAATGGACTCCTGTGGAGTTATTTTGCAGAATTATTGAAGAAATGTTGTGTGAAGCAATCTTTCCCATCTTGTTTTTTTTTCTGGTGGATTTTTTTTTTTTTTTTTTTTTTTTTTGCCTCTGAATATTCCTTTGTCCTTCTAGCAGCATTTATATATCCAGAAGTCCACTGAACATGGCTCTGAGTAACTTGGTCTGACCCTCCTTTGGATGGAGGATTGGACCAGCTGATGGCCTGTAGTCCCTTCCGTTGTACATCATTTTGTGATAGCAAATACCTCCTCGTGGCTGGGACCTTCTTGCTCTATCCTCATCCTGGAACGTGGCTCTATTTGCATATACACAAGAGTTTGAGTTATCTGAGGGAAAGAAGAAGTAATGAGGGTAAAAGATATAAAA
Source organism: Centrocercus urophasianus (assembly GCF_019232065.1). Classification (NCBI taxonomy): domain Eukaryota; kingdom Metazoa; phylum Chordata; class Aves; order Galliformes; family Phasianidae; genus Centrocercus; species Centrocercus urophasianus. Next base: position 79,430,214 of record NW_024884253.1, on the reverse strand, counting down.
GATTGAGCACTGTTGTATTAATGAATACTGCAAGTGGGGAAAAGAAGCATATCTCCGGTTGAAGCCATACAATCTGGTCAGGAGAGAGTCCAGAGTAGCGGTCATCTGTGCAAGACAGCTTAGGTGTCTTCCTTAAAGATCTGTAATCCATAATTACCAGTCATGGACTTGCGCGAAAGATAAGGGTGGGCTCAAGATAAGGATCTATAGGTTGTAAATCTTCATTGCAGTGGAGATTCAGCAAAATGCACTGAGATTTCTGCATGTATTTCTCTGCTATTTCTTTTTTCACTTTGCTGTCTACTTTGCCATCTTCCTCACAGGGGTTGGGGAGAAGATTAGGTGAGGAGAGCTCAATGCAATATTTTAATCTTCAAGTGCATACTGTAATACATAGTATTAATAGCATCACCATTCCATCTTGCACATATCTTCAAAAGTATGCTTTGACTTCTGTTCTTGCTCAGTCACCTATACTTGCTGAAGTTTTTAGTGGGCAGTGTTGGTGGTAGGTTGACTTTTGGACTAGACGATCTTAGAGGTCTTTTCCAACTTTAATGATTCTATGGTTCTATGATTCTATAACTAATTTGGAGAAAGCAGGAGATCTCTTGTTATTCTTTGCTCTTCTCCTTACCAAAGCCTCAAGGGGAGTCCTCCAGACTGGAGAAACAAGGTTTGTCCACGGTTTGAGGTCATGCGCACATAGCAGTTTGTACATAGCAACACCTCTCCAGGAAAACAGATGATTTTGAGTCATCAGCAAGGAATGATTTATGAGAAATACTTGATTTAGGAATGGATTCACTCTTCTTTGGAAAGCCCTAAAGGACTCCTGAGACAAGTTGCTCATCGAGGGCATCAGCCATCAGGGCCACGTCACAGTCTCACAACAAGCTGTGTGGTGTGTTAGAAGTGGTTGTCAGCATGTCATTAGCTGCAGACTCAGGCTTGGTGGCTCATAGGGCAGCAACAGGACAGGCTGTCAAGGCTGGATGCTGACATCACTAACTGGCTCCCAGGTCATGCTCCTCATCTGCTGAGCTCGTTTCCTGTTTCTTCTCAGCTCTGGGCCTCTCTCCCACACCGTGGCCGAATGTGCCAGGGACGCAGCTGCTTGCCTGATTTGCAAGGCTCCTGCAGCTGCTCTGGCACCAGGGTCCCACAGCAGGAAAGATGCTGCAGCCCATGCTGCTGTGTTGTGTTTTTCCACAGATGTGTTGCTATGTGTGAAGTTACTATGTCTGCGTGGTTTCAAATTGTGGGCAAATCCTGTTCATCCAGTCTTAAGGACTCTGATCGGGGCTCTTGGTCAGGAAAGGGGCAGGGAAGATGTCAAGGGGAGTTTTCCTCCCCTAAAATTAGGTCGCTGGTTGCAGGGGCTGTGCACACAGCAGAACACTGCTGAAAACAAATATCCCAGGTATGGGCAGGTGCCACTCTTGGTCACACAATGTGCCTGCATTGTCCCTCCCTTGACCCAGCATGTGGGCTCTATTATGAAAAAAAATCCTAGGGATTTCTCATATTTGGCAGACGGCTTTGTAGTAAAATAAATAAAGAAAATGGAGCCAGCGAGGCTCCCGTTTACCTCAAGCCCTATAAACACAGGTGTTTATAGTATTTAAATCACTTGAAATGATAGTTAATTGTCTAAGCACAGTAGGGGTAACAAGACAGAGAGCAAAGTTTTCCTGGGAGGAGTTTACACATGTTTTCAATTAGCAATCAGCCAGCAGTCAGGGCAGAGGGAAAGGCATGAGAACAGCATTTCACCATGACCTCACTGAGAGATTTCCCAGCTTTGAGCACAGCTCTGTGGCATAAGTGGAAGAAAGCACAACCGGTTCTGGGCTACTGGTTGCTTTGTTAGTGTCTTCTCTTTTATTTTAGGGTGAGCTGTCTGAAGAAAGGCACTCAGATGAAAAAATAGACACACACTTTTGGTCTGTGAGCAGAGACAGAAACAGAGGCTTCGGGGTGCTCTGTGGCTGCCATACAGATCATAGAATCACAGAATGTCCTGAGTTGGAAGAGACCCATAAGTATCAGCAAGTCCAGCTCCTGGCTCCGCAAAGGACCACCCAACATTCAAACCATATTTCTAAGAGCATTGTCCTAGTGTTCCTTGAACTCCAGCAGTTTACTTCCGTGGGGAGGTTGTTCCAGGGCCTGACCCTCCCCCTGATGGAGCCCCATGCCGTTCCCTCGGGTCCTGTCACTGTCAGCAGTGAGCAGAGATCAGCACTGCCCATCCACTCCCCTCATGAGGAGTTGCAGGCTGCCATGCTGCATACGTGGCCGATGTAAGAACAGCAAGACCAACATGCTCGCTCAGGACATCATGGCACATTTGTGTTGGGGCTTGTGATAGCAAGCAGTCAGGAGGGCTGGAAGGAAGCGAGGGGAGGGACCAGGCTGTACTCCTCCCAGTGCCCGTGCATGGGGCATCTGGCTGAGGGCATTGCAGATGATGGGCTGTTAGCAGTCCTTTGGGCTGTGGGATCACAGCCCACGATGAGTTGAAAACCGCTGGCACATCTGCTAACTCTTAAAAACAGAGCCTTTTAGACTGACGATAAATGAGAGCCTTACAATCTCTGTAGCTCTTGCAGAAGAAATTACAGGGCTCAGCATATATATAGGCAGTCAAGCGGTTTCTGTGTGTTTGGGCTGCCACACAGGAAGGCCGCTCCCCAGCAAGCTCAGCTCCCTGCAACCGACCACAGTGGGTCAGCAGCTTTGCACCCCAGAGCTGCACATCCACAGCCATTCAGCATGCATACAGGCATCTGTCCCTGCAGATGCATCACTTACTCTCCTTCCTACGCTGTCTGCCTTTTGGTTTTGTTATCAGTAAAAGCTACAGTAGGAAACAGTGGTTACTGTGTTAGATGTTGGAATGTTCCATGCCAGTTTCCCGGTGGGTTTGTGTGCCGGGTGCCTCTCCAGCAGCCCACGCAAGAAGTATGTGGGGCTGGATTTCCTGGTGAAGGCAGAGAGCTGTGAAGCCTCCCCTGGGGTGAGCTGTGGAGGTGCTGTGGGCTGTTGGCCATCCTGGCTTTTCTCACTGGGGCTCAGCAAGGCTGTGCAGAGCTGCAGATGCCTCTCTTGATTACTAATGAGAGAAAATCCCAACTGCTTGGCTGCTTTTCCTCAGTGTACACTGCACACTGTTGTTGGTGAGGTGTATTTTTTTCTTTTCCATCAGATGTGGGACAGGCACATACTTGCAGATGGGGCAACGTGGAGCCGCCCAGGCCTGCACGCACCCAGCAGTTAGGAAGATGAAGTGTGCTGATCTGCAGGTCTGGGCTGAGGCATCAAGCGCAACCCAGCTAACACACAACCTGTGGATCCATGCAGATGAGTTAATTCATGTTTACCCATGCGAAGCTACTTGACTGTGGTGTACACCAGCTGGATCAGGAAACGCTGCTGTGCTTCTAGGCCTGTCTCTACTGTCAGAGGACGGAGCACGCTGTGCCAAAGAGGTGTCAGAGAAGCTCATGTAAAGGAAAAAATGCAAAATGAGGGATGTCGAGCAATAGAAAGTCTTATTATTTTGTGTGACAACTGTCAAGTAAGCCTGGCTGCTCCAGAGACAGTCTCGTTTTGTTCGGATCTGTAATTTGAGGAGAGCTGGCAGCTCCAAAGTCATGCTTTTGTCAGGAAAGTTTGTATGTGGTCACATCACACCAGTAACTCAGCTTGGGCTGATGCAGGCAGAAACATCCCATGAATGTTGGCCCCAGACTGGGTGGGTTTGGCAGCTCTTTCTGTACCTCTGTCTTTTAAATAGAGATGGTTGCGCACAAGGGAGACTGCACTTAGACAAGTTTAGTGCTTAGCATTTTAGTACATCGAGGTGGCTTCTCACAGACTGCTTTGCTACTTTTGGCTTGTTTTTTCTTTTTTTCATTGTTTCAAGTTTTGTGTAGATGGTTTTGGTTTATCAAGTCTTTTTCTGCTCCAACTTTCAGTCACTTTATTTATGCATTTATTTGTTTTAACTAGTGAATCTTGTGGTCTTCAGTAGTCTCTTAGGTATTTTAGTTCACGTGTGAATGTTATGCACTGGAAAAACTGCACACACGTAGAGGCAAATCAGTGGTTGGATTAGAACAAGTGCAGTTGCAACACCAGAAATAATGGGGCTGTTAGAGAGATGTCAGGTATTGGGGTTTGCTTCATCTCTTATTTCCTGTACGTGCGCATGGCCTGTGCTAGATTTCCCTGCCCCTGCTAGGGGAGAGGGAAGCTATGGACGCCCTGCAGAGTGTACATATGGAATGTGATATTACACTTGAAAATCACACTATCGAGCAGTTCAAAATTAGAAGCATTGTAATGCATCATTCTGGCCAACTGAACACAAAATTTCCATGTCGGTGTTTTCTGCAGCTCTGTGATAATTCTGTAATTAAAAAAAAAAAACAAAAATCCAAACAGTTGTTTTGCACTTGAAGAATGTGGTACTGAGAAATCTGTGGACTTGCCATTGGGATTTACATGTCTGCTCTCAAAGCCTTCTGTTTAGTTTGTGTTTTGTCTTTTCATCTGATCTGTGGGTTGTGTTTTTTGGCTTTCTTTGGTTTTCTTCTGCTTTTTATTGACAGAAAAAGGATGAATCATGGTTCTGGGAAGCAGAAAACAGCATTTTGATCATTGTTGCTGGCAATATTGTGTAGCAAAACTGGGTGAGGGTGTAGGTGGTTCTACTTCTGCTTGTCTTGCAGCTCCTAAATGTGATCATAAACAGCTGAACTTGTGTCAGGCCTGAGACTGTGTAACTACACCCACCTTTGTTTGGGTACACATTTTATCATCAGTGTGGGTTAGAAGTCTTATTTCTGGAAGGCATAATATTTGAGTTCTTTCCACATCTTCTTGAGTTGGTGCTTCTGGCTGCTGAAGTGTGTATACACATGAAAATGTGTACGAAGCCTATGCCCACGGTCTGTTTACTTTGTTTCTAGGGCTCATCACAATAAAAGAAGCCCATGATATAGAAGCCAGACTTAATGAAGTGGAAAAGCTTCTGAAGACTATAATAAACATGCCATGGAAGGTGAGTAAGCCAAGCTCCACACTTAGCCCAGCTTGACTCTGCCTTGATGGTGGCACACACTTGCATGCAGATTAGAAAGTGATGGCCTGTGCCAAAATGTAAAAGAAGCAACAATCCACTGAATATCTTGGAGAAGTGCTGAGTGTCAGAACCATGTAATGATGTCTCCAGGCATTTTTTGTAATAAGTCTTTCTGTTGTACTAGGAAGGGATGTAAAGGGAGGAGAGAAACAAAACAAAGGGTTGGTAATAAAAGCGGATGTCTCTTTCTCTTTTTAAGTATTCAAGATCTGAAGTAGTCCTCACATTCTTTGAGAGATCTCCTTTGGACCAAGTTCTAAAGAATGACAATGTCCATAAAATTCAGCCAAGCTTTCAAAGTCCAGTTAAAATATCAGGTAAGAGTTGTTTGCTTCCAACAGTCATCTTGAGAATTAAAGAATGAAAATTACTTTATTTGTTGTTCTCTTTGTTCTTTCTCCAAGCAACTAGCAAAAGCAGTGAGAATATTAAATACTGTTAGGAGAGAAGGAAGGAGAAACATCGCACCTTGAACACAGTGTGTGCAATTTTGGTCTCTCTATCTCAGACAGGAAATAATTAAATCTTAAAACACACAAATAAAGGATAGGGATTAAAGTCATTAAACGGCTTCTCCAAGAAAAAGGTCAAAGAACTACACTTAAACTTTGGAAAGAGATAACAGTAGGGTTATGATGGAAGCCTACAAAACTGAATGGGAGGAGGTTTAGTTATCCTGTTGTTCTCACCAAACAATAACATCAATTATCCAGTAAAGCTGGCAGATAATAGGCTATAAACAAACAAAATAAAGGTTAAGTATTCTGCTGTTTTCATCCAGAGCTTGGCTAGGGAGTGAAGTCATTCTCATAGCATATCATGGAACTGAAAATACAAATGACTTCAAAAAGGAATTAAGCAAGCAAATGAATGAAGAGTACATTGAGACCTGACACAGATGGAGACAATGGCAAGTTTCAAAACCACAGCCTGCTGGAGGGTAAACTGGAGAGCAGTATCATTCTATACTTGCCCGTCCTTTTAGCCCACCCCCACTGAATCTGCTATTGTCTGTTGTTAGAAGGTGTATGGACATTAGGTGTGTACAGATTTGTATTTCTCTGTTGAAAAGTTTCCTTTGAGCTTAATGGGAACTGCAGATTTCTCCTTAGGAGCTTGCAGTCTGCGAGCTATCCAATGAGGTGGCAGTTTCAGTGTCACCAAAAGGGCTTATTTTGGTGAGTGAAATAAGAGTGAAATACTGCATAGTTCTCCAAGGTGCATAAGATCTTTAGAATGGAATACATCAGCTTTCATAGGTACTAACAATACTTTGGTTAATGACTAGGTAATGTGTCAATGTGCTAAAGATGTAGACAGTATGTCTTAAGGATTGATTCATAAACAGGGTAGATTTCTATTTTTGTTTGTGATCCTGAGCTTTGGTACTAAGCAAATTAATTATGGGTTAAATATTCTTTTAATTAAATGGTAAATTGCTTAGGAACCCACCAATAACTATCTTGAAGCATACTGCCTTACATGGTGCCTAGGCAAAAAATGTGGTCTTGCCAGTCAGTCTGGTGCTTTCTCATTGAGCCCCTGAGCAGAGGCTACAGCGCAGCACAGGATGGTGCTCATCAAGCAGCGCCTCAGGGGCCATACTGCAAAGGGGATGGTGCAGGTCTGGCTCCTTGAGCCCAGGAGGTAGAAGCCAACAAGTGTGTTTAATGCTCCAGCTGTGAGTAGGGAGCTTTGGATGATGTGTTGAGTTGATGTAGAAATCGAAGGTGAAATTTCTCATGTGTGTGTTTCCTGACGTTTGTCAGCCTCCAAAGGTGAATGTGGTTTACATGCTTTGCTTCTGAGCACCCGGAAGTGTTTTCAGTACTGAACCCTGAGAACATATTCACTGTGTTCTGTCCGAAATATATTGCTGCCCTGTGAGAGCAGGGGCTGCAAAGTGAGTCCTTGCACCTGCCTTTATGAATTGAGGGATCCAGCAGTACATAGGTGACTCTGAAAGTAGTATCTCCTACTTATTTCTGTGCAAATTACAACAAATATAAAGAGCACAACACAATTCGAGAGAGCAAATTTTCAGCTACAGAACACTATTTTTCAACGTAGTCACCCCCATTAACTCTGCATTTTCACCAGCAGTGTACAAAAGCCTGCATGCTGCACTTGTAAACATCTGCACCAGCAGAAGTGACCCATTGTCATCGCTGCTGAAATGCATCACCAACCGCCAGCACTGTGCTCACATCCACTGGTTGGTCTCCACTGGTTGTCAGCGTGTGGTGGATACAACAGAGAGAAGAGGATCAAGAGAAATCTAAGTTCATGGTCAGGGTGTCTGACTGAGAGACAGGCTAGCAGTAAAGGGAAGCCTCCTGCCAGCCTGCATATAGAAGAGCTGTGGAAACCATGTCTGCAGAACAATAACATGTTTTGTTTTAAAGTGAACTAAATTGATTTTAGTAGCTGAATCATACCTAATTAATTGGAGGAAGAACAGAGGAAGACTTACGCAGCTATTCAGAAGCACCATGTGGTAGTCTGTGTCATCATCTAACTGGTTGCCACGAATAGATTTTTAGAACTTAGGTGAAAACCTGATGATGAAATGGTATTTGCCTCATCTGAATATTGCACACTGGGGGAATGGTTTTGGAGTCTGTCGGTGTTGTCAGTAGGTGGCAGTAAATGTTAACAAAGCGGTTTGCACTGCAATAAAATGCTGTAATTTTTAGGTCGTGGCAAGGACAGTAGGAAAAATTATGGCATTCTTGTTGGTCATAGTCCAGCTTTCTGCATGCCTTGCAGGCTCAGAAAAACAGACCAACAAATTCTATGCTCTCTGAAAGAACAAACTGCCCATTGCGTGGGCCTGTTCAGAGTGATGAGTGATGGGGAAGAGAGGAAGCCCCTCCTCTTTGATGGAAGCTGAATTTGAATTTATGGTGTAAATTGTATTCTGCAGCACGATGCTTGCTTAATATGAGTCATTCTGCTGGTTTTCTTTGTCTTTACCACCCCCAAACATATTCTGCTGAAGCAGGTTGCAACACAATACAGACTTTCTTCAGAAAAATATGGAAGTGAATTCTAGCTTGGCTTTTATGCAGTAATATACTAATGTACACTTAAAAATTACCTCATTCCTCTCTCCATTCTCCTTTCCCACTCATTAGAGAAGTATATTCCTGTTGTGTTGGCACTAGCATCATCTGACATTGTATAATTAGAAAAAGTCCTTGGGATTTGCCTAGTTTGCCTTTCTATATAATACCAACATGGTTAAACTTCTTATTCACAACAGATACTGCTCTTTAGTTTTAAACACTTTCCCTGGTAGTTAGTGAGTGGAATTAGATGTAAGTTTAGCTGTTCTGGTCTGGAGACTTGTTACACAATGACAAATGAGTAGAATTGAGGGCAGCATAGAAGACAGTATTGTTTTACATAACTTAATGATGATTGCTCAGATAATTTGGAATGTATCTTTTTATTTCCTTTCTTCTGTTATGGACTTTTTTTTTTCTCCTCTTTTTCCTTGTTTTCCTCCTCTTTAACTTGTTTAAGCCTTGGAAATCTGTCCAGGAAAAACACAATTATGAGAAATGGTAGTTTGTAACTGTGTGCATAGGCTGCCATTCTGCTAAAAGTGACGCCTATTTCGCCACTGGCAATAGTGGGACTGAAACCTGGCCTTGCTTCAGATGCTCTGTATCAGGAATTGATGATGTGAATAGGATTGCTTAAGCACTGGCAATCTGTAGGTGTAAGAAGCTGTGAAACAAACTCTTTTTCTGCTTTCCTCTACAGATGTTCAGTGTTACATCCCTTTTCACAATCATGTCAAGTATGTGTGACGTGTAGTTATTTCCAGCTTTCTGTTTCTTGGACTCTCATCTTGTTTCTCTTTATTCTTCTGACAGAAATCATGCGATCAAATGGATTTTGTTTAGCGAACACTGAAACAATAGTCATTGACCACAGTATACCCAATGGAAAAGAGAAGCACCTGGATGTGGATTCAGCAGAACACTTGTAAGTGTGGTTTATCCACGAGTAATGCTGTCAGGGTTCAGATCAACAGTCACTTTCTGGCTTTTTATTTCCATAGCAAGATGCTATTCTCTCAGTAGGAGCAAGACTGGTGCAGTTGTCATTCTAACTGGCTGAAGATTACTGGGTCTGATAGCTGAGGCTTCACAGTTCTTTCCATTAAAATGGATAAAATGGCTCTCTGGAAATTGACCTCACTTGGTCCTGTCTGTAAGAAAAAAGCTGTGGCTATCGTAGGGATCCTGCCAGGTGAAAACAGAGGAACTTTTTCTTTCTCTCATGATTGTGAAGAGAGATGACTTGAGCCCAAACGTGGAAACTGAAGGATCCCGACAAACAGACTATCCCAAATATTTATTAGGGGAGCAAAACACCATTCTCTTTATCAAAGGAAGCTGGGCAGCTGCTCAGGTGTTGCTACACTCTTTGACTTGCTGAAACATGTATTTCATTAAGGAGGAAGGATGTTAGATTAGCCTTATTTGTAAATTCTGCCTGCTAATGCGTGTAGATATTTTGGACCAGAGGCCAGTAACCAGAAGGGCTTTCATTTAGGTCTTAAGTCAGTGCTGTATTGACAGATGGGTACTGATGGAAGTCAGCTCCTGTTGATTTCTGTCATGGAAAGTGATTGATGTTTCAGTGAGCTTCAAGTAATGAAGCATTTAAATGTTTTCAATGAGAAACATTGACCTGTATTTTCATTAGAGCAATCAAAATGATGGAAACAGAGCACTAAAGGCCTTATGGAGGCTTTATCTTTGAATTCATCTTGTCACGTTTGTAATGTGATCATTGCCAGTCTGCAGAAGGGTTTACAGGTTGACAAGATTTTCTCAGAGTCTGAAATGTATCTGGCTCCACTGCAATTTCTCAAAGTCTTTCTGTTATAAGAAGGAGTGTTTAACACTTACTGTTTTGAGCCTAAAACTTACTAACAGCATTTCAATTCATACTCTTGTACTAATGAGGCCAAAATGATGCGCTGGACATCATTCAATGAGGCCACTGTCTGGACATTAAAGTTGATAGCTCCTGGTAGATCATCTCTTAGTATTTAGAGTGATAAATGGTCTCCCTGATCTAGCAGGAGGTGTCCCTGCCTACAGCAGGGGGCTTGGAACTAGATGATCTTAAAAGTCCCTTCCAACCCAAAGCACTCTATGATTCTATGAAATTATTAGAGCAGATTACCAAAGAAGGCCTTACCCTGCCTCATTTTTATTATTTCAAAAGGTATTGATTTAAGAGAATGCTTTGGCCCAAGGAGAACTTACTGGTCTGGGATGGAAAACTTCTGTTGTCTAGTTGTCATCCCAATGTTTGTCCTACACATCAGAAAATACTCAGGCAGGAGTATATTGATATGATAAAGACCGGGTGGTAGGTGTGGTTTCCCAGAAACAGTGGTGGAAGAAATTAATCCAAAATAACAGCTCAGCTTTGTGCATCTGTATTTTAACTCCCCTGAAGGAAGTTAAATTGAGTACAAAGAAGTTCATACATTTTAAATGTCTGTTGTACATGATGACCTAAACTTAGCTGTATTTTGTATCAGGGAGGTAGTGGCCTGGAAGTAATGGCACTCATATAGAAAAGCTGTCTTGTAAAGACTGAATTATTTTTAAATACAAAAGTTTCCTATATTTTTAAGTGTAGACTAGTAACCTAGAAAGAAAGTTTATAAACCTTTCAAAACCCTATGCAGTTCCTTTTTGTTTTCTGTAGATTTGGATTTACAGAATTCATATTTTCTATTCTGAAATCAATTCCTTGTGGACTTGTCTATCCTCAAATGGGGAGTTTTTCCTTTCAGTAAAAATCCATATGGGTTTTGGTTGCTGATGTACTTGAATCAGACGTTTTGCAAAGCAAGCATTTTTTTTGATAGAAGCACCCAATAGCATTCATTTGCCAAGGCCCTGCTACACTGTTGGATTTTGTTGGGTTAGCCACTGTTGGCTTGCTCGCTGGGTTAGCCACTGAGTGGCCCATCACCTGAAAAATCTGAAACTTCTTGCAAAAGAAACTATCGTGTTTTTGCAAGCTGGAGTTGCTTACTCTGTTATTGCTTTTTGCTTCCTTCATTTTCTCTAATTTTGGTTGTCAGAATACCACATTGTTGCAAAATGTGGTGAACCCAGTGTGTTCAGCCTCCATGTGGCAAAAGCAGCTGTTACATGCTTTCTGTACTCTGCAGTGCTTCTCAAAGCAAAGGTGGCAAATAAATGCATCCAAGCTCTTTGTTTTGTTACATAGAAGTACCTTCCTCTGCCAGGGCTGTTTGCACTTCTGTCTTTCCAGCCAGCAGCAGGCAGCAGAGGCTTTGGAACTGGACATGCTGCCTTTTTGGCAAACTTGCTCCAGTAACAGGCATGTATTTTCAGGACGGTGGTGCTGGTGCAAGCATCTTGTTGTCCACAGGAGAAACTTTCATGTGTGGTAATGCAAAAGCAGCATGGAGTTGGTAAAGTTAGGTGCAGAAGGTTTCCAGAAAAAAAATAATCCTACGCTTGACAAGAAAAGGAAATGCTGCTCCTATGCTTTTTATTCTTAAATGGAAGGAGTTCTGTTCAGGTACTGCTTGCACATAATGTGTCGAGAGTTCTGTAAACTTTATTTTAGGGAAAGACTTGTTGGTAGTTTTATGTGTTACACAGCTTCTAGCTGTAACTCTGATTTACTGGGTTTGGTTTCTTCCAAGCATTGCAGAGCACTGCTTTGCAGACTCCTGTGTATGCACTTTCTTTCCAGCAGCAAGGAATGCTTTCTGCCTTCCCACAGCATGTGAATGTCACTGCTTTGTATCTCACATGCTGCTTGTACTACCTTATCAGCAAGACTGAAGTACCACAAAATCTATGTGGCCTTCCAGGTGCAAGTCTGATTTTCTATAATTGGCAAGAGAAAGAAAGCTGAGTCCAAATAGCTTTCTTGCTTCCTTTTCTGGCGTTGTCATTCTGTCTGCCCCACTGGTGTTTCATAACCCGTTGTTCCTGGGCCTCCAGTGGTCTGTAAGACAGCACAACATCAGCTGGGAGTTAGCTGCCAGAAACTAAGTCAAATCCCTTCTGCACGTGTTCCCACGCATGCAGGCAAGCAAACAACTTGGAGGGAGCAGGGAAATGAAGGCAATAAACATTTGAAGCTCAGTTGACACTGAGTTTTTCCATGGTTGTAAGTAAAGATCATAGTAACAGGACTGCAGGAGAAAATCCCTGAGTTTCTGTTCAAAAAGTTGTGGTTCTCATAGTTTAGGATTGAGAAGAACCAGGAAGGAGTGTGGAAAATGGACAGAGCCATCTGTGTCCATACATTCTAGGATGTAGGCACTCTGCTATCCAAAAAGCTGTGATGCTTTCCAAGAAATTGAGTTTTGAGAAGAGGGAGGAGTGGGAGATGTTATCTGTTTCTTTATCCTACCAGTCTTTTTAGACCTTCTGAAGTACTTGATTCTTAGGGCTCTCTCAGTTGAAGTTAGAAGGACGTCCGCAATTGCATTATTTAACTGCAGGAGTCCAACTGCCATAGGGAGTGCAGCGAGACTCTGTCGGAAGGATGCTACAGTCATTGTTTCCTATTGGTCTTGAACATTTGTCTTTATAAAAAGACAAATGCAGGGAGGAGACTCTCACCCTTTCACTTCATAGGTGCAAGTTCAATCTGCATACAAAGGCAGTTTCCGTTCTGCATTTGTGTGGGAACCAAGGCATTTCATGACACTGCCAAATGCTGTGAGAATAAAATGGAAGAATGTGAACCTCAGCTTCATGACTCACTTTTCCAGAGCTCACTTGCTGCTTCCTTCCTTAACACTAGTAGCTTTGAAAGTCAGGGAGAACAGTATGAGTTGTGTGCATGCACCGTAGTTCTCATTGTCCTGTAGCTGATTCATAAACGTGGCTGTACGATGAGAAGGTGGATGGGATCAGTTCTGAGTAGTTGCTGTGCATTTTTTCTAGACTCGGAAAGCTCTAATTCCAGAGGTATCTAGAGCTGCCTAATAAAGGTTGTGTCCCAGGAAATTATTCGTTTGTTAGTAGGAGAAAAGCCCTAGGAGTTGAAAATGAATTTATTGTGTTTTTGATCCAGGTCAACTTCAACTGAACATAGTAACTAGATGTCATGAGATGTAAGCTTCAGGTATGATAATGACAAGTGCTGTGAAGAGTCTGTGTCATGCTGCAGAGAAGTCATAAAAAGCCCCTTTCAGTGCAGACTGCTATCTAAAGAAATTGAGTATTTGCTCTCCTAACATGCTGTGTACTTGTGTTTCAGCACAGCTGAAAAAGGGAATAGTTCTCTTGTTTTACTGTAAGCCAACTCCTTTGCTCATTTGTCTCCATGGGTTACAAAGAAGGTTTTCTGTTTATTTAAGGACACAGAGGGCAATGTTTTTCACTTATATCTCAACCCTCTTTAGTGAGTGCTGAATTTTGGTTTACAGAAGTGATGGAAGATATAATTTCTGATCTTTCAGCATCAGGAGAATGATATGTAGGTTGATGTCACGAAACTGTAACTTCACTATTCGCAGTTGATTTTCACGGACTTGCTTGAGAACTTCTTGCATATGTTTTAATTTCAAGCTGCCAGGAGAGGGAGCGAGACACTGGTGATTTCAGAAAAAATAACTGGGACTCTAGATCTTTGCCTTGCAAACTGAGCTTCGCAAAGCTCAAGCTGTAAACCAGCATTAGGAGTACTACTACTGCAGCACTGCTCTGCTGTAAAACAAGTCCACGTGTTAAATTTACTCAGAAACTTAACTTGAGATACTGGTAGAGACATTCTTGCCTGCAGCTCTTTTTCCAAATGACCCCCGCAGAAATGTCTTTTCTCAAAAATTTCTGGGGATCAGTCTCCAGATATTCTAGCCTTTTCCTTTTCCCCCAGTACTTTTCTTCAAATTCCATCTACATTCAATTTTTAAAATTCATATCAATTACTTTTTTTTTTTTTTTTTTTTTTTCATCAATATTAGTGTCTTTTTGCATCAAAAGAGGGGTGGCCAGCAGGGCAGAGGAGGTGATTGTTCCCCTCTGCTCAGACCTTGTGAGGCCTCAGCTGTAGTATTGTGTCCAGGCTTGGGACCCCCAGCACAGGAAAGACATGGAGCTGTTGGAGCAAGTGCAGGGGAGAGTCAAGAAGATGATCAGAGGGCTGAAGCACTTCTCCTGTGAAGACAGGCTGAAGGAACTGGACTTGTTCAGTCTGTAGAAGAGAAAGCTTGGGGGGGAACTTATTGTAGCCTTTCTGGTACTTAAAGGGAGCTTATTAATAGGAGGGAGGCTGACTTTTTACATATTTCTGAGGATGGTAGGACGAAGGAAAATGGTTTTAAGGGAGAAGGGCTTTAAACTAAAAAAGTGGAGATTAGATGTTAACAGGAAATTCTTTACTTAGAGAATGGTGAGGCAATGGCACAGCTGCCCAGAGAAGTTGTGGGTGTCCCTATGATGTAATGCCTTTTTTTGTTTGTTCTGTTTTAATTTCTCCTCAGGTTTGAAAGTGTGAGTGACTTTACCTCAGAGCTAGAAGACAGTGATGACCCAACAGCCTATGTCACCAATTTGACATACTACCACCTGGTTCCATTTGAGACTGATATTCTGGACTGAGACTGTTCAATGCCACAGGCAGCCAGCATCCAGCCAAACTCTTCGTCCATAAGCTCTGCTGTCTCCAGCATTGCATCTCAGTGAGTAAGGATCTGCAGGCAAGACCAACAGCTAAGAAGCTGCAGCAAGTACATCACAAAGCTGGCTTTGTAGTCTGGCCTTCTGTTGTGTCTTGCAGAGACGTCTTGTAAGGAGGTAGCTGCTTCACTGTGAACAACAAACTCATTTTCCATGAAAACAAGGCAGCAGAGGCCTCCTGGGACTTGAGGAAATCTCTGCAATGTCTGTGGTAACTACAGCTCTGATACAGCCGCTAGAACTCGTGCTGTGGTGTGCTATCACCTGTGCTTCTTGGCTTGCAGTGCAAGTTGAGGCTTCCTCTTTTAGGATACCACCAGAAACTTCCCCAGATGTCGTGCCCATTCTTTTTATGCTGTGTAAGTGAGAAGGCAAGCCAACCAGCTGAATTTTGTCAGTTCCCTCTGCAATTGCTTAATGGATGCCTTGCAGGTCACTTCTTGCTCAGCTGCCAGATGACTGGTGCCTTACACAAGACGTCAGAAACACCATTGAGTGCCTCTAGGATACAGAATACAAGCTGGCTGCTTTACTTCTTTCAATCATGGGTTTTTATGTAATCATTGAAGAGATGACTACTCTTTCCCTCTTTCCATGAGTAGTAAAGCAGACAGCAGCTGGCATTGCAATGGGCTACACACAATGTTTAGGTACCTGAATGATGTCAAAGATCTGGAAAGCTGATGGGAAAGCTGAGCTGCCCTGCTAAGGGCGGTCAAGGCTACGACAGGCACTTGGATATGAATTTTGTCACGTGGACCAGAAAATGTGAATGGTGCTTACAGTTGTTTATATCAGAGAGATAGTTCCCTATGTATGTTTCTCCCCAGAGAATGGGGAGGAAGCCAATGAGATTGCATGTTTGGACTGAAAAAGAACAATAAGCTACAGCATGCCTACAATAGTAGGAGAAACACCCACTCCCAGGCCTGCCTGACTGAAAGGGTCTTTCTGGCTTTCTGAGATATGCCTGCAGGGCCGGGTGCAGGCTTTGTTGTCACATGAATGCACTGGTGACAGTGGGAGCACGAGCAGGATTGGAACCTGCAGCCTCTTGACTACTGAGTAGTGGAAGGTTAAAATCTCTTTGGGGTCTCTCTCTTGCAGAGTGCTGTGATCTCCAAGCTCTCGCAGTGAGAGCTCAGCACTCACCGTCGTGGCCTGTCGTTGAGCTTTTTGTGATCTAATTGCAAATATGAAATTGAAGGGATTGAAACGTGAAAGAGGACGTTTTGAACATGTTTCCTTGTAGTGGGGCTTACGTTGTCCTGAAGAAGTTGGTACAACTCCCTTCCTTTGCAGACTTCTCATTTCTATCTGTAGAATAAGTCAAACAGCATTTGCTAATGTAAATAATAAATTATTTAGAATCCCAATTCTTTTACACAGTATGTTTCTAAAATATATTTTAAATGAAATAAAATATAACTCACCTTCAGTACACTTTCTGCAGCTTGAGATGTGGCTTCTTTCTTTTTCTTTTTCCATCTCTGAAGACTCTTTCACAATCATGCCAAATCCTCTTTGTTCCCTGTAGTTTTGAAAAAATGCTGAGTTTACACAACTTCTCCCGTGCTGTATGTCTTGCCTAAACTGCCAATACATTACATGCTTATGTGAAAGCTCTTAGCCTCACTGTTGATCTTGTGTATAGGTGTATGTGGCTTAATACCACTAAGTTCAGTGGAGCAATTCTGCACTTTTACAACCTTAACTGAAAACTAGTCTGGCACATAACCTTTTTGAACATCGTGCAAATCTTTGTACATTAAACTCCTGAAATAGAAGGGGATGTGTCCATACTTGTGCAAGGCTTTTTGAACAGACTTTTGAGTTTGAAATGTGTTTCTTTTTTTGTTTGTTTGTCTTTAATTTTGTTAGTTATAATTCTTTTTCAGTTCTTTAGTGATTTAAGTTAACCGTGGTGGGTTAGTATCTAGTAAATAAGTGTGTTGGATTGAGAGTTCAAATATTTGATGTCAGTCCCTGGTCCTACTGTCAGCATACCATGTTGCTTTTGGTGAATCTACTTTGTCTCCTCATGTGTTTCCTAGAATTATGTTTTCTAGAGCGCCAAAGTGTCATTGTTTCTTGTCATGCTGTTTTCCCCTGGTTTATTTGAATGTTCTTAAGAATTGTTAGTCCCATTATGATTACTTACCTCTTTCAAAGCACTTTAAGATCTATCATTTAAAAATGAAAGAGAAACACCGCTAATTCTTGAAAGGTAAAAACACATTCCTCATTAAAAACAGTTGCATGCATGTTGAAATCTTCATGGAAGGAGGAGTGTAATGCAAAGGAGCTCATCTACAAACAGAAGTTGTACCATTTCACTTGGATTTTTCAAAAGCCATTTTTATCAAGTATTTTCAAGTGGTGTTGCTTTGTAACTTATTTCACTTCACTAAAATCTATTTATTTGATAAATCAAAAAAATGTAAATGACTGTGTATATTGCTTTGTGCACAGAATCAATTTAAAATTACCTTTGGTTAAATCACTGCAACTTTCTCCTGTGGACCAGGTCTCTACAACTGGGAGAGGTTCAGAGTATGAATTATTCATGTGGTAGGTTCATACATTCAAGATCTGTGGTGAACCAGTCTTTGAGGAATAAAAAGAAGCTTGCTTTTTACAATTCAAGATGCAGATTATGTGTGCACAAGGTTTTTTTAAATGATTATTAAGACAGTATTTAGAATCACAGAAGAGTTGATTCTACTGGAAGGGACTCACGAGGAACATTGAGTCCAACTGCTGGCTCTGCACAGCACCACCAAACTCTATGAGAACACTGTCCAAACACTCCTTGAACTCCGGCACTTGGGGCCGTGCCCACTGCCCTGCGCAGCCTGTTTCATGCCCACCGCCTTTGGTGAAGAACCGTTTCCTAACCTCCAGCCTGACCCAGCCCTGAAGTCGCCCCATGCTGTTCCTTCGGGTCCTGTCACTGTCACCAGCGAGCAGAGATCAGCACCTCTATTTGAGTGAACAGTAGAAAGTCAGAAATTTGAATTTAAGTTTCCACTGGAGCCTTCTTGCTTGTGTATGTTACGGTATAGTCTTCAGAACTGTCTGCTTTTCTGCAGGATTCTATTTGGACCAGCTGTTCTCCAGCTCATGTCTGAAAGTTCTTTGAATTACTCCATCAGGCCAGACTGAGTAATGTTCCTCCGCAGTGCTGGGGTAACAACATCACCACTGAACAGGCACACACTTCTCCTGTATCTTGACAGCTCTTCATACGGAGCTAGGGCCAATCAGCTTCCCAGGTAATGTCCTCAATGTTACACAAAAGTGAGAGGAGACCTTGGCACGTAGGAACTGTCAGCTGAACAATCAAGCGTTCAGAAGCTAATAAAAGACGGCAAAGTGGAGTCCTAAGTGCTCACTCTGTGGATCAAGAATTTTTCTTCTTTCGGAATGACTCTTCCAGGTCACAAAACATGCTTGCAAGTGTTTGTTGGGCATCAGGGGAGAGTTTACATGCATTTTTCCCTTTTACAGAACCCTTTTGGGGAATTTTCAAGTCATGAAACAATCCCTCACAGAAAAGAATTTATCTCAAAGAAGTGAATACCTTGAAACAAACCCCCAAAACATTTCTCGGCTTCCTCTTCTTTCACCATTGTGGCTGCAAGAAACATTCTTGTCTTGCAGTTGCTTCTCTGCTGGTGGGATAAAAAAAATGTCTCGAGAAACAGGAAATCATCCAGACTTGTCTGCTCAAAGCATTTGCCTTAATTTTTTTCCAGGGTTGTCACTGCACTGCTGCCACTCCTTCATGGTTCCCATCAGTCAGAAGGAGCACATTGCCACCTGACATCCAAATAAGCTCTGTTTGCAGAACTCAAGGCTGGGTGGTCATAGCAGAGCTCCTGGCTTACTCTTTGGCTGGAAGTGCTGGGAATACAAGCTGCTCCCCAGGCAGGAGCCTGCTTCAGGGCAGGGAGGACCTGGAGCACAGGAAGGTGTTCCCCATTCTTGATTCACAGTGGTTGTATGGGAAATGGTAATTTCCATGGTCCAGTCCTCCTGAAAAGGAGTAAAATTATAGGGTTTGCATGGGTTGTGGTCATAACAGCAGACAGTTAATGTATATTTGATTGCCAGTTCATATGAGTATATGTAAACAAGCCTCTGGAGGTACTCAGAGTGCAAAAAGACAAAAGTCATTGGTGAGGTATAACTCCAGTGTTGTAAGTAGAAAGAAATTTATCACCAAACTGGTTGCCTATCATAGAATTATAGAATGACTTGGGTTGGAAGGGACTTTAAAGATCATCTGGTTCCAACCCCCAGCCTTGGGCAGGACGGCTACCCACCAGCTCAGGCTGCCCAGGGCCCAGTCCAACCTGGCCTTGAGCCTCCAGGGATGGGGCACCACAGCTTCTCTGGGCAGCTGTGCCACTGCCTCACCACCCTCTGAGTAAAGAATTTCTTACTCGGGCAAAGACCTCATAGCTGAAGTGTAAGGATTTGTTTGCTGCTGGCTCCTGGATAGCAATCAGCCTTCAGAAACACTCCTTGCAGTCCTTTGCTTAAGTGCTGAATGCGTAACTGTTTATCCTTTTCATTACTTGGACATGTTGGGTATTCTTCCTTTTCTTTCCTGCATTTCTAGTTTCTCAAGCTGAAGGTAAGAGCACTGGAGACAGCAGGGCAGGCCCAGCACCTCCTGGGTACAAGGACAGACCAAAGCTGGACCAGGCCACGGGCTTTTGAGTGGGCCTGGCTGGGCAGGGATGGTGGCCAGCCTGTGGGGAGCTGAGGCCCTGCCCCCTGCAGCATGCATGGGGGGGGCTGAGGGCCCCAGGGGTGATGTGGGTCTCTAGGCCATAGGTGTGAGCAGCAACAGCGAGGCCTGTGGGTGGACTGTGGGCCTGGATGCTGCCTGTCAGGATTTCTGCAGGAAGCAACTTCAGGGGTGCAAAGCACTGCCATTCATCTCAGTGTGTGTTGCATCAGAAACTTGATGATATCACTCTATGCAACATTTCGTCCATCACTTTTTTTATTATTTGTTATAGCTACCTTTAAAAAGCTCAGCCTTGATTCCAAGGCCACCCTTTATAGCAGGAATACTCTGTAAGTCAGCACCAAACTCTGAAAAAATAGATGACTGTTTTCTCATTGCTTCCTATAATAATGCTCATTCCTGTCCCAGTCAGCTACCTCTGAATTCCCTTCCCCACACACACACAGATTGTTCAAACTATTTACCAGTCAGCTTTCATCAATGTAATTGCTTTCCTATGGAAATGTTCACACCCTGAAGTGCTGTTCCCAAGTTTTATAGCACACAGAACATTCTCATTTTCCCTGTTGTCAGGTAATTTCTTCTTGCTCTAAGCCCATTCTCATTATAGTTAATACTGTTAGCAATACATACACTGGGGGATTTAGACAAGGGAAATGCACCAAGGTAGTACTGTATAGACAGATAGATTTAATAATGGGAATTTGCACTCACATAAAAGATCAGAACAACAGTGAAGATGTGGAGGTTGTTCAGATGCATTTTTTATTGAACTGTACTAATTCAGAATTCCTCTGGGTCTCCCAGGCACTGCTAACATAGCATCTATCCTTACAGTTACAGCTTATAACCCCACATGCACTGGTGAGAGAGAGCTCAAACTTCCATATCACACAGGGGGGCATCAAGAGGTGGCGAGGACAGGATTTTGCAGTGCTTAGTTTTGGCCTAGTGCTAGCAGGCAGATGCCTTGTATCATAGGACAAGTGTTGCTACAAAGGTCTTCTTGCCATTCTTTGCTTGAAAGGCTGCTGTTACGGGAACTTGCTTAGGTTGGGAGGTAGAAGAAAGCTCCTTCACGTCTGAAGATACTCTATATAGTAAAATTCACTTTCTGCTGCCTGGCGAGATTACCTGCATCTCTGAACTGAGGATCTGACTCATTCCAGCTGTAAAGGGGCCCGCTACTGCCAACAGGACATGGATGAGACCCCAGCCCACGCTGCAGGAGTGCCCTCAGCACCACCTTCTGATATTCAGATTCTCTTCTAACCTTACAATACACACAGCACTGTGGGGGCCTGCATGCAGCTTTGTAATTTCCATAGGGAGATCAGCTTCATTTAGCATTGTAGTTTAATTTGGAAACAATATGCAAGCAATCTTGACCTCTTGCTTGGCTGTATCACCTTGATACAAGGTGAAACTGGAAATATAAATAGTTACACACAGCAGAAAGCAACTTGGTTATGTAAAATGAAGAAAACACAACACACCACTACCACTCCCAGAAGAACAGTTGTAGCAGAAATGCTAAGTCCAGGCCTGAACCAGTGATCGAGCACCTGGTGGGAAGGCAGGGCCAACCAGGGGAGCTCAGGTGCAAGCAATGCAGCTGACTGGAAGAGGTGGAGCCAGAATGCGCCTCTTACCAGACCTCATTTAAGGGTTGGCAGTGGAGGTGAGGGTATCTTGCTGGAGATCTCTGCTTACCTGAGGATCTTTTGGGCCTTCTGAAGGTAAGCAGTTGTGGTTTTTTTGGGTTTTTTTTTTTTTCTTCCTACTTGTTTATATGCCTAATGCTGTCGTATCTAAGTAGATCTGAAGACCTTGCTGTTCTGCTGTCTTGTTATGTTTTCTATTGTGTTGTGACAACCACTGTCTATTATTTTCCCTTGTAACTATTATGGTTGTGTTGAACAGAATCCATGACTTCTGAATTAATAGATGCTCTTCTCACAATAGAAGTTTCCACAAATGTATCAAACTTCTCTTTACCTCATGAAAGCTGGGTTCAGAGGTCCTCAGATGACCTTCAGATATATACCTATGGGTGTATGGAGAGGGTGTGCAAGGGAGTGTGTGGATAGCTTAAAAGGAGAGGATGGAGAAATAAGGGAAGCACTGTGGTACAAACAGAGGAGATATCCAGGGGTTTTAGTTTTTAATCTGCAGTAAGTTATCTCTAGAGTATGAGTGGATGGTGTTCTCCTGTAGTGATATTACCTGGGTGTAGAATCATGCTTTTCCTTACCAGTTATGCTGCAAGGAATGGTGCTGTCCTGGTTGGCCTTGTTGAAAGGAGATTTACTGTGTATGATCAGGAGCCCTTGTATAAGGTGAATGTGTCTCCTTTGTAGGAATAGACATCCAGCAGCAACAAAACTTACTGTGTTTCACCTTTAAAAATGCTTGGTGAAACTCATGTAAAGGATTTATCTATTTCAGCTTCTATTTCATTTAGTGCCTAGGTATCTTTCACTGCGTACTTCCATTCTTTATAGGATGAGAAATGCACACGGGTGCAGGTGCCATGGCCTAGAGGATACTAATAGCTCTGATTGACTTCTACCCCTATTTGGGTTGTCCCCACTCCACCCCTCACTAGACTCTATTTCAGTGCAGCCCAGCTGAAAGAGCCTCTGCTCCTGGACTGCTCTCTGACCTGCTGTGAAGACCCATTACTGTCATCACCTTCTTCTACTCATAGTGAGTTCATCTGTTCTGCTTGTGGTAAGCCTCATCTTTACAAGCACTTGCTAACACTGGTGTGTACGCACCTTTCTGTTATAGAGGAGTACTTCACAGTGATAACTAGAAATGCTGTGCTTAGGAGTTGTTTCATCTAAGGAATATAGATGCTTTTATAAACATTGATGTGACATTGATATCTATGAAGATTTAGTGAGTTATTAGGCTTTAAAGTAAAACAATGAAGTATGTTCATGCCTAGCTTCTAGGAATGAGCAATGTACAGGTTTTGAGGCTGACACTGGGTTGCTGGAAGCTTGCCGTATTTATTTTTTGTTGGGGTGTGACTGTGGAGTCCACGTAACCATACACAGTATTGCCCATCTTCAAGTGCAAGCAGGTGACTTTTTTCAGAGTGCGCAGCTTTGATCTCCTTTTTACTTCACCACTACTGAAATGCAGCTGGGAGAATGCTACTACCTTGGGCTTTGGTTGTGAGCTGACTGAGCAATCTCCCTTAGTCCAGGAGATTTAACCCATTTTGTATTGCAGTGCCCAGACCTGCAGTTCACTAGGCTGTAAGAAGGCTTACAGTTAAATCTCTGTGCTTAACAACCTGAGAAATGGTGAAGAAGTACCAGATGTGGAAGATGGCTGACTAGATATTTGACTGAGGAGGCAAGATCTGGCAAATGAGGAGTGTTGGCGCGTGATAGCAAACAAGAACTTCAGGTTAAGGATATAGTAACAGGTACTATTGCAGTAGAAAATTAATCTATCAGGCTTTGGTTTAAGGGGTTTAAAATGCTTAAGTGAAAAACAAGCATTACTTTCTGTAGACCCACAGCGTTAGGTTTCTATGAGGCAAATAATAGGTAGGGAAATATACTGCTTAGTGAGACAAGGGAGTGTTGCAGAGTAGTTACATGGCTGTGATAAGCAGAGAAGATGGCATTATTACTTTAGACAGCTTTGAGATTGCAGCTCTAGATCCAAGGTTCTAGGATGAACCTAGATGCTGTGGGGCACTGTGGTACCTCCTGGAAGAGTGGGATTTTTCAGTGGTAGAGTGATTCAGGTTAATGAGGGAAGCAGGAAGCAATTAGAACTTAATGTGCAGCTTACTAGGCATATCAATGGTAATTCAGTAATAGCTGCAAAGGGAGATATTTCTCTTCTGTGCTTTGTATGCAGTTAGATTAGTTCACTCAGAAACCTCCCTTAATCAGCCTGAATAGGGGAAATATCCTGTTTATCTATGGTTATGTTACCATTCTGGCCCGTGGAGCAGACTGATATAATGCTAATCAATGGGACTCCAGGCTGTGAGGCTAGAAATAGCTGAGTGCTGTCATGGCTGGTGCAGGGACTGTGATTACAGATCAGGAACAGAGACACTTGTGAACATGGAATTTTGGGGTAAAAGGAAGTGCATGGAGCATGTATCAGGAAGAAGGGTTATCCTGAATAAATAGAACCTGCATTAAGCTATTTTTACCCAAGAAGCTATTCCCATCTCCTCACCTTTCTACCTCTTTGCTACTGCACTCTAACAAGTGGTAAAATCTAATTGCTGCTTTGATTGGGATTCAAGATGCCTCTGCTCTGTGCACAGCTGATGGCTTTCAGGCAGCCAAGCTGTTCCCAAATGAGCCACCTGGAGATCAGTATTAGGACAGAGCTGAGCAGGGTCTGCTGCTGTGCCAGCTGGTGTGATGCTGTTTCCCTCACCATCCTGCAGAACCAGGGGAAGGGCTGGTTTCCTCTCCAGGTCTGCTGCAGTTCTACTCCTTTTGAGTAGGAAAGCTCTGGGAGAAAAGATGCTCTGTGTGATGTGCAGTCCTGATGTTTTTAGGGATTGGGATAACAGAGCACCTGCTTGTATGTGGCAGCTGAGGCAATTACCAAATTGCTGGGCTGGGAGGTGGAGAAGATGTCTTTCCTTTGGGCAACAGATGGTAGTCAACTTCATGCAGTAGATATTGAGCACTTCCTGGGAGCCTTTTAGACCAAGAATCAAAGCCCTCATTCCATTCCAACTGCAGATCTGAGCAGTCTCCTGTGATCTACTGCAATTATTACCAATAACAGACTGTCCATGCTCTGTGGAACTCTTTGCTCAGAATGCAGACTTCATAATCTTTACTTTGTTCCTGAATACTCTACTAACTGTATCTAATAACCTAAAAATAAGGAGGATGTAGCTTCTTCCTGGAGATCTAGCTTCCTGTGTATTCATACAGTTCATTATCTGAACTGTTCCATTATAGGATACATTCAAACTTTTCATTTATATCCCTGTTTTTCTCCCTCCTCTTCTGATGCTTTGTCACTAAGTGACAACTTATGCAACAAAACAGGAAGGAGTGAAGGGTAAAAACACTGTGAACTAAAATCTGTAGAACTACCTTGCCTTTCCTTGAAGAAGGATTGGGGAGGGAGAGCTATTTTGATTTTGAGGGTGAATCTGATGCTGAGAAAGCCTGGTGTTACAACTTCCTGCCCTCCAAGGTTCCTTGGTACCCACTGAAGCTTAGACTTGCAGCCTGCTGAAACATGACTGTAGACCTTAGGCTGAATTTTATTTCAAAAATTTCTGTGCATGTACCTCAATATGCAAACGCAAAATGTGTTAGTACTGTTTTTTGAAGGTAATATTGCAGGAGTGGTTTTCTAAAGCCTAGTGAGAGGTAAAGTACAGGTCTTCATAGCTTAGCATAGTAATATTGTTGCTAGAACGTGCATTTTTAAAAGGCAAGCCTGCAAGCAAGTCTCAAACCAGTGATGCTAACATAAGAATTTTAATACAGTATACTCAATAGTAAAGATTTTTCTTGCTGCTTTTACATGGAGAGCTTCTTCTTGCAAGTAAGTATATTGGTATAAAGCTTAGGAATAATACCTGATGCCCTATTTATATCCTACTGCCAGCGTGATATTTCTGTTTCGCACAGGGGAGAACCAAGGTCTTCTCTGTATCTTATCTTGTCCCAGCTCTGTAAATGAAGCCTCTGAACTTGCTCAGGCTAATGGCCTGCTTCCAGACCTCCCAGCCCTGGTCAGGGCAGCTGCTGCTGTTGGCACTGGTTACAAGGAGGGAGGAAGCTGTGTGCCTTTCCTCTCAGGAGGATACTTTCATCCCTTCCTAGAATGAGAGAGACCAATGGGGAGCATTTAAGCAAGTAGGTGAAGGTCATGCACGGGAAATGTAGAGTACACAGCTGCCCTGCCTCCTTGTCTAACAGCAGAGCTAAGAGGAAGTCCCTCCTCTCTGTCTTTCTATCCAAAAAACACACCTCATATTTAGTCCTCGTGAATCTGGAGCTTCATTACTGTAACATATTATGAATCCAATTTGAGGGCTAGTGAGGTGAACGAAGCATTCTCCTTCCCCTAGCCTGTCCCCAGAATTAGGGAGAGGGAGGCTGGGAGTGAGGAAGGCTGGCAGGTCATGGCTGGGCTCAGTCCTTCAGTGATCAGGGCAAGTTGAGTGATGCTGGCTGGGGTACATCCAGGCGTCCAGCTAGTCAGATGAGTCCATAGGGGATGAGAAGGACCAAGGCTGGGAAGTTGACTTCTGGATCTGGGCTGGTGAGGAGTAAGTTTGGGCTCAAGGTCACCTACGTAGCTTGGGCAGGGACCAAGGGAAGGGTCAATGCCTCTCCCAAGGGAAAGAGGAGTGGAGGCCCCCAGCAAGCCTTCTCCTAGCTCTGTTTCCAGCAACCAGATCCAAGGTCACACAGCTGCATGCTGTCAATGCTGCCTTGAGCAACAGCTGTGAAATCCCAGGGAGGGGCAGAGGCTGTATGGTTAAACAAAGATCAAAGTCCACTAGAAATTACTGGGGTCATCTAACAGCCATGTGGACAAGGCTATTGCAGAGGAACTAATTAGTTTTCTGCTTGCTGCAGAGGAGGAAGCTGGGGAAATTCCTAATGTCCTTTTCAGTAGGAGTTCAGCAAACTATCAGCCTGAATTTTGAAGTAATAGTGAAACAGGCAGAGCTACAAATAAACAAAATGAAAACTAATGGATATCCAGGCCTGGTGGTATTCATCCAGGTGTTCTGGAGGTGCTGTGGGATAGGGATGGAGTTGCTGAGTTTGAGATGTATGATAATAGATGAAACTTAATGCTGGTAAATCTAAGTTCTGGTGAAGGCCTCACATAAAAATTGGGCTCTGATTTAATTACTGCCATTTAAGTGTGACACTGGGTTTATAATAACTATAACCATTTATTGCTCAGTACTAATGAAAAATACAGTGGCTAAAAGAAAAGTCAGTATGTAGCCCATAGGTTCATCCTCCTCTCCACAGCTCTATTTCCTCCATGTTAAGATGTGTTGCAGCAGTGGGAGGAGAAAGATTTTTGTCTCACTGAGCAGACTGAGTTTTCCATCCCTGGAAAAGGGTTGTGTGGATGATATGATACAGATGTACAAAATAATGAGTGATGTAGGAGGGCTGAATGAGTAGAGATTATTTCTTCTAGCATGAGTACAGAGGGCCATGAAGTGGCACTAGCAGACTAGTTCACTATGAACAGAGGTGGTTGTTCATGTGGAGTGGGTGATGCCTGTTGTGCTGCCTGCAGGAGGATGGTGTTGGTGCAAGAAGCTGACATGGTTTAGAAGGGACCCTGGAAAAGTACTTGGAGAAGATTTGCTTTGAGTTTTACCCTCTAGACAAACTTCAGCAGGCTCAAGGAGTCCCTCGAAGCTGGGGAATTGCCGGTGGGAGGCATTAGGGTGGAATGGTCTCCCAAATGGTATTTACTCTTGCCATTTACAGGCACTGCTGCAGGTTGGAAACTAAAGTAGGAAGACTAAGATCTGCTCAGATGACTCTTCCTCTTTCCTTATGGTTTTATACAGGTGCATGCCTTTATTTTTTTTCTTTTGGAGGCAATTCAAGTTATCATTCTTAAAAACATGATTAAAAATTGATGGGATTCTGTCCTGGATTGTCTCATGCTTCCAGGAAAATTCAGTGCTGAGTCACCTGATTCACCAAATGTTCAGGAAAGCTCCAACACTGTACAAGTGCAAGTCTTCTATGTAGTCTGAGCCTAACTCATCTGTTTTGAGTCCAGCTAGGAAGGTGAGCAGCCTGGCAGCCAGCCCTCTAGCATCAGGAAACTGTGACTTTATCCATTTCTGCATAATCCTCAAGCCATTTGGAATGCTTCTGTGGAGATGCTGTCATACTCCTTGTGTAAAACCTTCTTAAAATGTTTGTTCTTCTGCATCCTTCTGCTTTTGTATTTTGAGGAAATTTGCTGAAAGTGGTTTCCATGGTTACAAGGACACGGTTGCTCTCAGAATGAGAAATCTGCAGAGAGCAAATTCACAAACCAACACATATGGAGCAAGGAAAATGTGCTTTGTATCCAAAATGGCCATTCCACTCTGGGTAAAAGCCACTGTGAAATGAGGAAAAAATTGACATTCTCAGCCCTCTTGTCTTGCTGTGAAATGTAGTGCTCTTTTATTGCTGTGTCTTTACAGATTGCTAGAAGCACTGTTATTTCTGTAGTGGTTTGAGTGTTAAAGGGTAGGGAACAGCCTATGTTGCAAAATATGCTATTAAACCAAGTTGTGTGGTTCCCTTATGTAAGGAAGAAAAGTGCTTTCTCTTTCACTTAGGATTATGCTTCCACTTTATCTGGAGGAAAGGACTAAACTCAACTGCAGAATCCAGACTTTTGAGAGGGATGCAATGGTTTCTTCCTTGCCATTACAGTCCTTGTTAGCACTGGGGTACTTTGGGCTCTCTGGCCAGCTCAGGACAGTGCTTGATTTGTTGAGCCCATAAGGAGAGTTGGCAGTGTTTACAGGAGGTAGTACAGGGCGTGTTTTAAACCCTTTTTTTATGATGCATGTTACCTGGTTGCTATAAGCCTGAAGCAGACCTTGGTCCTTTGGTAGTAACTAAAGAACTTATCACTTCTCCTAACAAAACTTTAGGGAGCCCGTACTATAAAAGCAGAGGGGGAGTTAGAAGGCCTTTTAGAAAAGGTCATTGCAGAGTGTCTGCATGCATTTGTAGCCTGGCCAGAATAACTAAGTTACCCAAATCACTCTTTACTAAAAAAAAAAAAAAAAAAAACTGTGCTGCTCATTGTCAATCAGGCAATTTTGATTAATGTTCTACGAGTCCTGACTGGAGTGAAAAGGAGAAGAGCAGATTACAGGTAAACTTAGTACTTAGTTTTCCTTTACTCCTCATCTTTGATGTTTAACTGTAGCTTTGTCTTCAATGCAGGACTGAGCAGACACCAATATCTCCAAGGGGAGTGCAGCTGCATCTCACGGCTGCTGGTAAAAACACTCAGACTGATATTCCAGGCAAGGCTATCAGAGGATTTATGCAATGTATTTTATTTTCATTAATTTCTTAAAGTTTCCTTATCTGGCTCCTGTTAAATGTGAGCTTTTTGGCTAAATGTACCCTAAAACCTCCCAATTAATTTTAAGTGTAGATTTTTCAACTGCTTATGAAGCCCAAATTGCGGATGTCTTTTTGTTTGCAATTTCTACAGCTCTGCAGTACTTAGGAAAATGAAATGAGTTTTTGATGGAAAGAGCAGCTAGCCATTTAGGGGAGCTTACCAAGCAGTAAAACACTGCAAATGGCAATAAACATTCAGTTCCTAAAGCAGCATGTTTTGTGACTTTCATATTCTAATGAAGCGATTAAAGTGAATTCCTCGCTATTTATTGCAGGTGGCGGCTTAGCACCACGGGATATCCATATTCTGTAGTGTGCTCTTGTGAAGTTGCCGCTGCTGAGGACTTAAGCGACTGCTGGCTGTGATGGACGGGTTTCTGCTGGGCATGTGGCTGAGTGCAGCTTGTGTTGCTTGGCCACCGTGGCCTCCTGAAGTTGTGAGGGTCTTCCAGCAGAGCAGTGGCTGACTGACGGGGAGAGCTTTTGACAGATGTTTATTGGTGACCTGATAGGCAGTACTTAGTTTTCCTTAGTTTTCCAGCTAGTGGTCTACAAATGCTTCTGCAAAGGAAAGCAGTGTTTGTGGTTGGTTCCTTTTCACCAGCCTACTCTGTTGTGAGAGGAGCCTCTGCCAGCTGTGTTAAGTGAGATGACTAATATCTGCCACATACTCATTAAACACTGTGTTTTTGATACATCATCTCTCTGCCAACTTAACACTCATTATGGATCCTAATTAGTACTATTTGCCTCTTAATTAATATGAGCAGAGTAGAAACTTCAGTAAAACCTAAGCAGCTAAGGAGCTCACATCAGTCTTTACAAAAGCAGCTTAGAGACAGGAAAGCAATTGCATTGGACTAAAATGGTGTGCCAATAGCAATGTGCTGGCTACTTCTGAAAACTGGGGCATGGGCCTGGCTGGCATTAGTGTCTTTTGGTCATCTCAGGGAGAAGCTGCACAATATGGTGATGATGAATTCCTTCTGTTATTTGTCACTCCTGACAGTTGGCCTTCTGCACGATGTGACTACACTTTGAGTATGAGGATAGTTATAATTCATTTGGAAGTTGGCTGCTCATGTGCCAGAAGGTCAAGGTAATCTTGCAGAAGGTTTCTATGATGTCTGCAGCTGTGTTAAATCCATTGCATCAATTCCTCAAGGCTATCTTGCTGTGACCTGATATGCACTGAAATTATACGAAAAGAGCAAAAAAAAAAAAAAAAAAAAAAAAAAAACCACCCCTGCTTTACAGATAGTATCTGTCAAAATGCATACAAGACTGGGAAAATCAGCACTAGGGCACATGCTGTTTTTTTCAGAGCATAAAGCTGCATTCTCACCTTCATCATCACTTCTGGAGCACCACTCCCTTGGGTTAGTCTGTCTAAAGTTGATACATAGAGAAACATGATGGGAAACAGCTGGAGAAAAAGAATCTGTTCTCAGGACTTTCTCGGTTGCTGATCAAATCCTGCGCTTTTTCCTCTTTCACTGAGGCCAAGTCTCTTTGGACAATGGACAAGCAAAGAGATGATCTGAGGGTCTGACAATTTGCTATCTTGAAGGAACACTGTGTTTTCCAGCTGACCTAGCCTGAAAGACCTGACCTTTTATCCTCTAGCACAAGAAACGTGCTAGTTTAAAACTACTGTGGATGTACTTATTCTTACAGCTCTTTTCTAGAACTTCCCTTTTTTTATATATACTGTGTGTCTGTAAAAACTAAAAATTGACAAGTCAAAAGATCAAAGCCATTTTTAAAAATAAGGCTTTATTTCTAACTGAACCACTTCAAAAACCACAGCTCCAAAAGCTGCAGATCTGGGTGTATGGAGGCATTTCTGCAGCTTAAAAATAGGGAAATGCTTACAGGGTGAGTTTAGCTTCTTTCCAACTGCAGCATGTAAATGTGCAGTCAAAAGTATAGGGGCTCTTGGATGGAGGCCAAGGTCTTGATTCAGCTCACAGTGAAGCAAATGGAAAGATGCACATTCAATTGAGAGCTTTAGGTATGACCCTTGACCCATGATGCGAAAGATATTAACGGAGCCATTTCCAGTTGCAGAGCTTGCCTCTGACTCTGTCTATGCAGTAGCTGTCTTCTAATGTTCACAAGCTAGCAACAGTGCCCTTCCGGGGGAAGGGGAACTTTTAAAGTAACTTCTAGTACTTGAAGAACTTGTTCTGTGTCCATGAAGTCCATAGGGAGAAAAGGGGGAGACCTTGGAGAATGGCCTGCTAAAGGCATGTGTCAGGCACAGACTTGAGGAACTGCTATGAGATCGTGAGGAAAATGTGCTCAGTTAAAGCCATTATGTTAACTCAGAGCTGCAGTGTATAGTACAGATTGCAGCTCACCAGCTGCGTAACTGAAGATTTTACTTTTCTAGAGCTAAATTTGTCCAGACTTACCTATTGCAGCCCATTCTGGATCTTCCTTTCCGATAAACATCCTCCACCTTGGTTTGAGCTGGGAAGAATTCATGTATTCTGGAAAGATGGGATTTCCACTGTGTGATTTAGATTTTCCCCTTAACTTGGAGCCAGTGAAAGGAAGACTGGGTCTGAGTGCAGCTCAGGAGAATCTAGCTTTTGTGGGAAGGTGCTGGAGCAAATCTGAGCATATCTCATGCTGAGCTGAACATAAAGAGAATCCCGAAGGTATTTCTTCCTGCTGGGTTCAATTAACATGCATGCCCAAAGAAGGGCAACGAGTCTGTGGAGGGCCTGCAGCCTTATGAGGAGTAGCTGAGGCAACTGGAGCTGTTTGTTCCTGAGCCTCCTCCTCTCCAGAAGACTTCATTGCTCTCTACAATCACCTGGATGGAGGTTGTGGTGAGGTGGGTGTCAGCCTTTTCTCCCAGTGATAGGATGAGTGGTAACGTTCTGAAGTTATACCAGGGCAGGTTCAGGTTAGATGTTAGGAAAACATTCTCAGAGAGAGTGGTGAGCACAGATTGCCCAGGGAAGTGGTAGAGTCACCGTTCCTGGAGGTGTTAAAGAAATATGTGGTTGTGGCACTGAGGGACATGGTTGGTGGACATGGTGGGGATGGGTTAATGATTGGACTAGATGATCTTAAAGGTAGTTTCCAACCTTACTGATTCTATGCTTGGTGAGGGTCTAGCAGGCTTCAGAACAGCAAACATATCCATGTAAGTAGAGCTGGGAACAAATTAATCAGAAGTCAGACCAGCAGAGCTATTCCCATCTGCCTTTTGTGGGTATTACAGACAAAAGGTAGCAACTGAGTTGCTTGTAGAGCTATTCCAACCTGCTTGGGGGGGGGGGAGGGGGAGCTTTTGCTGCTGTAATCCAGAAGTCCTTTTGGTAATAAGGATGGCTGATTCTTCAATTAGTTAGGCTTCCCATCAGATTTAGTGTTTCCATTTAGAAATAAGTGCCAGAAAGAAACCAATATGCTGTATTTCAAATGCAAAGGATGTATCTCTTCAAAGAAAGTGTAGCTACAGTTCTGATTTGATCTTCCAGCTTTAGCTGAGTGTATGTTCCCTAGAAAATAGGTCACAGCAAGAAAGGCAGTTTTAAGTTGAAAGGGAAAAAAAGATGAGCTGCAGTGACTTGAGAGAGCTTTGGTGTTCAGTAGATGAATGATACTGACAAGCAGCTTGCTCTCAGTTGAGTGTAAATATTAATACCTTTCACGTTGTCAGATGCTGCCTTTTACTAAGAACTACTAAATAACAGTATTGCAACCTACATTTCTGAGCTCAGAGGGCTATGTGGCAGAGAAAGATGTAAATGGTCACACTTCATCTCTCTTGAATGAGGGATTCCAAATATCATTTATGATCTGTGTGAAAGTGACAGACATTGCTTTTCAGTGGCTTACTAAACACATACAAAACAAATGCTACTATTACTGCCTTGCTGCAAGTGTCCATTTACTGTGTGGCTATGTTTTCTATCCTGGCATGTCCCTCAGAGCTGTGTTTCTGTACTCGCTCTGTGAGACAGCCAGGATTCTTGCTTGAATCCTCTTTCTTCTGGCTGTAGCACCAGTAATGATATCACACCTGTATACCTTAAACCTCCTCATTCTGGCAGAAATGCATGCTTCAGTACACGGATGGATGTCTACCTTGCAGTAAGAGGCAATGGGCTGCTCCATTTGTATTGGCCAGGTGCTGTGAGGCTTCCATCTTCCTGTATCCCTTCAGCTTTTGTGGAAATTGATATTGTCTGACTTGTTCCTAAGTGACTGTCCATTTTCCCCAACATTTTTGTGTGTACTTTGGGTACAGTGAACACTTGCTTTAGTTCAGTATCAGAGTCTGGCTAGCCTGTGGCTGCAGAGGAATGGCTTTGATGGCTTCAGTAGTTCCTGATAGCTCTGGTGTTTGCTTTTTCTGCTTATATCTTAAGTTATTTCAAGCACACAATCATGTGTTTCTAAAATGGAATGAGGTTAAACAGATATATTTTTTTTTTTTTAAAGGTGGGGTTCTTCCTGGGATTTACATGCTGAGCCCAAGCAGGATGCTTACTGAGTTTGCTCCTTGAGTTCAGTTTTCTCACTTTATTATGGCTTTCCTATTTTTTTTTTCCTTGTAACAAAGAACTTTTATGATACTGAATTACTTCCTAGCTAATTATCACAGCTGCTTGAGTGTAATTTGAAACATGTGATACAGACAATACTGTGATTGAGTTTCATTCTTGTTTGCAATAATCTGCATTCTTGTTCCCCTAATAATTGAATATAGCAATCTGGAGAGGGTCTACATGTCATTCTTACCAGTATAATGCTGTTCCTAGGGAAAACAATTATTTTAGGACTGACACTTTCCAGTGGGGTTGAAGGAATGACTCTTCAGAGCCAAGTGTAAACATGGGAGTCAAATGTATGTAGACAGTCATAGATATATCTGTGATTTTACCAACCATTCTCATGCTAAAATAAACCTTTACGGTCTAAATGAATAAAAAAACTTGGATCTAAATACCAGGCTGGGAAGTTGCACCTTTACTCTGCCTACATCCAAGAGGTCTAATTAGGCTTCTTCAAAGACTACTGAAACTACTAATGGAGGCTGGCTGCTGGGTATGGTGTGAACATATACAAGAAACCTAACTCAGAGCAGAACCATGCTTAAAAAAAAAAAACCCTACAACACATGGACAGCACTGTGTGGATTTACTTGTCCCTCCTTAATTGTTAACCTGCTGGCCAGTAGGGAAGGGCAAATGAGAGGAGCTAAAATGAGACAACTGAAATAACTTGGGAAACTCAGAATTAAGTACCAGGAAATGACAGTACAGAGGAGACATCCTAAAAGATCAAGAAGAAAAAATTTATCTTGGGGAACTTTTGCTCTGAATAGTCTCTAATATTTTGAAGTTATGCTGTCCCTGGCCACGAAGGAGGATTTCCTTGTGTTAGGTTCAGTACAATAGGATGGTTCCTGCCACAGATAACTCATGCTTAATGAGTTATTAACTTACTGAACAGACACAGGTTGCAAACAGAAATGCCAGGAGAGAGGATAATTTGGCTTTGTTTTTGAAAGTGTAATAATGGAATATCTAACCAACATTAGCAGCAGCTCCAATTCCTGTCTGCGTTAATGTTTTTGGTAAGATAAAAGCTAATTCTGAACAAGAGCTTTTCTAGCTTGGATCAATCATTATGAGAGGATGGCATATTTCTGGAATCTACTGAGATTTCTCAGCACTTCAGGATGCAGTGCCAAGTAAGAAGGTATTGTAGAAAACAAAACCTGGATAACTCAAGTTCACATCTGATTTGTTGGGAAGAGTGGATATTCTTGGTGGGGTAATTTTCATGGGCACCATGAAGTACTTGCAACATCTTGTTTGAAGCTCTGCACTATTTTTACTTTATGTGTAACTACTTGAGTATCTTCATACAATTACAAAACCTTACCTATATTATCAACTTTCAAGTATTAGCTGTCCTTAGCACTAGCTATCCATACTGAACTGTACACACTGAGGTACACTAGCATTCTTTTGTCTTTTTTGTGTCTTTTTTAAATCATGAGGAAAAAATATTGAAGATAAAAAGCTTTGGCTCTCACAGCTTGTAGACAAAATGCTTGGAGTCCTGGGATGATTGAGAGATTATTGGTATGTTAATAAGTACTTTTCCTGGACAAAAAGTTCCTGAAATAACTTTACTTTTTTCATTATTGTGGAATTAGTGCAGAACAGAGGTAAGGGTGTAATGCTAGTGAAATTTCTAGGTAACAGCAGTCTACAGAGTTGCAATTGTCTGAATCTTCAAGTAAATTCATTTGAAATCTGTTAGAGGAAATTTATTTTCCTGTTTTCTGTGTTTATTAGCCTTGAATTTGTTTGATTAGAATGAGTGTGTTTGGAGGACCCTCAACAAGCATAGTGTCAAAGAATATCCTGAACTGGAAGGGACTTATAAGGATCATCAAATCTGTCTCCTGGCTCCACACAGGACCAACTGAAAATGAGACCTTCTGTCTGAGAGACATGAGAGTGCCGACGTGAATGGAGAGGGGACCCCCACAGGCTGTTGGCTGCACAGAGCAGATCAGTTTATAGGGTCCAAAAAGAAAGCTCTCCAAGTGGGTCCCTTAATATACTGCCTAGTCCCTGAAGCTATCAGCCTAGGGTTGGAGATGAAACCTCTTGGCATCACATTTCTTTCTACTTGTGAATATGTGCTACAGCACTGCTTCTAATGCTGCCAAGATAAAATAAAAGCTATCTCTTCATGCTGGACAGATCTGATGACATGGGTTTCTTAGGTTAACTGAAACCTGTCTTCATACAGGGAAACATGTAGTGTAAGGAGGGCCCAACTTGCTGGGGAAGGCTGACTCTGATTATAGTTCTCTGCATTGTTTTATAACATTCATTTATGGTTTGTGCATGCATGCACTGTGGTAGCTCCTTGCTGAGCAAGAAAGTGTGGTTTACTTTGAGAGACGGTCAGCCTGTGTGAATCCTTGGATTCACTCTAAGGAGTGTAACTATGGACATCACTCTGATCTAGGCTTCAAGACTGGGATGTACTTTTTTTTTTTTTGAAATAAAAGCACCAAGGAAATCAATGCATTCCAGGAAAGCCAGGGCAACATCAATTTCAATATGCAAAGTTTAAAATACGTGAGTGTATCAATGCACTTTGTGTATGTACAGATGTCATTCCATAAGCTCAGGCAGAATGGAAGTACAATTGGAGATCCAAAGATGCATTCCTGAGGGAGAGACAGATGGCACTACATATGTGTGGTCTGCTCTGACTGCCTTCTTGGAGCATGATGGTATCTCACCTGTCAAGGCCTGTTTAGAGAGTGAGGCATCAGCCTAGATAGAAGACTTATCCAGGCAAACAGACTGCTATGATGTCCATTATGTGATGACCTGGTGGAGTACATCCTCTGGCTTTAATTTTCTGTGTGTCCAGAGCAACAGATTTAATAAAGTCAGCCTGGTAAATAAGAAGTCTATTTACACATTTATCTTTCCTCCTGTTCCCTTCTGCTAACTTTGAGACTTTCCTGGAATTGCTCTGTTCAGACTTGTGAGTCTAGATCTGGTTGTATGTGGCCAGATCACTTTGAATTTCTGAACCACAGCTTTCTTTTCTTGCTAATCAGAGTCATTTGTCTTCTGACCAATGTAGTCAATCAGTCAGTGATCTGCACCAGTTGTGGATTTGAAACAGCATTGTGAGGTTAAGTAGATAATGCCAGGGGAGGATTGCTGCTGCTAAATGCAGGGAGGCTTTCTGTGGAAACTGTTCTAAAATCCTACCACATAGCAATAGTAAGTGCCTCTTCCTCCTCTCTTCTTGAGGTAAGAAAGTAAAGATACAAGTGACCTACTTAAATATAGAGCTTAGTAATATTCATCTGAAGTTCTCAGCTTAGGAAGTCTAACAAAGTAAAACTTGAGGATTTCTTGATGCCACCCAATAGAGATAGGTAATGCTACTGCAACCTGGGAGTGGTCTGGGGCACTGGGTTGCTATAGGCTCTTGGTTTGAATGACCTTCCAACAATGTGGAAGCTCATTACGAAAGGGGAAAAAACATGAAACAGCAACAGGTTTTCACTGACTTTCACAGAAAGCATGATGCATCTTTTCATCTCCTGTTCAGCATCCTTAAAACCTTTTCTTTTAAAGGACTCAGTAAATGAACAAGAGCGTTGAATGATGAGGCTCCTGTTTGCCAGCAATTTGTGCTATTCCTGGCTTGCTGGTCACACTCTTGTGAATCCTTCAAATACTGAAGTTTGCTGTTTTGTGTTCTGAGCTACCTGGATCCTCTGGGTGAGAGCTGGGGGATGCACCTTGCAAATGTAGCTGGTCAAGGAGGACAGAAAAGCTGTGCACTTACTGATGATGGCTGTTCAAATGTTGTTCAGGATGGCAGCAGAAGGAACAAAGTGTTTCTCTTTTGAGAAGTGATGTGTTAATATATCCCACTATTTTACTTTGGGTCAGAGAAGGTTTATCTTTGCAAATAGCTCTGAATCTTCTTTTTCAGAATCTGGGTCTCTTTTGAATCTGACATTGCTTTTTATCTTCCAAGCAAAGTGTGTGTGTGTGTGTGTGTGTGTGTGTGTGTGTGTGTGTGTGTGTACATGTATGCATGCACGCTGCCCCTAGAAACAAGTGCTTCTCTTGCTGTCAATGCTGGTTTCTACTGGCCTTCTGCCACTGTATGGCATTTAACTGTTCTTGTATCTGTTACATGATAGGGCTGCAGCTCAGAAATGTGCTTGTGTAGGATGGTGCAGAAATATCCCAACTATTCTGGTTTTATTTCATTGGTAAGACTCAGAGGCCGAAAGCTTCTGTTAATTGTGTGGACAGTGCCAGACTTCAGGTCCTCTGTAAGCCCCCATGCGTTGGCTATGCTACTATTGAATGTAAGGTGTTCAAAACCTAATGCAAGGACTGTTTCTGTCCATGTTCTGGTTAGAGCTGTGGATGCTTCTATATAGCACTTTATTCTTTGTATCTCATACTTCCTGACTGCCTGCTTATAGCAGGGAGCTGTACTGCCAGCTGTAAAGACAGTTCTGTCTTTCACCTCTAGATCCTACCATATGTCAAAGTCTTTTTTGCAGTAACAGAGCATGCTTTCCTAGTGTGAAAAATAACTGATGACAGCTCGCACTATCCCTGCAGACATCTCTTAAAACAGACTGCTTGCTTGTTTCATTGGAAGACCAAGAAGAGAGTTTGGGCAACTGATTGACCAGATTATAGATGAGGCAGCCTTAACCCTGCTGTATGCCCATCTTTTCCCCTGATCTATGATGTCCCTTCTGCTTCCAACTCTGTTATGGTAGGACCTCTTTGGCTCAGCAGCACCTGTGCTTAAGACATCTGTTAGGGAGAGGCATTGTCTGGTCTTAGCTCTGTTTCCGAACTGGTGTGACTGGGGAGATCACTTAGCCCTTGTTGACCTCAGCTTCCCTTGTCATAAATGAAAATGGTGACAATTCTTACATGCCAAGTCATCTGTATGCAGGGAATACTGCGAACAAACCAAGCTTTACTGTTAACAGGAAATTGTGCAGCCACATGGGTGAAGAAGTAACAGTAGAAGCTACCAGTATAATGCAGAGATCTCTAATTCCACTGGGTGGCAGCTGATCCTTTCTTTAGATAAGGAATAATTATTTTCTTTAATGTAAAGGTGTCAACCTATGTAGTAAAAGTAAATGGATTTGGAACCAAGCCTACTGCAAGGTCATGAGGCTTTAACCATCTAAGATGGCCATTTTCCCCTTCCTAGCATTTCTTGAATTTTTCAGCTTAGATTCTCTTAGTTTAAATCGGATAATAAACCAAGATCTGAACTGGAAAACCCATTACACAGGCTGCCTTTGGATTACTAATGACCTACGATATATTTAAAAGCAGACTTCTGTTGAGCCCAGCTTTTTTCATTTGATGTTTCCTGTCACACTTTGTATAAATGCCACGGAAACAAGATCATGTTTCCTGTCTATGCCAGCAAAGGTGGCAGAAACCCAGACCAGTACCTCCTCTTGTACAGATCTGTAGATCAGATTGCATACAAATACCAGGTTCCTTCAGCTGTGTCTGGTTGTGACAGAAACCAACCACTGCATGAAAGGCCACTGGGTCTGGAATAGTTTTTTGGTAGTCATGTGGTGCTCCTAATGGTGTTCTTTTCTGGGTAGTACCCTCAGAGCAGAGACCAAAGCACCACACTATGCCCAGTCCTCCTGCTCGATGTTGCTCTCCAGCCCAGCTGACCCTGGTGTCAACTTTTAAATGGTCAGTTGTTTTGTTTCATTTGGGTGCTTTAGTATACTAAACTGCTGAGGGGCTGGATCTTATTTTCTGTTCAAGAGGTAAAGCTTCTGTAAACCATGGTCCCATGGGTTAGGCTGTAAATTATTGGCACTGCTCAAAGCTGGCTAGAAACTTCTTCAGTGTTTCAGGACGAAATAGAGTGTCTCCAGTGGAAATCCATAAGTTTCACCAGCCCTGCTTGGTGGCTTTCCTCTGGGGTACTTGAGCTCTGTGTCCTTGCAAACAGTTCTGCCAGCCCGAACTTGCTTGCTGTTAGCATGGGGAAAACAGCCCTTCTTTCTCCCTGTGCTACCTCACAGTACCTTGAGGCTTGCTGCAGAACTGTTCACTTTCTACAGCATATACAAGCAGACAATGTCACCTATCCTCCCTTCCACTCTTATTCCTTTTATTTAGGTTACTTTGCTGATATGAGTGCAGTTGGGTAGGAAGGAGCTGTCGGTGCTCCCTGTCTCAGAAGAGCTAGCGAAGCTGGGGTTCATCCAATGTTGGTGTAATAATTTTACACCAGGAGGGTGAACAAGAGCATAGCCCTAATAGTAAGGCTTATGGGGTTGTGATCTTGAGGGTGCTTCTCTGCCCAGCAGGCTTTTGCTGCAGGAGAGAATTGGACTGCTCTATTATAGTGAGAGATCTCTCCACAGTGCTAGGTAAGACTTGCCTGGATGTCAGTGTATTTGCTGAAAGATATGGGAGGGTTTGGATGTGGAAGGGAATGCTGTGAATATAATTAGAGGATGAGAGTATGGAAGCTTCTTCGAGGGGATTTGAGTATGAATGAGCTCTGTAAAGAGCCATAGGTGATAGAAGTAGTTGCAAAGCTTGAAAATGAGGCCAGCCTCAGCTTTGAGACCTCTCAAGTGATCCTGATGAAGAGTTGCTAGATGAGTGTGAAGATGAATGTCTTCCCCTTTGAATCAATTTATTTTAAAAGGCATTGGATGAGCATATGACTTCAGTACTGGAGTGAACAAAACTGTGGAAATACTGGATAGGTGATAAGAATCTTCTGATATGTTGTAGATCACCTGCCACTGAGCAGCATACTAGAAGCTTAAAAAAAGGTGATTGCATCACATCAGTTTCTTGAAACTGCCATGCTGAGCAGTACTTATACACTGGGAGGCAAAAGCCATCAATGAAACTAATGGGCTCTGCCCAGATGGTGTAGACAATCCCAAGAGAACCTTGGAAAATGTCAAAGCAAGGAAAACAGAAGTTAACATTAACTCCAAGAAGAAATCAAAAACAAAAACCTTCAAAGTATCTCAGTGCACAGCCGTGACACCTTGTACCCTCCCAAAATAGCACAGGACTTCAAAAGCATGCCTTGATGAAATGGAAAGGATCTGTCCATTGATGATGAAACTGGGCAAATGCCCAGGGCTGACCATCAAGCTGAAGCGTGTCCCCTAGGGACACTGCAGTGGCTGCAGTATGTCACTGTCTCTGACTGAAGCAGTTAAGTAAGGGGAGTTGTCTTTTTTTATGCTGTCACCCCAAAGACTCTTCTCTCTGCTGTTCCTCTGCTATTGTAAAAAAAAAAAAAAAAAAAAAAAAAAAAAATCATTAATGTTATTTAATTTTATTAACTTGATCCCATTTATATATTTGCTTCTGTTATTTATTAATAATTAAGCTAATTAATCTTAAGGTCCTGATTAGGAGGGAAGCCTATTTGGAAAAACTACTGTAACAGAAGCACCTGCTTTTAGCTGAAACTCTCCTTTGTTTCAGGATATCTTTTGGCATTGCCTTCTCCAAGCTTCTGATAACAGGGGTCTGTTCGCTTGTGTATTGTAAGAGCAGGTAATGGTTTTGTCCTAGGGGATAGCTGCACAAAACATGTAAGGCTCTAATTAAGGGTTGGGGATAGGCATGGAAAGCGTGCATGTGAAACTCATGGTTTGCTAATACACTGCCTAATGCTGGGGCTCTTTGAGGAGCCATGGGCTGAAAGGAGAAACTGTAGGTTAAATCCTTCATTGCTCCAACTTTGTTTTTCTGCACGTTGACCTTGTGTTTAAAAATGGGTCGAGCAATGCTTATGCTACCCATTTGTTTCCCAGAAGACGGACACAACATTCACTTGTGTTGCTCAATGTTTAGAAGCAAAGAACATGTAATTGGGGCAGGGTATTTGGGGCTGGCCTGCACAAATAGTTTCACTGTTCAGCAATCACTTGCTGAAAATATCACCTGAAAACACAGGCGGTGTGCTAGCTGATAGCTGATGTCTCACATTAATAGTTTATTAACCCAATACCAAGTTTTAAATTGATCTCACAATTAACTTACCAGCTGAAAGACAAATTGCTGTAAGCCGTAACTGCTATAAATGAATTTCACTGTGTCCCTCAAGGAGTTTGTGAAGGATTAACTGAATCAATTTAATATCAGATTGTAGTTAAACTGGGAACTATTTAGTGCAAACCAGTCTTTGGGGCTGGGAGGTTTTGTGGTGAATCAGAGGAAGGACTGCCAGCCAGTTCCTGGGGAGAAACCTCATACTAGTGCTTCTACCTGGATCTCCTTTGCAAGGAGAGCTGTCTGTGCATCAGCAGCCATCAATTCCTCTGCTGTCACTGGGGAGATAAAAACTTTCCTTTAACCAGATCAGAAATGCTACAACCGCAAGAGACAAACTGC
The DNA here is from genome assembly GCF_019232065.1 of Centrocercus urophasianus. Lineage (NCBI taxonomy): Eukaryota > Metazoa > Chordata > Aves > Galliformes > Phasianidae > Centrocercus > Centrocercus urophasianus. The sequence continues at coordinate 79,388,470 of NW_024884253.1, read as the reverse complement.
CAGGACAGTGTAATTACTTTCTGTCAGTTCCAATTTCCTGAAAACATGTCAGTGTATCACCTGTTTTTCAGCAAGCTGTGGATCAATTATTGTTCATCTGTTGCGCCTGGATTGCACCTTCTGGATCTAGCTATCCTACAAAGTGTGCAAACTTTGGACTGCAATAGGTCCTTCTGACAAAAGTGTTTGACTATGTTTAATCTGGATCAGCCTTCCACTGGACACAGGTTCAGTATCAATGGTTTTGTTTTTGTTTTTGTTTTTTTTTTTTTTTTTAAATCCCAGCCTAAGAAAATAGCAGCGTGGGTGTGTTGTTCTGCTCAGTTCCCTGCTGAGGTAACATAGGTTGTGCCACACATAACGGTGGTGGCTTCTCTGAAAAATAACTGCATTTCAAATAAAGCTTTCTCTCTTTGGTAAGAAAGAAAACATAAGCAAATGTTTTAAGATGGTGATAATGAGAGCACAGGTTGCAAAATTTGCAGCATCTTGGGAGGCAATAGCTCAGATAATGTTCCCTTAGGTACCTGAGAGCATTGCATTTGCAATGTCATCTTGAATATTGATGGCAAAGGCAACAGCTATTCACTAAGTTGTAAGTGTAAGTAATGTGCTGTTTAATGGGCACAAAGTCATCTGTCTGCAAAGAACAACCCAGCCTGCCTGCTGATTTAAGCTCAGGAGCCTGGATGTTTTTCTGGACCCAGACACTATCTGCCCCAACTCAGTACTCTGGTGGCACAGTAAATGTGTCTTGCTGAGCTCCTGCACATCAGACTTGCCGAGGAGATGGTGCTGTGAAATGCTAGCAAAAAAAAAAAAGAAAAAACCAAACATGCTATGAACTCTTAGATCATTAAACACCTGTAAGATCACTAGACATCTATTGCAGAGTGATCAGCACTATCTGGCACTTGTGGCAGCCCACTCAATGAGGTGCTCAGTGGTAGATCAGGCATGAAGATGAATTTCTGCTGGGTCAAGGAAGGAGTGAGAAGCTGGGCAGCCTGCTGTGAGAGTTTGGGAGCTTTTTGATTACTTGTGTTTGGTGGCTTATTGGTATATATTCTTTTTTTTTTAAATGCTGTTCACTGAGGTAAATTGAACTTCCCTGCTGTTTTCATTACACCAGCCTGTTAGCCTGGTCCTCCCTCTTGAATTACCAGGTTGGAGGGTGGGCATCAGTTAGAGGAGTTGGTACAGATAGTGAGGAGTGGTATGAGGTGCTTCCAGTTTGCCCTCAGGCAATTCACTGAGCTGTTGGTTATGCAGAGACTGTTCAAGAAAGGCAGCAGACTCCACTAACTCACCACAGCCCTCATTAAGAGTTCCTAAGCCTCTTTTCCTTGAACTATAAAATCTGGAAGAAACAAAGCAATCCCTGGCTGTAGACCCATGGAAATGCCCTATTCCAATGGTGATACTGTAAAGTTTGTAATCTTTAATTGTATTTACCAGTGTGCAGAACACAAAACTCTACTGATGTCTTTTCTTATATCAAAGAAACCTCTGTGCATGTGTCACCTGCGTGTTTTGATATCAGCCCACAACAGTAGGAGGAGGGTGGGTATTCGCAGTCTACTTGGACCAGACACAATAAGGAAATGTTAAACATCAGAAAGTCATCAAGGTTGGAGAAGGCTATTAAGATAACCCAGTCAAATCACTAACCCATTACCACCATGCTCACTAGCTGTGTCCTTCTGTACATCTACACACTTCTTGAACACCTCCCCAAGTAGCCTGTGCCAGTGCCTCACCCCTTCCTTCAGAGAAGAGATTTTTTTTCTTTGTATCCATCTAGAGCCTCCCCAAATAAATACTGAGGGCAAAAGGACAAGGGTAATGGGGAAGGAGACTGGGTGCATTGGTGTAGAATCATAGAATGCTTGGAGTTGGAAGGTACCTCTGCAGGTCATTAGTCCAGTGAACAGGGACATGTGCAGCTAGCTCAGGTTGCCTGGGGCCTGATCTAGGGGCAGGGCATCAACCACATCACTGGGCAGTCTGTTTCAGTGCCTCACCACCCTCACTGTAAAAGACCTTTTCTTTATGCCCAACCTAAACTTACTCTCTTTAAGCTTGAAGCTGTTTCCCCTTGTTCTATCACCACAGGCCCTGCTAAGGAGACTGTCCCCTTCCTTCCTCTAATGTTCCTTAAGATATTGAAAGGCTGCTACCAGGTCACCTGCAGGCACATGTGCTGTGTGAGTGATCCCCTTGATCCTTTTGACTAATCTTACTGCTCCTCTACCATGACTCAGAGGTTAGGAATGAGGGTGTAACACAGCCAGCCACCACAGGCTCCCTTGGGGAGTTTTCAGATCACCAAAGCAGGCATCTGAGAGGAAAGACCTACCCCTCTTCTTAGTCCTTTATGCCAGTTTCTGACCCAAATAGCCTAAATGAGAACAGGAGCTGGGTGTCCTCAGTAAGTTCCACCAAATAAGAGAAGTAGCAAATGAGAAGAAACAGCACCACTGGCATTGGTGATCCAAAAGATAATTCAAATTACAGTGACTTTCATGTTTTGAGGATTTCTTCCTGTGCCATCTTTCATGGAGCAGGAAGTATTTTGGGTAAAGGTGATAGTTCAGTTGGCAGGTGCTGTAAGTCATTTCATTTAAGAGTAATGATACTTCATGCAGAGCCTCTCATTGCAGGATGCAGGTGAATGTGGTGCTATGTAAGTGTTGTGAATGAAGTATAATGACTATCACGCTGATGGGGGAACAACAGCTAACTCAGCACCATACAAAGCTTCTCCACCACAACTAGGAATCAAGTGTGTATACCTTGAACAACTAGTAATAAATTGTGTATTCTTTGGTTCCCATACCAAGTTTTTTTTTTTTTCCTCAAGAAGAATTCTTTTAATAATGGTGATATTGACTAACATTGTTATGCTCTAGTGTAGTCTGCTTAGTTTTGGTAGTTTGCTTCAACTCATGAAAGTTATGGCTCAGATGCATTTTACTGACTTCGTTTTCATTATTAGTCTGCTTTGTCCCAGCTTCCATTCCTATCACACTGAGTTTTTGAGGTTTTTATAGGAAGAAATGTACTGTGTCCTAGAAAGAAAAGAAACAAGTGAAATCTAAACTCCCCTGCTGCATATCACTTGAACTTCCCCACCCTGTGCTTAAGTATTATGCTCATTTTAAAGAAATAAATCTCTCTATCTTGCCCTGAGACTTTTTATTAATTTCAAGGACAGATAAGGCTAAAGCATTTTATTTTCCATCTTTGTGCAGCTATTTATAGCTGCACAAAAGAAGAAACAAACATTTATATCTCACCCCAATAACACTTAGCTTGCCCTGGTAAAAATGCGCAAGGGGTAGAGAGATACAGGAGGAAAAAGCAATCCTTTTCACTTCTGGGTGCCTGCATCTGTGAGTGTGGAAGACCAAACATGACAGCACGGAGTCCCATCAAAAGGGGAACTCCAGGATGTGGCTGCCCTGTTTCAGCAAATACCAATCTCCTTTGTTGCAAGACTTTCTGCATGCATCATCAGTCACTTGACATTCTGTGAACCCTGGAAACATAGAAACAGCAGCATCGATGCTAATTTGTTTATCTGCTTTAAGGAACTCATTTACAGTTCAACTTTAGTCACGTTGCTTCCTAAATTAACTTTCAAGTGCCTGACTAAGCCCAGGGTAACTGGAGAGCAGCCAGCCTGCCCATGGCCTTTACCATTTTTCCTCCTTATTCCCCATTCTAATGACTAAGCTTACCCACAACGTTCGGACATGTGTAGTGCTCGTGACCTTCCTGGGCTTTCTAACATTATTCATAATTGTGATTCATTGACAGTCACCAAGGCCTATGCACGTGGTGCAGGGAGAGAGCCAAGCTGGTTGAGCTGTAGGTTTAATCCAGTAGATGGAGCAGCTGCATGACACTGCAGAGATGCCCTGTGGCTCTTTCTCAGGCAGTGTGATCTGGTGGTGTGGGACAGCTGGTAGTTATTAACTGAAGTGTGGTCATTATTTGCTAGCATCCACGGGCAAGAGTGAAATCTCTGCTCTGCTGAATGCTCTGAGGTTTGATTTCTTCTCGTGTGATCCCATTTAAAAAAAGCTCCAATCTTTATAGAGTTTGTCATTAGGCTTTTAGAGCTGGCGAGTCAGAATGGGATCACTGTTACAGATGGTGTAAATCTGGGATATCATCTGATGCTGGTTTGATAGATGGAAACTGATCTGAGCTTCGGCCCACTTTAGGGCTTCAGAGCAGCAGGCGGTGCCTGCACATCTTCTGTAATTATCAGTGGCTATAGTCAAAGATGGCCTGGCACACCTTAAGGAGTTCAGGGTTTCCAGCTAATAACTGTGATGCATGGAAATGCCCCTTACCTTACACGTAAACTGTTCCAATTTGTCATGTGGGAATGGAGTGGCAAGGTAAACTTTCCATTCACAAAGCTTTGTGTGCTATTACAGTGCTTTCCCTACTCCCTCCCAGATCAATTTTCTCTTCTCTGTTCTTTGTTAATATTTTTCAACTGTGCCCCTGTGCTGCTGACAGTGAAGTGCTACTAAATTGTGACGTGGTTTAGAGATGACAAACAAACTGTGTATGATAGGCTCTCATCCTAATACTACTTAGACGTGTACTTCAGGAGGCAAGAAAGGTAGAGAATTGTCATATTTTGATGTGAACCTGTATCTATAAATGCAAAACCTATGGCTGCCTTGAACAGAGGAGCTATTGTTTGCAATGGCAGTGCTACCCCAGACAGGTGGAGCTCATCCTCACAAAAAAGCAACCATCACAACATCTTTGCATGTTCTCAAGCCCCACTTGAGGAATCCAAACAGAGCTCATGGAGGTTCTGGTGTAATGAAGACAGCATGGTGCCTCTCTCCACAGGGTTGAACTTGTGTTGCCCACTGAGTTCTTGCCCACTTGTGCTACTTAGAACCATTCCATGACCATGTAGGGATGTTGCCATGATGATAACAGTGCGTAGAGACAACTTCATTGGCTTTTTAATATTGGCTAGAGCCCCGGGAAGTTCTTTTTGTTACTTTGGCTCATTTCACTAGCAGAACAGAGATAAGGCCTACTAGCAGAATCATTCTGTTGCTGTGTCTTTTCTAGGAGCACTTGCCAATGCAGTTCTGTCTCTGTCCAACACAGAGGCCAGTTCCCTCCTCATGAGAACTGCGGGCAGGATTCCAGTTACAAGTGATGGGTAATAAATCTGCTAGCCTGGAAATTTCTTCGGGCCAGCTCCTGGGTCCATTTTTCTCTTCTGCTCAGGGAATGGTGTGGGCAGGATCCTCTGCCCAAGGTGGCACTGCAGGAATTTGGGCCAGTGGCATTAAACAGATTTCTACCTGGACTGCTGACACTCTTGCCAGATTGCATGAGCTTTCCTGTGATTCTGGAGGTGCTGTCTCTTTGTTCCTGTGTTGAGCAGAGTTCTGCTTCCAGGGGGAATCTGGCCCACCATGATTAATACTTCAATTGAAGCCTACGTGCCATTGCTTTAATTTCTTTCTTCTTGTGGTATCTTCTTGTGTTGCAATATTAAATATCTAAACCCCTAAGGAGTTCATTAAGCAATAAGTGATACAGGATGTAGTCTGAGAGCTGGGAAAGAGAACTTACTGACAAGACCAGTGACCAGAGACCTGTGTTTGGTGGAGACCCAGATTCTATTTTGCTTTCCTGAACACTAGACTGAACACTAGACTAATTTATGTCTAAAACATGCACAATCCCTTCTCATTTTCTGCCTTTGGCTCTTGTATCTATATCTTCTCTTGGCTGGCAATAGTAGAGAGATCAGTCTCCTTTAAATTCTTATTTTCAAACCTCTTTTTGGCCTTCGTATGTTATTAATGACTTGGAAAAATAAAACTGAAGGCTGTATTCAAATCAGATGTTATTTCTTAGACATGTAGCTTCCCATTATTTTGTTAATATTAAATAAAAGAAATAGTATTTGCATAGTAGAAATAATAATTTCTTGGATTTCTAATTATCTGCCTTTCATACACTTCAGAAAGGGAATTTATCCGTGGTGAGTAAATCAGGTATTCCTCTGTGATCCTTTAGATGTTCAGCTTTAACACCATGACAGCACAGGTAGTACTAGAAATAAGTCTGCATTTTTTATTAACTATTGTCTAAAATGTAGACTCCAATTAAATCCAGTGGTTCCTTGATTGGGATGAAGCAGGACTGGCTTCTTCCCAGCTGGAGGTTGCCCTGCCTCCTCACATCCCTATTTAGTGCTCTGCCCTGACTGAATGAGATACCAATTAGTGCAGCTGCCCTTTGATGTTATGGAAACTTGTCTGGGGTGAACCAAATGGAGATTAAATTGCCATCAGAAGATGATAATCACTTTGAGCCAATTGACTCCTGCAAAGATGGTGATTGCAAGATTGTGTCCTTAACCAGACACACACCTCTCCTAATCTTTCCGTGTGGGTTTCCTCTTAATATAACTTTCCTATTTGACTTCTGTTAAGGTAAGAAACCTGAATTTTCTTGGGGCATTAAAAACAGTAATACCTAATCTCCCTATCTCCCTACTGAAGCTTGCCGCATTAAAATCAGCCTCTGCAAGACAAAGAGTGCTGATGCCCAAGAGAAATAGTGAAACCTTTCCCCAGCTGATGAGCCCTGACAAGCTCTGACACTTCATACTGCTGTTTTCCTGGCCCTGTGACAGGGTAAGCGGACACCCAGTGTGTGTTCCTGGGGCATGAGCCTGCCAAGTTGGAGAGCAACTGCTTCAGAGAAGTTTGGGCAGGTAGAACAGATCTATTTCCTCCCAGGTTGTGTCCTGGCAGAGCAAACTGACTCACGTGAGGGACAGATTGGAAATTCCTTTGGAATGAGAAACATACTACAGCATTTCCACCAAGATGAATGCTAGATTTGCAGTGTATACACAAGTGAACTAATTTCCAGCTTGTTTTTCTTATCCCTGAAAATCTCATTATGCATCTGCACGCAAACTGATTCAATTCATGGTGAAAAGGCATTTCTGAGGGACTGATCTTTGTCAGCTGAGACATCGCAGCTTACCCTGCCATGCCTTGTCCTTCTACCTGGCAACTTGCAATTGATGTGGAGGACCCAAGCTCAAGGTCAGAGAGGGATGGAAGAGGAAGGAATTTGCAAATATTCCTAAGAGCATAAAGAATTGTGGGCATGGAGAGATGCTACCAAGATCTAATTTTAGCTTGAAGTGTTTGTTTCCACAAAAGTAAACAAGCAAACCTGGAATCAGAACATTAAATTAGCTTGTTTTTTGTGAGTTTTCTCTTTAAAATGCTTTTTCTTGAGAAACCTTTGAGTATTTAACATTATTTGAAACCCAGAATTAATTCTGAGAACTCTAAAGCATCTGGGGAGTACCTATCACTCTAATTATAAGTTGTTTCCCTTTTTATTTAACAGAAGGGGGGGAAAAAAGACAGAACCACTTCAACTTAGTAAAAAGGATTTCCACGGCAGAAGTTGCAGCTGGGGTTTTAAAACAAATGTTTTTGTCAAATCCTAGCTATGACCTCTTTCTTTAGTAATATCAGACCAAGAATTTGGATATGATGACCAGAAGAGCACATGGAAATGTCAATGAGTTAAACTGTGCAATGATTTCATTCTGGTGCTGTCCTACTGGCTTTAATGGAGTTGCTCCATCACAGCAAAGTTTGACTGCTCATAGTTCTCTTCCATTCTCAGCAGTGGAATTGTTATACAAACCTGGTGAAAGTTATGGATTGGAAAGAGATCTACCTTGGTAAGATTCATGCTTGTGTATGAGGAAGCCTCTTGTCCAATCTGGTGCAAAACCTTAGCAAGCTCTGGGGTTGTTTGAGATTTAGCAGCAAAGATCATCCATTCCTCTGCTCAGGACATGATCAGAAATTGTGCTGACCCAGACAGACGCACAAAGGAGAGCAGGGTTTGGCAGATACTAGTCTCTAGTTAAAACACTACTGGTCTTCTAAAAGCCTTGGAGACGGATGCATTCTAGCAGCTAGCCTGCATGGTGTAGCCAGTGTTTGTGGTGCTCCTTGCTTTAGGCTTTGTGTTTGGTAGGAGCTTTGACTTGGCCAGGGAGCTCAACTTTCTGCTGTGTTAGATCCTGTTGGATGAGTGGAGAGAAGCTGAGGTAGGCACTGGGCAGGCATCAGCTGTGTCCTCTCCAGGGTTCTGGTGACCTCCAGGTAACCTCCTCTCAGATTTAAAAGGCCTCCCTCACTTATGGTGCAAAGCCCTCCATTAAATCTACTGCTCAAAACATTTGCAGATAAGCAGAACTCTTAAAGATAATCTCATCCTCTGTGAAACTTGGCTGACATTAATGCAGGTGCTATTTTGAAGGTTTGATAAAAATGCAACCACAATCAAATAATTTGAAAGTAATCTTTTGGTTTAGGAGTGTATAATCAATGAACATACAGATGTTACAATTAAGAAATATCCAGGAAAGTTAGGCTAAGTAAGATTATTGCAACAGGAAGATAATAAATGGAACATGTTTACCAATGTTGTAGGCTCACAATAATCTCCACAAGGAGCGATCTCTAGGAAGAGATCCTTCCTCAGTGGCAGTCAGCACTTAAATGGGGTCTAGGAGAAGTGGAGCCAGGCTCCATTCCTTCTGGTAGCACAGCTGAGTTACCTTCACCTGTGCTCCTGTGGCTGACTCATTGCTTGCCTCAGGTGGTCAATCAGAGCATCAGGCTGTGATTCAGCAGTTCCATACAAGGGGAAAAATGCTAATGGAAATCAGCCAAGGTGAACATCCAGACACATGCATCGCTTCTGAAAGAAACACTTAAATTTACTGCTGAATCTTGAAGGCTATATTATCCTGATAGCATTACAGGGAAGTAATGGTCCTCAGGTGTGTGTACACTCTGTCATGTTAGAAATTGCTTTTTTTTTTTTTTTTTTTTTTTAATGCAAATAGGTTTGTATATAGCCTAGCTGTAAGCTGCTGCTTAAAATTTTCCATTGCTTTATGGGAAGCTGAAAATTAGATAAGCGAGCCTGGCTTTATATGAGGGCTACTCCAAAAGTAATGCCTCCTATTTTATTATGCTGGCTCATGATGTCAGAGGCAGATGTTGGTGGTATGGCAATAGAAGTTGAGCCTTCCTACCAGTATTGCCTTACATGTTGTTGCTGTGTGACAAATGGAAGCAGAGGAGCAGTCTGATGTGGAAGTGTATATGAAGCAGAGGTGTGTCGCTGAATTCCTCCATGTAGAAAAATTGACATCCATTAGCATCTATCAATACTTACTGAACAGTTCTGGAGACCAAACAGTGGATGTGAGTGCAGTGAGGTGGTAGGTGGTGCCTTTCAGCTCTGGTGACAGTGATATGAAAGGCAAGCCATGCTCCAGATGGCCATTCATGGCTGTTACATCATGACATGAGGAGTGTCTCGATCAGGTAGCCCATCCATGTGAATCGGTGATTTATGACAAGGCAACTGTGTACACAGCTGGATGTCGGCTTCAGTGCATTGGAAATGATAGCAATTTTGGAATATCAAAAAGCTTTCACTGGGTTAATCCCACAAATGCACATGCAGGAACAGAAAAAGAACAGTATGCAAGTTTGTCAGGACCTGTTGAGCCAATATGAGGCTGAAGGTGACAGTTTCTTGGATCACATAATTACCTGTGATGAGATGTGGTGTCACTGCTAGGAACCAGAGGCAAAACGGCAGTCCATGGAGTGGTTACATGTGAATTCCTCATCGAAGACAGTGCTCAAGACACAGCCTCAGCAGGTAAAGTGAAACACTGTCTTTTGGGTTAGGAAAATAGCAATCCTTCTGGGTTTCTGGAACCCAGACAAACCATCGACTGACTGATGCGTTGTGACATTAAGCTGAAGGCTCCAACTTCCAGAGTTAGGCCAGAGGAGAAGATAATCTTTCTTTTGCAACACAACAACACCGGGCCCCATTCCAGAGTGAAGACTGTGGAACACATTGCCAAGGTTGGCTGGACTGTCCCACCACACTCACAGTCTGGATTTGGTGCCTTCTGATTTCCATCTGCTTAGGCTGTATGGGCAACATTTTCCTGGCAAGGATGCCATCATAGCAGCTGTGAAGCAATGGGTGACTTCTGCTGGTGCAGATTTTTACAGGTGCTGCATGCAGGCTCTTCACTGACAAAAACACAGAACTAATGGTAGTGACTGTGTTGAAAAATAGTATTTTGTAGCAGAAAGCTTTCTCTATCAAATACTGTAGTTGTGTTCTTTGCATCTGTTGTAGTTTCCATGGAAATAAGCAGGAGTCATTACTTTTCAAACAACTTGTGTAGCTCACAAAAAAAGCTCTTGACTTCCCTATGCTCTAATGAATTCTTAAGTACCTGGATCAATTTTGCTGTACTAATAACTTCTGAAATAGCTTAGTTTTATTTTGCTGCCGTAGAAGCACATTGCTCTGATGTGGAACTCGGATGCTTTAATTTCCTGGAGTGCCTTAAAGAGATACGGGCAATTTGGACAGTGAAGATGTGTGTATGACTAAGTGTGTCATCAGCATTCTAGCGGTGGTTGAATATTTGCTGCTCTATTAGGTCCTGTGAGAAATGAAATTATACAAACCTTAACTATGCTACCTTCTGTGTAAATGAATCAAAGTATCTAATAAGGTGTTGCGATGTCCAAAAACCAATCAATAGCATTTATCACTTACTTTGTGCTCTAGAATTCTTTTCCAAAGCTTTTGGTACATCAACTACTTTGCAATTTGCTTACACAAATGATGTGTACTGATGAATCCCAGCTGCTACTCTTGTCCATTTCTTCCTTTTTTCCTTTCTTTACTACAGTGACAATAGTGATTGAGTGACAATTTTGTCTCCTGGTCAAAATAAAAGCATCCTTTTTCTTTCTCTTAAGATTCTGTTTCCTTTTTGGTTGATTAGGCTGCCACTTGAATGTGGTCATATAACATAACTAATGTGCACATTGTTTTTGAGAGATTGGCTGGTTGTGTCGGGGTTCTTTGCTTGTGAAGTTTTGAATTTTTTTGACTAAGATCTTTGGCCATCATGAATGGGCATATCTATGACTTGTAGCACGATCATGAGAGCTACTGGTTCAGAGAAAGGGAGAAAGCAAGAGCTGCATAGGGTAGCATTGTGCAGCGTCTTTCCCTGGAGCAGGGCAGCATCCAGAAGTCTCTCCCAGGATTAGCAAGCAATGGGAGAATGCAGAGTGGTTTCATCTGCCTGGCACAGCACAATGCTGAGATGAGGAATGAGGATCACAAAGCCTAGGTGTGACTACTGCCTTGGTTAACAGGGAAGCCTCTCATGCAGGATCTGCTACTTTTGGACTCAGTCTAGCTTGAAGTCAAGGCTGCAGAGAAAGCCTTCAAGTTGCTGGATGTGCAGCAATGTGGCGATAAGCTTTGCTCTTTGTTAGGTTGGTCCCGAGACAAGAAGCCACACTACAGATGAATTATAGGGATTCTTGCAGGTAGTTATGGGTGTTAGAACACACTGTACTCACTATGGACGCTTTTTTTTTCTGGAAATTATTGTTGGCCTTTTTAAGTATTCTAAAAACACTTAATGGGACAGGTTGTGGGCATTCACCCAGGTAAACTTTTGCTGAGAAAGAGCATGAAAATACTTCTCTGGTGTTTAACTAAGTAAAAATCATCCTGGATCTCAGCATAATGGATGCTAGTGAAATTTTTGGTGTCTCTCTATAATACAGGAGAATGCAGTAAGCCTGCCTGCTTGTTAGTTTTTAACACTCTCCCCTGTCACAGGCTTGTATGTGTGGTGTTTACTTATTTACGCCAGGTGATCTATGTGAATGAGAGCTGGCAGGAGCTGCTCAATAATGGATGAAACACTGCAGTTCTGCTGGTGGCAAGTTCGACAGCACAGAGGGGTGCTGAGGGCTTGTTGCTCCTATAGCTGAGCTGTTTGCTCAAATGCTTTGCCTGGCGATAGCCAGAAACTTCCAGCAAGTCCTGAGGTGCCTCAGTGAAGAATGTTTTTCTGCAGAATACGCTCTGACATCTTACATCACGGTCTATTTCATTTTCTAGATGGTTGCTCCTATGTGTAATGAAGAGCCTGACTAGCGCTGGCCTGGGGGAACAGCACTCCCATCTTTCTGCTGCCTTTTGCAGCACTTCCAGAACTGCATTTTTTTGGTAGGGCTTTTAGCATTAAGTTTGGGAAGGACCTCTAGGATCACCTGGTTCACCATCAAACCACCACCACCATGCGCACTAGCCGTGTCCTTCAGTGCCACATCTATGCATTTGTTGAACACCTCCAGAATGTGCTTTACTAAAAAAGCAAAATGTACAGAATTGGGGTAACCTGATAGGCTGACTGATATCTGAGCACAATGATGGCAGTAGATAATTGAAAAGCTTCTGCCCTTATCCTACCTTAATCATATATCTTGGTTTCCAGAACACTTGGCTTTATTTTGATGATTCACATGTTACACTGGCTAATATGAGAAGAGAGTCATTAGCATAATAAATGCCTAAGAAAGGCATAGATCTAGCTGTAGGAAGCCTTCCTGTATTTAACCTCTGGGATTTATTGCAGTGGAAGTCTAAAAAATTAGCATTGACATCTGGTGCAGGTTACCTGCATGTATATCTGAAACACTAATCCTGCTGGTTTTGCAGCAAAATGGGGCCAGGCAGCCTCAGCTTGGGCAACACATTTTGTTATATGCTCTGGAGGATGCTGAGCTCTTCCCAGCTAATCATCTGTCTATTAAAGTCAGCTAATAGCAAAGGTCTGATTACAGTTCAGTGACGTGTTCACAAAGCGATTAATTATTCTCTCCACTAAGTGAGGAACTCGCTCCTATAGCACAGCTGATGAAATAGGTATTCATAACCTCATTTGTGGGAGGGGAAGGAGTTGGTTGAGCTACAGTAGTCTGGTTCAAAACACCTGACCACTTGATCACACAGCTGTGGTTAGGGCCTTGTTTGGCTTCCTTTTATATCTGGGAAGGGTTTGACCTCAGTAGAACCTCACTATCTTTGCTTACCTGATAGCTGTGGGAGGCTGCTGGCTGGCTCATAAGCCTTTATTCTGCTGCACTGCTCTGAGAGGTGATCACTATTTCTAACTTGTAACACTGAGGCTTGATGCCTGTATGGCAAAGGGAAAGACTGAAGAGGAAGCAGAGGAATGAGAGCATGGTGAGACTACAGGGGTACAAGCCAGCAATGCTTGCTGTTAACCAGCTCCTTTCCAGCAGCACTAATCCACCACCACTGGGGATATCACTAATTTTAGTATAGTAATGGCAGAGGAACAGCTGCCCTGCCTCGACTGAAGGAATCTGCTAATATTCAAGGACGGTGGGTGTTTGAAAGCACACCAGCAAGGTTATGCACGTGTGCCTTTGGCCAGTGTAATTAGATTGTATCCCAATGAGTTTGTTGCTAATTCCATCCCAGTTTGCTCTACTGTTTGTGAGCTGCTGGAGATATCTCTGCTGGCTCCCTCACTTTTGCATACAAAGGCGTCTCTGAGCGTGTGTAACAGTGTCACTGTTTTCTTTTTTTTTTTTTTTTTTTTTTTTTTTTTTTTAATTAATATTTCACTCCTAAATGGCTGTCAACAGGCAGCATTTTCCTCTGAGCAGCTTTGTACAGATAGTACAGTAGGGAAAGCAGCCAGGGAGCTGTGGGGGAGAGAATTAACACTTTGTTCCTCTTCTGGGGACTGGTGAGTGGATACAGGGCTTACTTGGCTCTGGGAGGACTGTGCCCCCCTGCTTCTGGGCTGGGATGCAGCTGTGCTTTGCATAAAAACAGCAGAGGGATGGCATGGGTTGAGGTGGCCCAACAAAATATTGGTGTATGTGGGATTCTGGAAAGCTTTTGTGTAGAATGAGGCATGAAGGCTGACACCGAGGGACTAGGGAAGGTATCTGTCCCCTGCAGTCCCTTGGTGGCACCTTCCTGATGCAGTGGCTCAGAGAGGGAATTGGGCAGGGATGGCAGAGAGCCTGCGTGTGAACCAAGGGGCTTCCCTGTCTGCAGAGGGGATTGCAAGAGGACATAAGCAAATAATGTTTGGCCTGGTGATCAAACTTGAAAAATCAGCTTCCTCAGGCCTCTCAAAGGCTCTCATTTGGGCTGCAGATATATACCTTTCTGCTTGTTCTCTGTCAAGGTGGACTTTCTTTCCTGAATTTTCAGTATCTTGTATACAAGACAAAACTAATTAAAAGGTGCAGGGAATAAAGCCTGCCGTCTGGTCACTCTCTCCTATGCTATTTGCACATCACCCTCTTTGCCTCCAGGCTGAGGCCCATCCTTCCACAAACAGCAGCTCCGGGCCAGGAGCTACTCTTGAGTTCCCTCTGATAGGAATTCCAGCAAATACTTTTAAGCAAATATTTAGCAAGTATGCAGAGCTACTGTTAAGAACAGGAAGTCTCCTCTGAAGTTTCAGTAATACCTGATCCTCAGTGAGGTGAGGGTGGGGTTTTGAGGTATAAGTGTATCACTTGTCTGGCACAAACTCTTTGCTATCAGTCAATGCGTATTTCAGCTGTATCCCACCCTGTGCAGCTTCCTTCCACCTTTAAAATAGCTGTGCTTGCCTTTAATTTACAATGGAATTTGTATGATGCATGCTAGGATGCCTTATACATGGTGCAGTCTTCACCTGCATTGACCCAGAGGCAAGGAAGAGTGCTTTGGTTTGTTTTATCCTTCAATTTTTGCTTCTTCAATCTGGGTTTGTCTGTTACTGAAAACACTGACTTCTAACAGGAACTGGGAAATCCCATTTCTGAGTGTAAAGCTAGTTTTATTTATATTTAAATATATTTTTGAGTTTATATTTTTGTACTTTTTGTGCTTGTGTTTATACTTCGGCTTTTCCTTTGTCCTCAACTATTTGATCTTCCCGGTAGGCACCACACCACATGTACAGCAAGAGGTTATTTCCAACTCCCAGCTGCAGGCTTGCAGTGAGGCATTTACTGGGGACTTTCCTCTGTGGACTCCTTCCAGGCCTGCGCTAGTTTTTTCTCCCTAACCTCATCTGTTCCTCTTCAGTATTTGTTTTTTATCTTTGGTATAAGCAGTCATTGTTCACTAATAAAAAAAATAATGTGATCAGAAAAGCTGGATCTGTTCCATCTAGTCAGGTGCTTTCTCTATCCTGCTTGGAAGTGAGAATAGGGAAGACAAACTAACCCCTCTAACTCGATTTCTAGAAACAGGTTTCTGGATACCTATTGGCAGCTCTTTTGCTTTTGGGATGCTGACAGTCATTGCTGGAGGAGCAAAGTGTGTTATCAGCCCCTCTCAGAGCTGCTCAGAGCGGAGTGATGAGGCCAACTGCAGGCAGCTGTCCATCTGGGTGGCGATAAAAGGCACAAAAGGCTGCATCATCAGTGCGCGCACCATGCCGCAGGTCGTTACTGTTTGTGAATGATAAAAACAAAGAGCACTGGAAATGCTATTTCTGAAGTCATAGGAGAAACTGTGATGTCTTTTCTAAAATACCTGTCAATAAATAGTGAGACTTTTCCAAAGTTGTAAATACAATTTAAAAGGTTTCAACCCCCCATCCTGAAAATGTTGAGGGAGAGGTGGGATTGGTTTGCCAGATTGCTGTCAAGCTCTTCCTTCACTTTCTGGAAGAAGCTGGGGCTGCCTCAGGGAGGCTCACACAATCACTGTTAGTCACCCCGTGTGGTCATGGTCCTCCACAGGCTCTGTTTACTCTTGGTATGAAAGGGGAAAGTCCACTTTCAGTAAATCTGAAAGCATGAATGCATACCTTAAACATTTGTACTTGTTTTTTTTTATTATTCCTGGTTTTGGCTTTATCAATGACACAAAAATCAGAGTGGATTCCTTTTAATATCACTTTATGTTGAAGTGAAAAGATCAATGCAAGATAGAACTTTATTTCAAAAATATCTTATTCTCCACTCCCTTGCCCTTACATATACACTCATTTCTACTCTTTAAAAGCCTCGGGCCACTTTTTAGTAGGTCTGACTATTTGCATGAGGGTGATATCTCAAACAGACTCAGAACATGAAAAAAAGCATGGGAGTTTGCAGTTATTCTCACTGAAATCATCTGTTTATTGTCCATGTGGCTTGTTGTCCTCATGGAAGCATGTGTGTTTCTTGTCCTTGTTTACCCAAGCTACGCAGCTTGTAGAGTGAACCAGACTTGGGCTACGAGAGTCCCTGCAGATCTGAACTAAGGCTTGACCTGTAACTTGAGTGCTGGATCCAAGGGGAAGGAGCTGAGAGGATTAGGATGCTTTTAAAGTAGAGCTTTTCAACTGTCTGTCTTCCGGTTGCAGTTGTTTTGAGCACATCCTGAGTCGAGGTTGATGTTACAGAAGCTTGGCTATTAATTTCCTGTCAAAATGACTCTGAACCCCCCTCATGTTACAAGGTTTTGGAAGTGTTGCTTTATCATGTCTGATGGCTCTAAGCAGAGGCCTTGTTGCAGTCCAGATGAGCGTGGATATCTTGGAGGCCCAGAGATGTGGTAAGCAGATATCAGGTCTGTGTTACTCAGCTCCAGGGTTTTTTAGTAGTATTAAGGTTTTAACGGTTAAAAAAAAAATTAAAAAAAAATTAAAAAAAAAAAAAAAAAAAGAAAAATGTGTAGAGCTCCTAAATGCTCCAATTTTAGCAATTCACTGATACTGGGTGGAATAATGACCACTGAACACTGCATCTACTAGGTTTTAATTGATTCTGTGGAAGTGCATATGTGGGTGTCAGGAGAGTGGCTCACAGTGCAGTGCTTCCCCACTTGTGGTCTGTGAAACCTTAGAGCTTGAATGTGCAAGTGAAAGGGAAAGAAAATCAGAGCAAGCAAATCTAGTTGGAGAATTATGGGGGTAAGGGGAAAGCAATAAATGAGCATTAAGATCAACCCAAGTTTTATATGGATGTTAGTGAAAAGTATGGGATCTTCAGCATTTCAGTGAGTTTTTTTTTTCTTTCCAAAACCTTAAATAGTTCTTCCATTTCAAAAATGAAAAAAAAAGAAAGGTTAGGAAATGCTGACCTAATGCTAGGTTTGATCTATGAACAAGGTCTTAGTAAACTTTCCAACCCGTGAGCAAAGGCTTTGAAATCTTCGCCTGCTTGTAATGGAGCTGAATGAGTTCAGTGGTAAATATGCAACAAGTGCAACGCGTGTTTCCGCTCTTTGTTCCCCTAGGAGTCATTTAAACAAAACAAATTCAGTGCACGCTAATAAAGTGGGTAGGTAGCTATTGCAGCTTAATAGCCTGGGCTCGACCATTTTGCTTGGCAGGGAGTTGAGGGAATGTTTCCAGCTAGGTTATGATATCTTCATCATGTGCTGTTATCAAGATTTGCATTTCCTGATGTCAAGCCACAGAGCTGGAGATAGGCTGCTCCTTCTGCACCAGGGCTATCCAGAGTTGTATGTAGCATATGTGCTGCTCCACGCAGCCCTTTGTTATTGCTGCAGCCTTCTCCACTGGCTTTCAAAACATTCTCCAAACAAAGCACATATTGGGAGTTCGCCCATTTGCTTTTTCTTTATTTCTTTTTTTTTTTTTTTAAAAAAAAAAAAAAAAAAAAACTGTCAGTGATTGCTGGGACTAGCCAGACCATTTTTCTCAATTCTACCTCTTAGCTTCATTTTAACAAGAAGCAGGACATAAATATTCTGGTCTGGGCTGTGCCCCAGGCCTGACACTGCTACCTGCTCCTGCACGGTGTGGTGACTCCTTAGCCATGGCTCTCCTTGCACGTGGGAGGTGATAGCAACTGCAGAGCTAGAAACACAGCCAGGATTTACTTGGTGAATGATGTTCTATGTCTCACTTCCTCTATCCAGCTCCTCTGCAGTTCTAGTGCTGAATTGGGGCATGAGCCTCCAACAAATGGGACAGTGTCACCATTCATCTGCAAATGAACATCTGGTGTTGGTTTTTTTTACTAGACTTCAAAAATAGTGAAAGAAACTAGAAAAAGATCTGCACACTGAGGAAATAATAGTAATGATTTCCAAATGTTTTGTGTCCATAGCTCAGCATCTCTGAGGTTTGTCTTCTTCTGGGGGTTCATAGAATAGAATCATAGAATCGTTTGAGTTGGAAGGGTCTCTTAAAGGCCATCTAGTCCATCTCCCCTGCAATGAACAGAGACACCTACAGTAAGATCATGTTGCTCAGAGCCCCTCCAGCCTGATTTTGGATGTCTCCAGGGACAGGGCATTCTCCATATCTTTGGGCAATCTGTGCCAGTGCCTCACCACCCTTACTGTACAAAACTTAATCCTTATATCCAATCTAAGACTCCACTCTCAGTTTGAAACCGTTTCTCCTTGTCCCCCTCTCCTTGTAGATGAAAGTTTGTCCTCCGTCTACCAAGGTGGGAGCCTTCTCTGCAGCTCGGAGCATCCATGAGAGGTTACTTACAGCACCTCTACCTTCCTCTAACCTTGTAAGCATAATGAGCATATCAAAATTTGAAAGATGTTGAAATTTGCTTGGGGGGTCACTAATTACTGGGATTTGAAAATGAGCTAGGTAACGTGACAATACATCTTCTTTTCTTCAGGAAACTCTAACATTGCTGATTCACTTAGCATCCTCTTACAGCTGCTCTTCCAGCTTGGACTTGCACATTTTTTTCTTTCTAGTTTGGTGTGAATGCATTCTCCTTTGCTAGAAGATTGATTACTAAGAAATCACGCCTGAAAGATTTTTAATTTACCTTCAACATTTAGAGGGAACTGATGTTCAGACATGCAATACGATGAAGTACAGTCTAGTTTAAATCAGAAAACTGTTAATCTTGCCAACTGGACCCCTAATTAGAAAGAAGCAAAGCATTTCTGGTGAGTGGCAGATCAACTGAGAAATTCAAATCAGAACTACTCAGAATCCTGAGTCAAATTCAGTCAATAACTGAGCAGAATTTAAAAGATCTTGAAACACAAGAATATATTGTGATGCTTAATTGCTTATTTCTAATGGCTTTTTTAATTATTTAAGCTTTAGGAAATTGAATCAAACCATTATAAAAATGGAACTCTTAGTTATTTTGTCCCTGGTTTTGTAAAGAAATAAATGTTTACTTCTGTAGTCTTGGTTCTGCCAAACAAAAAATGTAATGATAACTGTGGCTTGCTCCCAAAGATACTTTATTATGTGCCCAGTGTTACCACTAGTAACATGTTAAACTTTGCATACGTTGGTGGCTATTTTTTATGGTAAAATCTATACCTGAACTTCAAAGGTTATTTCAGCTCTCAAAGCAACAGTACCTAAAATGCTATACATTGAACCATGCACTTCAGAGGCTGATTTTATGTACCTTACCTTTTTAAGAGGCCCAGACCACGAATTAAAGGAGATCTTGCAATCCTCACTGCAACTGAAAGTCCAGCCTTTGCAACTGCTGCTCACATGATGTAGAGCCTGAACTTCCCACCTGGAAACTTAAATACCTGCAGCACACTTCACAACAAATTTTAAAATTGTCTGTGTATTTAGCTGTACAGCTACCCTGAGCCTCTCTGCAGAACCTCTGTGTTTGCAGTTATGATTTTCAGTCACATGATGATCATCACAAGAGTCTAGCAAGGCCTCTTCCTCTGTACTAGTGGGGTGGTACAACTAGATGTTAGTGCTCAGGAATGTTATTTCCTACAGTGACAATGGGGACAAGTTCCTCTCTTTCCCCAGCAACTTTGGCCAGTCATGGTTGTGTTAGTGGAGAGGCTGCCTTACCATATGTCTCCAAAGTGGCTACTTCTCTCCTCTCTTGGTAGCCAGGTCCTGTCTCCAGTAGTGCTACTGAAAATTAAAACAAGACCATTTTTCTTTTCTGTTTGCACCAAAATGTGTTGAAGCCCTTGAGGACTGGTGGCGAGACATAGGTGTGGGTGCTGCACCCTTGGGTGTGCTGAGACCTCATGTGGACAGAGACAAGTGAGGAGAAAGCAGTTAGGAGTGCCCAAGGTCTCCATAGGGAACATGGCTCCAGAAGTCTGTAGCTCCTCCTGCAAATTGCTGTAGCTATTAGAACTCTGCCTTGGTGAAGCTTGCTCTATGGTGATCTTTGTCCTGCAACACAGATATCAGTAGACTGCCTAATCTGTCCTCATAAAGGAAGCTTGTTTTGCAGGGGGCATGATGCAAAGAGTGCAAGCTTGAGATATCTGAATGTCTTCCAACTTGCATTCCCAAAAGTCTTGTTCTAGGAAATAGTGTTGAATATATACACAGTACAAAGAGGTGCAGGAGATGGAATCATGCAAAACATAACCAGTCTTGGAGTAGCACAATTAAATGGCCTGCTTTAGGTCTTTTAACTCAAGTTGCAGTGATTTCTTCTTTAGGAAATCACATTGCCTGGGAAAAGCAATAACCTGATGTGTGTTTGATCAGCCACAACCCTTGAGTCTAGAGGTTTATTTTCCAGCCTTCATGTGGTCATGCATATGAATTTCAGGATGTGTTTAGGCATAAGAGCCAGCTGATGTTAGTTCCCCCACTCACTACAGCAACTGGATAGTCTTCATTTGCCAGTCTAGCAGCAAGAAATATGAGCAAACTTTCCCACATTCTCGAGCCCCCAAACTTTCCCCTAAGTCTGAGTTCACAGCAGCCAATAGTCCCCAAGACTGTCATTGCTTCCTGTTTGTTTAGGTTTAGACATTCACAGACATGCTTTGGGAATTGACTGTATCAGAGCCAAGATGTGAAGTTTGCTGAAGGAAGTTCTGTGGTGGCAGAAGGAACTGGAAAAAATTTCTCCCTCTGCTTTCCCCAGCCTAGATGAGTTATTGACAAGTTCAGCAGAGCCATTGGCCTCCAGCTGACTCTGTCCTGCTTTTTTTAATATCCTTAAACCTTAGCATGAGGAACCAGACTCTCTGCACATTTGCTCTTGGGAATATGGTGACAAAAGTCAATGCACTCCCCTGGCGAGGTTAAAGAACCACCTTGAGAAACAAGCAAATTGGAAAAATAAACCACAGCAATAAAAACAAGCGAAGGAAGAAGAGCACAA
This sequence comes from Centrocercus urophasianus, assembly GCF_019232065.1. Classification (NCBI taxonomy): domain Eukaryota; kingdom Metazoa; phylum Chordata; class Aves; order Galliformes; family Phasianidae; genus Centrocercus; species Centrocercus urophasianus. The sequence continues at coordinate 79,367,411 of NW_024884253.1, read as the reverse complement.
ATGTATTAGTCATCTCTTAATTGCTCTTGGAGCCCAATATGTTTAACATCCTGAAATAGAAAGCCCATCAGTTCAGTTCTGTACATTAGCAATTTAAAAAGAAAGTAAAGACCTCCCGAGAATGGAGTCATATATATTTTCCTATTGTCAAACGAGTGCTTTTCCTGTTTGCAACCTCTCAACTTAATACTTCATGATATTCAGGACTTCTAGACAAATTCCATTTTGAACAAGAGAGAAGTGTTTTTCTGGGCTTCCAGGAAATGTATTTCATATTGCATGACCAGAGTGTGCCAACGTCCTACTAATATGAACTCTTGTATGTGAATTACCCTGAGAGCTGTGCAAAAACTCTCAGACTTCAATGTTTTCTTGCTTGCAAATCTTCCTTTTGAAGCCTGTGCCTCAGAGGTGAGGGCATCTATAGATCCATTCAATTCAGCATAGCTAGATTTTTTTGTCAATAAAATCTGTATTTTTGCCTAAACCATTTACCAGGCCAACTACCTCTCTCCCTCTTGCACAGTGGATATAATGAAAATTGCCTAGGTGGGAATGTTTGGCTTGCACGAAATAGACCAGGTGATCTTCCCTGCAGCTCTCTGGGGGCCATCCTTTGCTCCTGTTTCTTGGGTATATCAACTGTGCCAAAAGTTGCCATCACCTGTCTTCTGTCAAAGAACACTTTCCCCACTGTGTCTGTCCCCATTTCCTTCCTCCCCATGACTTCATTCTTCTCTCATTACTGCTTCATGCACAGGCATTACTTCAGTTCCTGGGTGCTATTTCTTGGCGCTTCACATAGACGTGGTCAGCTCTGGTTTGGAGGCATCAGATCCTTTCTGCAGGACATGCTGAGGCTGTGAAGACAGCAACCATTTGAAATCTGCTTGTGTACAAATTAATGGTAGGCACAGGGCGGATGCTGTGGGTTACTGTGTGACCCATAATTTTGCGTGGCATTGCTGACATAACTGATCCCACAGCAGTAATCAAGCAGGTTTACATTCTTTACTGTGTTTCCCATGAGGTGTTGCTCACGGTGATATTTTGATGGTGGAGAAAATTATGTATTGGAAAAAACATTGTGCTCATAGTTACATGGCAGAGATTAAATGGTACCATGTTGAAGAATGGCTGTTATGTGAAAATAACCGATATTTTAAACTGAAACTATGTTTTTAACTATTTTCTTTGGAATTTAGAGGTAGGTGTTTTTTGTTGTTGTTGGTTTTTTTTGTTTTGTTTTTTTTTTTGCTGAGCATTAAGACTCTTTGGCAGTATAAATTACTGTGATTTTTAGAAGCACTTTCTAGCAGTGGATTAAAAGGTCATTCCAAAAGGGGACAAACAGATTACCAAGCCTTCTGATTTCTGGATCAGCACTCCACTCTTTCTAGTAGTTGCTCAAGAGTCTATAAATGCACTGAAATAATAACTGTTTTTAACAGAGAAAGAATACGCATGCCTGGAGCAAAATCTAAAATCAGAACTGGAAGTCTAAAAGCAGATTTAAGAGTTCAGATGAATCTTCAGTTTTGGTCAAAATCCTTGCTCTCCACCATCAACACCACAGTGCTATCATAGGTATTGGCATTCCTTGTCATTTCTAGCCCAGAAGCCAGCAGGACATGAAGACATTCAACTTCCATAAGTTAATCACTGCTTGGAGAAAGCTTAGGTGAACAGTGCTTAATGCTATGCCAATTCCAGGAAGGAGAATGAGAATTTCATTCTACTGTGCTCCCAGTCTCCAAGCACTTAATCAGAGCTAAATTCGCAAGCAGCAGTCTCTCAAATGAGCTCAGCAGGGAGCAGTGGCATTTGCAGCATCTGCTGAGCTGACTTTCAGCCCTCCACTACCCATGAACTTCAGTAGTAGTGCTGGGGATAGCAGGAACATTGGTGTCAAAGGAAAGAAATTCAGACAGAGTCTGTGGAAAGAGATCTTCAGATGCCGTTATTTTTCATGCTTGTTCTGTAATCCTCTGTTGTTGAGGGCTAATATTTAAAGCAAGGGTCACTGAAGGAGAATGAATGGGGTAAAGCAGTATTTGAAGAATATCTGGAAAAGAGGATCCCCACTGTCAACTCTGTACAGAGGGACGAAAGGAAATTGATTGTTTCTCTTTTGTTTCCTGGTGTAATATCATAGGGCTGTGGACTCTCCCCTCATTACGTCAGGGTAACTGATCTAGAGTCAGCTGTGAGCAAAGGAAGCTGCTGGGAAAAAAAGTTTCCATTAGAAATGCAGGATAACCACAGCATGCTGGGCTTGACTTTTGGAGCACTTCTTGGCTTTAGCAGTACTGTTGAGCTGCAGTGATGGAGGGAGTTACCTCCTTGACAAGGCGATAACTGGCTGTGGTGTACCACATAGGAGTGGCCACGGGGTCAAAGAAAGGGTTTTAACATCACTTTAAGCAGTGCTCCAGATGCGTGTATTTTACAGTCTGTGACTGAGGGAATTCTATCACCAGGCCGTTTTGGTGATGATCTGTGCCTGCTGGATGGCCACAACAACCAAATGACAAGATCCCATCACAAACCAGTTGGAGAGAATACTGACGTCATTCCTAGCGGGGGGAGTGCCGTGCTGAGACTTTGATATCCTGGTGCAAGAAAAGAACAGGAAAAGGTTTTCTTTTATGGAACAGCATTGAACCAACTTCACTACTGGGGTACATTCACAAAACGTCTCATACCTTTGTAACTGGGCAGTTTTCTAACCTGAGAAAAGAGATGAGTCTTCCTAGGCAGGGACTCCTTCAAGCTGTCTAGAATGACTATGAATTGTTTTGGTATAGAGTTTGAATTCTCCTTGGTAATGTGTGGGGTTATTTTTATTAATTTTACCTTCCTGCAGCCCCTTCAAGATGCCCAGTAGGCTCAAAAAGCAAGCTTGGCAGCAGGGGTGGAGAGGGGGCACTTTTTTCTCCTTCTTTCATTCAGTTTTTAAGGCACATTTCTCAGTATTGAACAGGCAAAAACGTTGTTTATTGTAAACAACCCTAGATGTGGAATGTGGGAGATTTTTCTGCAAGCAGCAATGAAAACATTAGTTTGCCATGCATATGAGAAGCTTCTGATATACGTTGCTAAAAGACTTTTTAACTTTTTCTTTCCCTTTACAGCTTGTACCTCCAGGCTCTTTAACAAATCAACTTTTACTCATATCTGAACATTCATCTGTTTTTTATCTGAGGGTATCTAAGCTATTTTGCATGTCTACAGTGATGACACAGAAGTAGAAAGGTTCTTGTTGAGATGTGTGCTGATGGGTTAAGCGTTTGGTATGACTCTAGGGCAAACAAATTACCAGTGCAAACTTCTGAAGATCCATAACAGAATGTAAATACCTAGAAAGACTGAATACAGACTGTACACACAAGCTCTAGGGGTTATGTTTGTTTTGTTTTCTAAGCCAAAGTCGACTTTATTTGAGCACAATGAACTACATAAATTATTTCTCTCTCCAAACAACTAAACTTCAGAAAAAAATCCCCTCTCATCCCTAGCACATACACACTCAGACCAAATAGATGCCCCCAGAAATTCACATGGCCCTCTGGGCAGAAGTTCTTGCAGCGAGCCCCATTCCCTGCAGGATGAAGCAATCAACATTGAGATCTCCCCTGAGCAGCACCCGCAGAGGGAACTTGTTGCTGTTTGATTCTGCAGCTGAAGAAACACAAAGTAGTGGCAGGGAGCCTTGGGGCAGCTGATTTAAGGGTTGGTTTTGTAAGCTGTTCCTTGCTATCTGGCATTCATAAAATTTACCTTGAATAGCTGTTTTTTATTTTTGTTTTTTTTCCTGCTAACCAATTAAACTCCTACCAGAAGAGCATCATGCTGGCCAAACATTTTCAGACTATTTCCTAAGCTGCACTAAGATGGTACCATCCATGTTGCAGTCCAATGGGTAGTGCTTTATTCCCAACTCCAGTTAAGATCTGCTCCGTTCCTTTCCAAGGCACTCTGCTAACACAAACAGTAAATTCTCTCCCCAGAGAGAGCTTCCCACCATCCTCTGCTCTGTTCTGAACAAATGACGTAGGATTAAAAGAGAATAATTGCTTCTGGGCCAGTTGGACCAGTTCCTGGTCAATCACGTGGTGATTCCACACACTTTGGACAGAAATTTTAATTTGATGCAGAGTTGCTAATCAACATCAAGCACATGAATGTCAATGACTGATAATTAATTGGGTATTTGTGTAAAAGTATTGCAGGAAGTATGTACTTGAAGCATCAAAGGTTGAGTTTCAGAACTTCAGACGACACTCCTGTTAATGTTTGTGGGAATCGCCAGTAATCCAGGTGCCTTCCATTCATTCCCATTTACCCTGAAACCGTCTTCTACCCCCTCTTTGCTAACAGCAGAAGTTGGAAGGCATGTGGTGAATGAAGCAGGCATTGGTAGAAGGTGAAAGCAGTCTCTGGCAGCTGAATGTGGTCCTAGAGAAAGGGGTTCCTTCCCAGGCTGAGCTACAGAGATCTGGTGAGGTGCTACAGGTGTTCTGCTGCTTTTGGTCATTCCCATTACTGTGCCCATCTGTGATCTGGTTTGATGCATTAAACCCTCAAAATTTGAACAGGAATTGGCAAAACGTGCTCTGAACGCATAACTTTGGCCTTCCAAGAAAGCTACATCTCCCTGTGTGTCTGCTGCCTCACTGTAAAATAAGGGCAACAGAGCATTTTCAGGGGGGTTATGTAAGTTTGTTAATACTCTCCAAGGACTTGGATGCTGTAGTGCAGTGTGGATGAGGCCATGAGGAAAAGACAAATTCTGCCCTCACCACGGGGGCTGGACAGTATGCCATGAGGAAGGCCAACAGTCTCATGCTGAGCTTTGACAAGAAGGAAACAACATATTAAATGACTGCTGATTAAGTGAGGACTTTTCATTCTTTGCATTAAAATAAGGAAGGAATGCCAGAGAAGAAGTCATATGTTGTACTTATTGTAGACTATTAACTTTCTGGATAAGGATTAAGGTGGGTGATTTGCCTTAGCTTTCTGTGAGGGATTGAAAGCTTTTGAATGCTACCCACAAGCACGTACATTGAACTAAGACAAAGGCACTATGCAAGCAACAGGAAGTCAGCTCTGTGGATTTTATGTCCGTGTGATTGACCAGCTGGTGGATGAAGAGATGGTGAGACAATGGAATATGTTGCCCAGAGAGGTGGTGGAAGCCCTATCTCTGGAGGCGTTCAAAGCCAGGCTCTGAACAACCTGATGTAGCTGTAGATGTCCCTGTTCATTGTAGGGGAGTTGTATTAGATGAACTTTAAGGATCCCTTCCAACTCTAAGGATTCCATGATGCAGGGTATATATTCTACAACTTGGTTTGTAAAGGGGTTTCTCTCTGCTTATAGCTAGCCTTTGTTCTGTCAATTAAAGGAAGAACTGAAAGACTGAAACTCCGGTAAAACATTTCTCGCTCCTTGCTGTTCCTCTTAGGCAGGTGATGCAATGCCTGAGGCCATTGGCACACTGAACTGATCTCACAGTTGACTAATGAGGAGCCAGAGAAGCCAAAGGTGAACATGAACCCCATAATGGGCTTTGATGCCTTTGTGTGACTTCTTATGATCAAGTAGTATTACATCAGCAGAAAAGAAGACCAGAAGAGATTATATTCCTCTGAGACTCCCTAATTTTAGATTACAGAGAGAGTTAGTCAGATGAGAGATGTTTAAAATGAATAGGAACTTCTTTCTATGGCCACTTGGGAATTTCTGGCTTCAATAACAAAAACCACTAATAGAGCACAGTGGCAAAGAAAAGGCTGAAATTCTCATTTCAGTCAATTTCTGCCCTCGTTTACCCTAGTGTAGGCATACTCCTTCCTGGTGGCCTGGCTTTGCTGCTGCCAAGGACACTGGGTCACTCCTGGCAGATGTCTGCTGATGCTTGCACTGCAGAGCATCCTGCCCAATCGCAGATGGAAAAATCCATATTTTAATATATTTTTTTAACAGAATGCATTGCATCCAGTGGTTGAGGCCCTGTAATTATAACAATTCATCACTGTCCTCAGTGTTACTGTTTTGTAAAATAAACAATGGTCTTACAATCCTTAAAAATGTGGAAGCCTTAATCAGCTTTTTCCTGGTTACAGTTATCATCCTCAGTAGGTGCTCAGTTAATGGTCCCTCCTTCACTGTGAACATTGAAATAATATTTGGAATATAATGGAGTTAATTTCAAGGTGTCTCGTTGTATCTATTGGAACTCTTATTTTAGCCCATCTGATGTCATTAATGATACTTTTGAGGGAATGTGGGTTTCGTTGACATTGTACTCTGAGACTTATTGATTAACAGTGACAAAATCTGGCCTGATTTGTCTATCTGGAGTTTCAAGTAAAAAGCTGCTGGTGCAGCATCACCACTTAATTGACTGAATAATTTTCCCCCATCAGATATCACAAAGATAAAAGAGATCAGGGCCTAATTGTTTTCTAATGAAGATAGTTGATGTGCAAGCCACAGTTGTGTTAACCAAGGAAAGCAAGAGTGCTGTTTGCAGAGATTTGGATGAAGCTAAGCGTGCCTAAATGAAGAGTGGTCCATGCAGAGCAGACCCACAGTGTGCTACCAGCCTTTTGCAGGTGTTCGGGAGCCAATTATTGCTTCTTTGTGGAGAAAGCCCCAGGGCTCTTACGAGACCAGGGCAAAGCCAATGCCTGCTTGCTGTGCTGCCAAGGGAAGGGTCAGGTTTTGGACATTAGGAAAAACTTTTTCTCAGGAGTAAGTGATACATTGGAACAGACTGCCCAGAGAGTGGGCATCATGGTGGAGTCATCGTCCCTAGAGGTATTGAAGGAACGTGTGGATATGGCAGTGAGGGACATGGTTAGTGGGCATGGTGTTCTTTGGTCAACAGTTGGACTAGATGATCGTAGTGGTCTTCTCCAGCCTTAATGGTTGTATAAACGTATCCACATGCAGCCTGGGGGTCAGCATGCCTATGGCTGCTGCCATTGAACAGGAAGTAAATATTAGCTTGTATTCAAAAGCTAAATCTCATAAATCAATTCAATGTCTACTGGAGAGGAAATGGCAAGGGTCTTGAATTTCTTCAAGGATAACGTTGCTCAAATATTAGTAGAAACCAAGGCTGAGTACCTTAATAAATGGTCTGATCTCTGAAGCAAGCCTGTAACATTCTCACTATTTGTGTGTGAACTGCAAGGGCTCTTTCATTACACAGACTCTGACCTGAGATGGACAGTGCACCCACACGCTCAAGCACCCTCTCTCCAGAAGCCCATATTCTAAGATCCCTGTTCAGCAGTGCATCCTCAGCCCCTCCCATGCCCTAATACTGGTTTAAGATCTAAGGAATAAAATTTAATCTCTCTTCATAAACTTGCCTAATCATCTGTGCCTTGGCTCTCAGTAGCCTCAGAAATTGTCGTATTTCTGAATTGTCTTTGCCAGCACCCTGTGGCATGGAACTCCTTGCCCTACATGTTCACCCTCTCTCATAATTTTGAAGTCATCAGCAGTCCCCTTGATGCTGTGACGAATCAAGGAGAACAATTTTGACACCTTGAACCACTCATAATTTATTTTGCTTCTTCATCTCCTGTGTTTAGCTTCTCCTTAGAGTGACAAACCCAGGGGGTTTCATTACATTAACACAAACCTTTCTAAGCCTTTGATGGGCTCTATTACTCTTTTCTGAAAAACTTCTGCTTATTTAACAGCCGCTTGTCGGGTAAGCCGCACTGAGCGTGCTGTTCCAGGAGGCCGGCCCATTCATTCATCTTACAGCACTGTGACCTTTTTTTGCATTTATCTTCATCTCATTCCTTATAAATCCTTTTTGTTTCCTTTTCACTGGAGTTGGAGATTGAACATAAATCTTCAACAAGCTGCCTCGGTTTGAAAAATGTGTCTCTTTCCTCTATTTTATCTGCATGTTTAGGAGTAAAGAAAATCCTGTGGGAGGAGAAGAATGCAGTTTGTACGTCTGCCCTGCCCACCCACACGTCCTGCTGCCCCTTGCCCTGTGAGATCCATCATTTCCGAACAGCCTGGGGGGGCTCTCGCCAGCCCTTCAGTTGCTTGCTGACAGCTCTGTGCTGCAGCCCAGACTCTTTTACAGTTGCCCTGCAATCTTGCTCTCACAGCAGAAAGTTCAGAGCTTTCTTTATCGCTCTGTGCAATTTTAAGGGATTTAACTTAGAAATGTGCAGTCTTGATCTGACTGGGGCATACGCTGTGGGTAATTCAGAGCAGAAGCAGATCATTGGAACAGTTATGAATCTTTATTTGAAATAAAATCTGCTTCAGCATAAAGGTCTAAGATCATCTGGAAAACACTAAGCTTGTTTTGTCCTGCTACAGTATTTCTTCATGGACTTTTATTTCTGCATCTTGGCAATACTGCAGTAAATAAGGAAGTCACAGAGTTCAACTATGGACAAATGTAAGGTATCAGCTGTAAATCTGTGGAAACATTTGACATCAGAGCGTTATTAATCTTTAGTCTCGTTAAGATCTAGTGGATAATTACAGTCCCAGGCTCTTGCACGTAGATTGATGCGTTTGGATAGTGGGACTTACAGTTATGACTTTGTGCCGGTAAAAATACAGATTACTATGGCAGCCTAGAATAGATTACCCACAGGGGCTGTGGAGTCTCTTCCTGGAGATCGCCAGCAGCCACCTGGACAGAAGCCTGGGCACCCTGCTTTCGGTGTTACTGCTGGAACAAGGGTTGGTTTGGATGGACCCAGAAGGCCCTGCCAGCCTCAGCCCTTCTGGGATTCTGTGTTAGCCACGGCCTGGATGCTGTTTTGTAGTGTCAGCGAGTTTAACACTTGTGGACTACAGGATGGAACAGGAACCTGAAAGCAGTACGTCTTCTCACTTTACTTTGCCCCACTTGCAGACTAAAGCCTGCATGAGAAAAGAGGCAGGCTCATGCTGCATTCAGGACCCAATGTAGGTGAGATGTTACATGCACGACAGGCTCAGCAGCCTGCCCAAGGTCTGCAGAGCAAGGCTCGGTTCGCAGCAGCCGTGTCTGACATGGACTTTAACAAAGCAGGCTAGGAAGCGGGGGTGAACCCCTCACCTAAACCGGATTAGGATGCTGAGCTCATCGTGGTCTGGAAACTGGCACAAAGTAGAGCATTGGACAGAGCCAGCAGAAACTCTTGTTTCATTGCTGGTTGCCAGGTAGCTTGAGCCTCGTGGAAGGTTTATTATCCAAGTAACAAAAGAGAAGGGTAAGTTTTCAGTGGCACAGAAAGATTACACTGTTGAGGTCCATCTGTGCACAGTTATTTTTTTTAACTCATTGCTTTTTTCTGTCTTTTCCCCTCTACAAACAGAGAATGCCAGAAATGGGAGAGAAAAAGCAAAGCTCAGCCTGTAAGAGGGGCAGAAACTTGATTTTGGAGTGGTTTTAAGAGACTTCAAAAACTTATCTAGCACAGGGAGCTCCAGTGCTGGAAGGCAGTGAGCAAGATAAAGTTTTGTTATGCAAACTAGTAATAATAATAAAACCACTAGTTGCTTTTATTTTTACACTCCTCTCACACACAAGGGTTTCCTGCAAAGAATGAGTTCTGTTGCTGCAGGGCTTGCCAACAGGGGAGAGCCTCACTTTCCAAAATAATTGTCCCCTGCTGCAGTGTCCTCATCGCCCATTGCCTGCCACAGGCCCTGCAGCGAGCTTCCTGCTCCAGCTGGCTTTCACACTGCCCCTTGGCTGCTCTCCTGCCCCTGAGGAGCTTTTCACAGGCTCGAAAGGCCAATTGGCCCCACGTGTACACTTGTGCTCTTGCACGGACTGTGCTTGCCTTTGCCTTGGTCTCAGCCTGCAGAGCCTGGAGGTCGGACTGCCTGATGCCACTGGCTGATGGCATCCAGCACCGCGTCAATGCACCTTGCTGAGGGCTTGCGTTCAGCACTGTGAGTTGTTCCACGGAGGAAAAATTGTTTTCAAAGGGTGAGAAAGAGAATGGCTCTGCTTTTTTTAAACCTGACAGGAATGCTTCCTATGCAGGCTGGTTTTCGCATTGTGTTTTCTTCCTCTCCTCTGGGACAAACGCTGTGTCTCTTTGTCGAAAGGAAGGATGTAATTGCTCACAGCCTGGGGGAGAGGGAGGCTGCTCTGGTGTTTTTGTTTTATTTGTTTGTCATCTTTGCAGCCTGGTTTCTTAAGATAAGCAGTTTGTTGAGCCATGTCATCTGTTTGTCTTCCTACACCATTCTTCTTGGTTTTATTGGCAAATTTCATTCTAAATTGACAGAGGTGCTTGAGATATCAGTGATGCTAGATGTCTGTAAGTTCTAAGGAAATGATAGATAAGCAAGAGAGACTGCATTAACTTCCTTACTGTTGGACAAGCTAATAAAGTGGCCCTTTGCATCAGAAAATCCCGAGGAAAAAGGAAGTGCCTGTAATTGTCCTTATTTTAGTAGAGAACTATCTGGCGTGCCAAGGGGCATACAAAGTCAATAATGTATTGTCAAGGTGTGTCTAGCACTCAGATAACCATGCAAGCGGGCACATGGAGCATACAGGGCATGCTTTGGAGGAAGGCTAATAGCACAGCTATTGCAGTGGATTTTCTTGTTTGAAAGGAGCTGCTGTGCTGATGATGTGGTGCTGTTCTGAGGCAGCCTCACGGCGAGTGCTCATCAAGAGCAACAGCATGAAGAGCAAGGGCACTAGTTGCAGAAAGGACAGTGGGTCAAAATCACTGTCGTCATCTCCTATAAATCTCACAGTTCTACCTTCAGGACTAAAACCAAAAACTGCCCAGTGTGCAACTTCTGTGTGCAACAGCACAGACCTCAAATTGCTGGCACTGCATTCCCCCGCGCTTGAAAACCCACTGTCTGTATTTTTAACTGCACTTAGGTTGCATACTGTCAGGAGAAGTTAGAAACTCCATCTCTTTGGATTCAATGATATTGATGACCCTTTAAATATCAGAGAGCTCCTTACGGCTCCTGGGCTTTTGCATGCAGGCAAGGAAGCTCCTGTGCTGTATTGGCCATCTTGTGCTCTATTTTCTGACAGTTTGGGTTAGATAGCTGGAATTAAAAAAAAACAACTTTTTTTTTTAAAACATTCTTAATCCACCAGATGCCCATGAATAACATTTATGATGAAACTCCTACCTGCTGAGAAGTGAGGGAGGCAGGGGAACATCTGCCGCTGTGTGTGCAAATGGCAGCTCTCAAGTGTGTGTGACTGTGATGGGGGAAAAAGAGAGCAGGGACCTCGAAGGAGCTTAGGTGAGATGTCAGACTGTTGCAATTTATAAAAGAACAGATGTGCTTGCCACAGGGTAGGTGTCCTGTGTTCTGAGAGGCCTTTTTTGGCATGGATTTCCATTCCCACCCTGAGTCCCTGATCCTACCTTAGCTGTGTCAGTTCATTGCCCCATAGCTCCATTTCCGATGAGCCACCTGACACAAGCAAGGGGAGTAGGGCCCAGCCTGATGGAATATACTGCAGAGGCAGCTCAGTCTTTGTCAGAGGAGAAAGCAAGCCGTGCTGTTCCTAAATGATCACTGTAGTCTGTACAAAAAGGAGTGCTTGTATCTTGAAAAGTAAATGCTGTCCAGCCTTCCCTTGCCAACCTGTGACTGAGGGATCTCATTCTAGGAGCAGGAAGTGCAGAAAGACGAGGTTGTATTTTAGACCTCCGGCAGAGAACATGAAGACTCACAGAATAAATAGCATGAACATACCAATCAAATTTGTTTTATACATAGCATCATTTTGGGATCTTAGTTCATTTTTAGCTGTCATTTTGGTGTTGTACAAGTGATCACACTAGATTACCTTCGAGATTTGTGTTTGGATGGAATAATTGGGATTTATTGGCTATCCTCAAGTTCAGGAGGCACTGGGACAATGCTCTCACACCAGACATAGGGTTTGGACTTTGGGTGGTCCTGTGTGGACTCGATGATCCACGTGGTTCCCTTCCAGTTTGGGATATGCTATGATTCTGCCCTACAGTCTGAAGCACTGATTACTAGGTTTAAAAAAAAAAGAAGGTATGGCATGTTTGTTTTACAGGAATTTCACATATCTACATATTTTGCAGCCACTTTAGTTACTACAGAGTCTCTGTGACTGGTTTGTGAGTCCTAAAGGGGACTGGGAGAAGGCTTTGTTCAACAACTCCTGGCTTTGGCAGTTCTTGACTTTAAGAGGGAAACTGGAGTTAAGGAGGATAGAAGGGTGAACAGATATTTGCCTGCTGAACATTACACACCTGGTACTGGCAGCCAGGAATCATGAATCTCCGTCACAGGCTTAGCATCAGCATGGTGTGAGACCTTTGCCAGTCATTGCTTCTCCTATCACCACTTCCATGACATTGTCCTGGGGAATGTATGACACAGAGTAGTGTACACATCAGTCTTTGAATGTAGATTTATGATCTTTGCATTAAAACTTGCCCAGATGACATGATAATAATAATCATAGTGCAATGAAGTTTCTTTGGTATTTATGTGCACGGCATGATAGAGGAATATATTATTAGCATGTGTTTTGCCTCATGGTGATTTATTCAAGCTTTTAACCTTGCTGTTGAAATTTCACACCTTTAATTGCTATCTGTGTCAGAAAATGGATGTCACCTACATATTCCCCAGCTCACTGCCATGCACTAATTAGCTCAGAGGACAGCTCCAGTGAAACTAAAGCCCAGTAATAGGTGGGGATGGTAAAAAGTGAGTTCAGCCAGAAGTCAGGAGGTCTGATACAGCAGGCTCTGCATCATGGAACAAAATAGACAACACCTGTTTTAAATGACTAGCAGTCAGTTTCTGAAAACTTACGTTCCTAAGTGTTGCACAACATATCGGAGTCACATGCCAACCTGACAGAGCAGACAGCACTACTCAGGAGCACAAATACACATAGTTTTTCTGCTCTAGCTTAGTGAAAACCGTTTAATGCACCATTCTGAAAAATTGCTTGAGAAAAATAACAGTCTTGCACAACACAGAGGCTTAGGGCCATTCCCCATAGCATCTACCATCTCAACTTAACATGATTTGCCTTCAAATCCAAAGGGCTACATGGGGCTCTTCCCCCTTTCATTTCAAGAGTTTTCTCCATCTCCCCAGTAAGAATGATGACAGCAATATTCAAAGCCTAATCTACTGAGCTCAAGTTATCAATTAACTTGTGCAGAATTGGCGAGCTTGCTTATCATTTAAGTCAACTTCCTAAATTTCAGGCAAACAATACAAACTCACTTGAACATTTTCATGAAATACCACTGGAGCTGTGGGGACACTGTCTACTCACTTTGTTTTCACCTCATCTCTTTCAGTGTTATCCGCACTGTATTGCAGCTGGTTGGTGATACCAGTGATCTTTTTCTGCCCTTGCTGACTGCTTAGGGTCAGTTGTCTTAAAGGCTCAAAATGGATGTGCTGACTTTTTTCGCTTGTTGCAAAGGTACACAGTAAACCAGAAAGTTTAAGAAAACCATACAATTACAACACAGAACTGCACACAGCTACTTAGTAATGCATTTAAATGGAGACTCCAAAACACATGTACACCCATTCCTTAATGATTAAATAAAATGTCAACAGCTTGAATGAGCTGTGAGAGCCTGGGTTCTGCAGAAAGCCTTGATGTCTTTCTCTTGGTTTCAGCAAACAAATAGAGCTTGGAGTGCACTTAGCTCCTGTGGAGAGAATCAGCACAAAACATACGCATCTTGAAGACCTATTTTGAGGACTCAACCAGGACTTAATTGGTACATTTTGTGATAGATCATTATCAGGCATGAATTCTACTTCAGGAGAGTACTCCAGACTAAGGGATTTTGTTAGTTATTTAAGATCTTCATTTTCATGTTCAAGGAGAACAAGCTGAATTCTCTTCACTGGTACACCAGTAGCTGCTCTGCAACTTCCAGTGAATTACACTGCTCAAATCCTTTAAAAATGGAGAGGTTTCCATGGCACCACTAAAAGACATCCTCTGAAGGGAATGTCATTGCCCTTGCACAAATGAAGGTAGAAATCACCCAGATAATTTTCATTTTTCCTGTGTTTCACAGGAAGTAAAAAAATAAAGGAGGCCTCTCTTGAATGCAGAGACCCCAGCCTACATCTGCAGAAGCAGCAGTTAGAGAAATTGTCTACTGAGTGTGTGGAAAAGAAACCATGAGAGCTGCTGCTCTTTCAGTTGCAGTGTAGAATGGTGACTTCAGATGTAAGCTCTGAAGGGGGATTGTCCAGGTCTTACATCCAGGTAGCACATAATCCAGATGCCATGCTGCCTCTCCCTTGGAACAGCTGAGGGAAGCTCTGTTTCCAGACTATGAATGCAATAGTCTTCTCCAGGTTGGCACTGGCCCTCTCAGATGAGGTAATACAGGAAAGTGCTGCTCCTCTATGTAGCTAAATTGGGGATTACAGTCAGCATCCCCCATGCCCAGTGTGGCTCCTCAGGAAGCCTGTAAATTCACATGTCTTCTTTTTTAAGGGGATGCCTGGAAGGTATTCGTGGTGAAGGCAGTGGCTGCTGTGACTAGTTTAATTAGTGCTTATGCACACTAATTCTACTAAATTTAGCACCTGGGTCTGCTAATCTAGCACCCAGCTGGAGGGCATTGGATATCAAAGGAAAAAGGAAAGTAATTGCTCTGGCCCTGGGGATTAAGCAGTAAAATTATGATGGAGAACTGAGTCAATTGAAACATTTTACTCTCTCTGGGGAAGGAAAAGGAAAAAAAAAAAAAAAAAAAAAAAAAAAAAAAAAGAGGGGAGGGAGAAGGAAAAAAAAAATTTGTTACAATTGCCTGGGAAACAACTAATACATTGAATATCTGCTTAACACATGCACCCAGCATAATATGTGGCATTACTGAATTGTTCTTGTATTGAATCACAAGCAGGATTTTACAGACCGATGCCAGTAATTAACATCTATTAGTTATCTAAAAGTAAGAGTATCCCAGCTTTTCTGTACGTGAGCTCTCCAGCAGAGAGTAGAGGTCTTTCATGGGGACTGACAAATCACTGTCCCACATTCTGGTGAGAAGAAGGCAGACATATACTCTTGTGTTATTATCAGGAAGGGCATTCAGTTAAATAGTGAAATGTTGCTTCTCATACCCCCTCTACAGACTTTTAAAAACTTGTTCTTACTGGGCCCTAAGGAGTATACGTCTTCTGATAGCCTCAGAGGGATTACAGGCACATCCTCCCCAGGGCATCAGCCGACTCTGAGTAGCACAGACCAAGCTGAAGATCCCCAGAGTGTGCTCTGGTGCCTTTCATCCTTATCCCTAAAAATCAGGTCAGTGAACCTGGGCTCTGCACTCGAGTACATCTCTCCTCACTGTGCTGCTTCCTCTCCTCCTGCAGCACATTTCCATGTGTGAAACCCTGGCTCCTTTTCTCCCCGCATCTCCAAGGTAAGGAGAAATGCCCCATTGCCTGCTCAGCTCTAATGCTGCAGGCTGGAACCACTTAAAATCAGAGTTGTTAAGATTGGAAAGACCTCTAAGCTCGTCGAGTCTAACCGCCAACCCTTCCCCACCATAGTTAGAAGGCCAGTGCCCCCTAAATACGCCCCTCAGTGCCACATCTACATGCTTCTTGAACACCTCCAGTGACAGTGACTCCACCTCCTCCCTCGGTAGTCTGTGCCTCACCACTCATTCTGAGAAGAAATTTTTCCTAAGGGCAGGAAGTGTGGTGGAAACCTGGCTCCGCTGAGTCTTGGTTTGTTGTTCTTCATTCAAGCCTCACTGTGCCAAGGCACAAGGAATGCACGGCATCGCCTTGTTCTGCCTTCTGGGCCTTTTCAAAGCCTCTGAGCCTTTGGATTTGGGGTTCATTTTGTGAGAAGTAGTCATTTTTCCAGTAGAATGAATAGCAAAGAGACAAGCTCCTTCTTCTCCACTATATCCTAGACCTTGAGAAAGAGTACAGCATGTATGTAAAGGCAGGAAAATAATCCAGATTAGCTGAGTACCATAGATTATTGTTAAAATTGCATTTCCCTTAATATTCAGGATTTTAAGGAATCCTGGATTCCTGAAGGGGTAAGTAATTATACACTGTTTCTTCTGTTTGAAAAAGAAATGCATGTGTTTTAAGTTTAGCTATACTGAGGTGGCTGTTAGAAAGAGTTTAATGTGGATAGACACACAACAGCTAACGTGAGGCAGGCAGCTTTGCATGCTATGCATTGCTTTCTGGAGGTGTCCAGCTCTTAACCCTGGCTGCAGAGGTATGATAGGCTCCAAACTTCACACATCTTACATGGCATTTAAACTAGATGCTGAAAAAGTGAGGGAGATTGGATAGTGCTCAGAATGTCCCTTGCTACCGGCAATTAGAATCAAACGCTAATTGCCTGCTTGGGTCTTTGAGGTACTTTATTAGGCATAATTTATGCCTATAGCTCTGGAAAACATGGCTTTTCTCTCTTAGTGCCCTGGTTTCACTCTCTTTTCAGCAGTGATCCCATTGTTCAGATACCTGTGACAGCAAATTTTGCTTCTGTAGCAAATTTTGGGTGCAAATTGCTTTGTGCAAAGTGCAACTAAATGCCCAGAAAACAGTTTCACACTGCTTCTGTTCCTTTTTTGGGGGAAAAAAAATGCTCAAGTCAAACACTGGAAACACTGAGCTTTTGTATATTCCCACAAAACAGAAGTCCTTCAAAGTGTACAAAGAAAGTGGTAACTTTTGAGGAAGAAGAAAGTGTAATGCAACATCCTGATATACTGAGCACAACGCTTCATTTTGTCAAAAAAAAAAAAAAAAAAAAAAAACCAAACCAACAACCCACAGACAACAACAAAAAAACCCCACCTTGCACTGCAAAGCCATTATGCTCAACAAGAGGAAAATACATCCCTACGTGGAGATGTAGACCGGAAGCTAAGTTCAGTTTCTTTGTGTATAAGCAGACTGTCACCCCGGCGTTTCGAAGACTCACAACAAATACTCAAACCACATTTGTTAAAAATGAGATAATGGAAACCATGGTTCTGTAAAGCACAAGGGAAGTTTTGAAAAAATGATGGACTGAGCTGTGGTGGGCAAAATTACAGCACTTTATATTATAAAGTACAAGTGGTTCTGTGCCTGCTGTAGTGGGTAACAACATGACTGCTCATGTAGCATTCACCGGATTATAGAAGGTGGTTACAGGATCTGTATAATTCCTGCTAAAGCTGAGACTTAACAATTACTGAGAATAATATTATGATGCAGCTTGTGAAATGGCAGCCTGCAGCAGGCTTTGCAGTCAGGCTGTCAGAGAAGGCTGTAAGCTGGAAACTTGGCACTCTAGGAAACTGTTGTAGAAGGTACTGATCCCGGGGATTCTCTTGACAATGTTGGTAAAATCTGAAAACAGAACTTAATTAAATGTTTAAAGGAGGTGTTACATTTTGGGAGATGAAATAAAAGTATCTTGCTGCCCTCTGCCCAGTTAAGTAGTCTGCCAGCAATGAAACTGTTCACTCTGTGCAATTTTGTTGCACTGTACTTGATGGGAGAGGTTGAAGAAGGTTCAGAAGTTCAACAAACTTCCTAAATCATTCAGTAAAATTGATGACACAGTCCTTCTGGTCCAGAGGAGCCTAAATTTCCCTGTATTAGTGGATTAGATTTGAAAAGGATGTTGCCAACATTGTGGACTTCATCAAAACCTTGTCACAAACCCCACAAAGAAGGGGCTTGTTAATAAAAGAAGGTGAACCACTTGCTCACTTCATTGCTCTTACAGACCAAATCTATGAGAAGACTCTGATTCTGGATGGAGCCAGAATTTTTTTCCCTCTGAGGAACTGGAAATTTCCCAGGAAAATTCATATAGAACAGGAGAATCCATATGACCAAACTGTGTCTAAATTCACTCCCTCCCAGGTATCATGTGTAATGTACCCTGCACAGTGAAACTCTGATCAGGGGCTCTTCAAAGCTGTTTTAAAACCTGAATGTCACAAAGCCTATTGCACTGGAAATGCAAGATTCGCTACAGATATATGGGTTGAATTTCAACCCCATTCAACTGATGACTCAGCTTTGCTTGTTGAAAGCCAGCTATCAATTTGCAGAAGGTCATTGAGGTCCATTCCAAAATATTTTTTGTTCAGCCAAACCAAATGCTGACTGTTTTGCAAAAAGGTGAAGCTGATACCAATGTTTTCCATGACAGTAGCAGCCAACCTGAAAAATGAGAGGATTATGGATGCCTAATATCTGTCACAGCACAGGAGTCTGCACCTCCTGCAATTAGAAGGGAAGGGCAGCAGAAAAGTCTGATTTAAAGTTCATGGAAGATTTAGGTAAATTCACTTAAAGGAAACAGCAGCCTGTGAACTCCATCCAACTTGGACTCTGTTCTTCTATTTCTGTTTTTGAAAGAAGTAATCCTGAGCTTTGTACCACACCTCCTTTTTCTATCTATAATGAAATCAGGTAAAGAAACTCGGTCTTAAACTTTAAAACCTGTTACCCACAATCTTTTTCCTTTTTTTACTGTCAGCTAATGCCCAACATGCACTGATCTGAGGTCTTTGATGAGCGAACAACACAGTTTGCATCCGCATTAACTAATGGAATAAAGGTTTGTCTTCTGAGCTGAAAATAAGAGAAGAATGGGTTTAAGCTCTAAGAAAAAAAATCGAAATAACTGACTTGAGGAATATTCTCCCATTGCCTTTAAAAATAAGTGAGAGAAGTTAATAGAGAATTGCAGCAATGGTTTCAAACTAAAAGAGGAAATATTTAGATTGGATATAAGGATGAAATTTGTAATGATAAGGGTGGTGAGGTACTGGAACAGGTTGCCCAGAGAGATGGTTGGTGCATCGTCCCTGGAGACATCCAAGGTGTGGAGGGGGCTCTGAACAACCTGATGTAGCTGTAGTGTCCCTGTTCATTGCAGGGGAGTTGGATTACATGGTCTTTAAGGGTCCCTTCCAACACAAAAGATTCTACCATTCTATGAACCACAAACAAGAACTTTGCAGGGAGGAAAGTTTATTTTCCCTTTCCTCTGTTATCCTATACCAAGTTTGTTTCTTCCCAGTATTGCTTGCTATTTGCTGTCTCTCTTGTTCCTTAAGCCAGACCTCCCCATGCCAGATGTTGTTTCCCTCTCCTGTAGCATTTCTCCTCTCCCCAGGTGTAACCTCCCATTCTCCACTGGCTGCTGCTGGCAGCTGTTCCCTCCAAGCAATATGTTGCTAACTAGATGCCTCCAGATGGAGAGCAACTTGCCTTTTCTAGCTGGCTGCTGTTTTCTCAGACTCCACAGACCCAGCATCAGCAGAAAAGGCTGGGGCAGGTCTGTGGCAGCCATTTGGTGCAGAACACTTGGTAGGCCTGATGGCTTCACCTCCCCATGGACACACAGGGTAGCATCCTGGTGAGCCACATTCTACCTGGTCCAGAGCAAAATGAAAATCAGCTGCTCCCTGATTTTAGGCTGCATATGCTCAGGATGAAAAACAAACAAACAAACAAAAACCCCACAAAACAACAACAAAAAACGCCAACAAACAAACAACAAAATGTGTTGTTAAATAGGAGCTTGGTATTTCCAGGATCAGGTCTAACAACACAAGACAACATTGCTAGAGTGCTGGAGAGGGAGTAGTGACCTTTGTGGGGTAGGGTACAGATTGGTGGATGTGCCTGGAAAGACAAAGTCTGCTGAGCTGACCGCACCGCAGAGCTGTATTTACACAAGCTGACCTGGATTCTAGGTAGCTACAAGCTATTTAACTCCTAGCAGTGCAAGCCTGTTCTCCCCCAAATCTTCAAATATGTTGATAGAAAATAAAAAATAAAAAATAAAAAATAAAAAGCTATGATTTCCCCCCCACCTCTTTCTTTTCCCTTTGTTCTTGTGGCGGTTATTTTTTTTCATAACAATTTTCTTGAGCAAAATCAACACGCACTTTCTTTGACTTGAACTAATTAACACTCTTGTTTCCCTCTTAAACCATATGTGCACGGTCACGGTTGAATGGTATGCAGAGAATTGAGAATGTGCTCTTCTTGATGTTTTTGAAAGGATTTATTGTGGAGAACTGAAACTAGGAGATGAACTATGGCCAATGGTGCGGGTACTCCCTGTGGATAGGCAATGGGAGAGTATCTTGGGCTGTATTAAGGCTGGCCGAATTTAGCAGGGTCTTTGCCAGTTATCCCACTGATTCCTGTCTGTGATTTAGGGAACAGCATCAGAGAATGCCGTATAAAGCAAAAAATGATGGGCAGGATCAAGGAAATATGAAGACTGCGTTCCTTGGAGTTCACTCACTCACAGCAAAGCCATTTGGATGCCAGGTGAGTCGGAGCTTTCGTGTGCAGTAGAGGAGCAGGCACGGAATGAAACACTTTCCACTGAGCGTTTCTTTTACTCAGGTATAATTTTTAAAAAAGCAAAAGGAAATATTTCATGTGCAAATGAGTTTCTTGATTATATGTTCTATCCTTACTAAATATGCCGGTTTAGTCCTGCAAGGTTGGAACCTAGTGATTAATACATTCGAGGCAATTAGGCTGTGAGCTGCCGTCCTTACATTTGTTTGGTTATTTTCGGTAGCACATGCACACACTTGCACAGTTAGTCTGCATGCAAGGTGTAATTTATCTGTCTGAGGGCTGCATTCTGAGACACTGAGTTACCTCAGGGTGTCGTGATTCCTTTCCTCTCAATCCTCAAGGAATATCCTAGGTGCTGTCTGGCTTTTGCATTCCCATTAGAAATCAAGTTACACCGTAAAAGTGGCAGTAGCCATCTGCATGTAGCAGGTTGTGATTCCCTTTATAGGTGAAATGTACCCATCTTTCTACCGAACTCTAAGGATTACTATTCCAGTCTCGTTATTTCTGCAAAGGATCTGTCAGCAGCCACAGAGGAGGATGCAGAAAATATATACAATATATTTACACTTGGTGATGTTCAACATCAGATATTTGACTACAGTCTCATGACCAAGGGAATGTAGAATGAATGCTGTTTGAGACTTTGGTCCTTCGAAGCAGGAATCCAGCTCAAAGCCTGTGTTTAATTTAATTTAACTTAATTGTTCATTTCATTTAATTTATTTAATTCTAGTATTTGAAGATCTGCTTAAAATAAAAAAGCCACTGGACTGACTTAATTCCTACCTAATTTCCCTACATTCCATTAAGGCATTCAAACCATCTGTGTCTAAAAATGATACACACTGTGTAACTCGTCTTGTGTGAGCACTCATTATTTCTTGCATTGTTTTAATGTATACACACAGCGAAAAAGCCCTGCATTAAAACACCACAAAGAATGCAAAATCAACACTTGAAAGTAAGGAATTACACTGGGTAAGGAAGCCTATGTAAATCTAATTTGGTCTGTGTGTGTGTCTGTACTCACACGTCTATGTTACACATGTATAAATAATGAGTGCAGTGTTTCTGTTTGTACTGGGACAAAAGCCTTTAATTACATGAGTACCTCCTGCTTTTTCCATAAAGGGTTTGCCTTGTTTGGTGAACAGGACAAGCCTGCTTTCAATGTGGGTCACTTTGCAGTGAGGAAGGCTGTTCCTCATACGACCCTGCCCCTTTTGTCGTAGTGGTGAATCATAAACGAGGTGGGAGGCTGCAAGAAGAGCTGAGCTGTGCCACTGCTTCTGCAGGGAATTGAATTCAACATTTAGAAAGACAGCTGGGCGACAGCTGACAGGTATAGAAATATCTGAGCTAGCTCCTTAACTCTACTCAAGGAGGATTCTCCTGACAAGCTCATGCAATTTAAATTGGCCATCAGAATGAACTTTGCCAATTTGCCCTGCTCTGAAGCAGGGGTGAATGCAGGAGCAGTTCTGCAGGCAGACTGCAAAGGGAACTAATTTCTAGCAAGGAAATGATCCCAAGAAGCTGATGGACTTCAGCTCTTCTGGTGTCACCACTGTGTCTAGAAGAGAACAACCCGGTAACATAGAGCTACTTCAGGTTTATCTTTCTTACTCTCCAGATGCTAATACAGTACAGCAGGACCTTCATCTTCATTAACCAAATTTATGAGCTCGTTTAAGAATTGGTAGTGTGGCAAGGTTTCTTTTTCTTAAATCCAGGTCAACTGTCTCTAATTATCTTACTCGGTTTTAATTCTTTATTAATCAAGTGCTGCCTCAGCAGCTTCAACATTTTGCCCAGGAGTGATGTCAGGCTTCTGCCTCTTCCTCCAAGCCTCATCTGATGTTATTCCAGTTGCTTTTGTCTCCTTTTATGAGTGCATGCCTTGAGACTCTGGACTCTGATGTACAAAAGCACTGCATGTTCACGGTTGCCAAGTGGAGCTGTGCTTTGAAAATACAAAATGCTGCACTGTGCTCAAGAATGCTAAACTGCTAGGAGCTGCAAGTTAGACACCCAAAACTTCATAGTTTTCACCTTAACCTATCTGCCTCTGGATTTCCCAATAAAGAGAATGGCAATAAATCTTTATTTTATGGAGACGCCGTGAAAATAAATGCATTAATATTTGTGAAACACTTGTGTACTTCGTAGGGGAGAACTATAAAAAAGCCCATGAGGACATTAATCATTAGATCTTGAGAGCAGAGTTTGAAGATAGTGCATTAAATAAGTCATGTGGCTCCATACTGAACAAAGAGAAAACAAAATATTGAATTGCTCCTCATTAAGACGCAGATTCTCAAAGGTATTTTAAGAGCCTAAATCCCGCAGAGAGTCAGGGCTTCTTAAGTGGCCATGTATTTTTTTTTTTCTTTTCATTTTTTTCTTTTTTCTGAAATTGGCAGGAGTTCTATGAGAAATACTGTATGTGAGGGTGTAATTATAGATTGCATCATAACGCACACGTAATTAACGCATAACAAATTACTCAAGGAATCTCAGTCGCAGCATTTACCAACGCCAGTTTGCTTGGCTTTGCAACATTCATTATCTTTTCCAATAGCTACTGTACAGGTAATTTTTCTCTGGGTTTAGGATAATAAACATCCCTGGTGGACAGAGAATGGGAAGCTTTCCCTCGCTGCACACCATCCTGCATAGCAGTACAGACCTCTGCAGCGTGAATGGTACAAGTAATAGGTTGCCATTTTCTGCTTCTACCTGCAATGGGGAAGGATGGAACATTTTGCCAGTGGGTTTCACTAGTATTTGCTGACATTGGAAGAATGGTAAAAGTTGAGTGTCTTTAGTTTAATCCCAGGATTAGTGGGGAGTGCGCTGAAATGAGCACAGGCTTTGCTGCCTGTTCCCCACATAGTTCAGCCATTTTTACCATTTTTAGTTAATTTGTCTCTCTTCCTTGTCCCACACCCAGCTCTCACAGTATACCTTGCTGTCGTGAACTGAAAAATTCCCCGTTGCACCTGGATAATGCCCTGTGCATCCTGATCTGATCCCATAGCTGCAATATGATCCTTCTGGTCCTTTCCAACCTGAATTATCCCATGATCCTATGAACTCTTCTTGGTTTTCTTCATTATATAAAAGTCTGCATTCTCTAGGCTACTTTATTAATCAGTCTTTGTACCAAATAGCTGTGATTTATTGCATTGTCATAACTTTACCTCCACAATACAAGATTATTTTAGATAAAAAAGGCAACCAAGCATACATCCCATAAAACAGTAAAATATAGCCATGGTTGTTATTACACGAAATGAGGCCATAGCAATTCTGCATAAAACAGGAATTTGTTCCAGGTGCTCTTCATAGGCTTCCCTTCCAAGAATATGGAAATGCTAACTCAACAGCTAAGGAAATTTGGTTTCTTTTCCTTCTCTGTAAACTGGGTCCTGACTCTACATCCTGCAAGCTGTGGCAGGGTGCCAACAGACAGGATGCCCATTATGTGACCAGGGGCTTGCTCTGCCCAGGGTGATGCTCACTGGTTTCCAGTGCTGCTCCAGCACTGAGACTCCTCCACATTATGGCAGGGATCAAAGTGTTCCTTTCAGTTCTGAACAGCAGAAGAGACCAAAGCCACCTTTCCTGTTCCTCCTCCTCAAACTTCTGAGAACACAGGTTAACAGCATGCAACTTCCTTCACATAATTCAATGACAGTGGAAAAAATATGCTGAAAGACACTGAGTCATTCTGGAGTACAACCTATCTTCTCAGTGTATTTTTTTGTCTCCTAACAAACAGGCAACCCGAACATACTTCATCTTCTGTCAGAGGTCAGTGAGGCACTGGTTAAGAAGCCCTGCACAGGAGTGAAAGGCTTGCTTCTGTAATCTTACCCTCAACATCTATTTGTGCATAACCTCCACCGTGCATTTGGAGTATCCCTTTCAAACTGTTTTTGTTTCTCAATTCAAATCAAAATCAATTTTCACTAGAACACATAATGACCTTTCTGTTATTTCTTTCAGTGAAATATTACTTCAATACTACTACTTCTTCAAAAACACATTTCTTAGCTACTAAAAATGTATTTTCTTTTCTTTTGTTTCCATTTTTTTTTTTTTTTTTTTTTTGTCCTCAACCCTCCTGGACCCACAAACAGTCTCTTGAGGATCCCTATTTCAAGGATGGGAAAACTTCTGCTACATAAAAATATGTGATTCCCAGCAATATACACCTTGGAAATTTTCTGTTCCAAACAATATCTTAGAACGGAGGAGCAGCCCAGAAGAGGTGTTTTGCATGAATGTATATGGACAGCTTGAGAAATTGTCACCTCTCGTTATATGCTTTTCATTGCCCCGTAGGATTTTATTCAGTTTCTACATATGTACTCTTTCACATCACTCCTACCCCTCTCTCTGAGGCTTTTTTCTTCATAGAATCACAGAACCACTTGAGTTGGAAGGGACCCTTAGAAGTCATCTAGTCCAACTCCCCTGCTACAAACAAGGGCACCTACAGCTGTATCAAGTTGCTCAGAGCCCCATCCAGCCTGACCTTATGTGTCTCAAGGGACGGGGCATCGGCCACCTCTCTGGGCAACCTGTTCCAATGCCCCAATAGCCTTATCATTAAAAAAACCCCAAAACTTCTTCCTTATTTCCAATCCAATCTGTCCTCTTTTTAAACCATTTCCCCTTCTATCTCAACAGACCCTACTAAAGAGACTGACCCTTCTTTCTTATAGACCCCACTTTAGATACTGGAAGGCTGCTATGAGGTCTTCACGGAGCCTTCTCTTCTCCAGGCTGAACAGTCCCAGCTCTTTCAGCTTGTCCTTGCTGGGGAGGCATTCCATCCCTTGGATGATTTTTTCCCTCCCATCTCTTCCAAAGTTTTCTGTTCCTTGCTTTTAGTCAAATTTCTCAAATCTATAGTTTGATTCCCAAAGGTCATTTCTGTTTATTCTTGCCAGCTGTAGGCCTTGCCCTTTGTGGAAAATAAGAGCTGGTGGTATCAGGGAACTGCTAGACCAGTCCTATTGCAGAAGGCATCCAGGAAGAGTAGTGAGCAACCAATTGGGGTAAATCACAAGCTCACCATGGCAAAAACATGGAGAAATCAGGTGAGGTTCCTGTGGGTTAAGCACTGGATAGCAGGAGTCTGCAGGGACGAAGTGCAAAAAGCTGATGCAGAAAATAAACCTTAACTAGTGATAGCATCACAAGTAACATGAAATCATTCAGTAAGTACGGCAGTGGGGAGAGGAAGTCAAAAGAAAGTGAATTAGTCATCAGAGACAAAGCTATTGACTGATGCTGGGAAGGCTCAGAGTGCCTAATGCCTTCTGCGCACCAGGCTTTGCTAAGAGAGGTCACTTGTGATTAGGTGATTGCCATTACACATAGCAGTGACAAAGGAAAAGGAAAGAAGAAAGTACAAAAGCATTCCAGCAAGTTGGAGGTGTTCGAGTCAACACGCTGGCCTGGCTGTGGGTAAGGGTGCTGAAAGGAGTGGCTCTGGAAAGGCTGGAAACATTACTGTCCAACCCTGGGAGCTTGGGAAGGGCAACTGAGGAATGTGCTGATGGAAAAGCACGAGTGGGGCCTTTCTGTGGAAGGGCTCTTTAAAAACACAGAGAGCAGGCAGCCATTTTCTTCCCAGTACTAACAGGAAAATCCATTGCAAACAGCCAGGAGGGTCAAGCTGACCAAATTGCCCTTGACAGCAGCAGAACGGACCTTGTTGTGGAAGAATGGAGTGACCTTAGTTAGGTTCTGCACCTCTATTCATAAATTAAGTTCGGTTTATGTGAAAATGTCAGGTAGTGTTCATGGAACTCTGATGCCAGCAGTTATTGGTCATTACCTGGCAATCGAGTGGATTACAAATGCATTTCCAAAGGGGTCTGTTTCATTAGCAGCCTCCACAGGCAGCATTAACTGGGGAGTGACCAGAAGAGGATGAATTGGGAATTAAAAGCAATCTATAGAAATGCAACTGGAAGTGACAGGAGGCAGCACTATTGCAGGGGGGTTCAGCAGGCTGAGGCCTACATGAGCCAGCAGGCTGAGCTACATGAGGGCAACAGGGAGCCATGAGGCAGCAGGGTTGTGATAGTGTGCACTAACAGTCATGGAGAAGGGCGGGGACTTCCTGGGAATCAGCTGTTGAGTAGGGAAATGTGGAATCAGATGGGATGGCAAAGTGTGTGAGGAGCAGGGTGGGGGGCTGCCCGATGCAGGAGGCCACAGGGACTGAGTCCTGCAAGCCGTGCTGAGGGAAGCCATGCAGACAGGATCAGAGCCACTGGTAAAGCCTCATGGTGCCCTTCATACGAAAGGAGCTGAGGGGAACGAGATCCGAGGAGTTAATGATGCACCGTAACTCATTTGCAGAGACCAGATCAGATAAATACGGTTGTCCACCACAGACCTGCTCTTCCATTCACATTCAGTGAAGATGCCATTTCTCTACTAATGCACTCATGTATTTTCTGCTCACTAACCACGTTCCTGTGTACGAGCACCTATTGATCTGCAGTCTCTGCTTCTCTTCTTCCATAGAAAGAAACAACTGCATAGCTCATCACGCACAGGCTGAAGCACTTACATGCCCAAGCGGGATCAGCCAAACACAAAAGTAACCTTCACCAATCCGAAATGCCTACGTTACAATTAACGGGAGGCACTCACGCGATTAGTTGAAGCTCGCACCGACCCGAAGACACGCAGACCCGCCCTCGCCCCGCTTCTACTCCCCGAAGCGCCCCTGGCCCCGCAGCCCTAACCCCCCTCAGCCGCTCCTCCTCCTGCAGCGCAGCCAACCGCAGCCGCACTGCATTAGTAAAGGCGCACAGCGTAAATAATTGATCCGCGCAGCGCCGCGGGCCCGCCGCTCCCAGCCCTCTGCCTTTAGCGGGGCGGTGCGGGGCCGCCCCGGGCGGCGGGTCCCCGCGGGGAGCCGGGCCGGCGGCGCGGCGGGAGCAGGTGCGGCTGCCCGGCGCGGCGGGGGCGGAGCGGAGGACGGGCCGGCAGGTGGGGGCTGCCGGGAGGCGGAGGCGGACGGCCGGGCGGCCGGGCTCGGCGCGGGGCGGCTGGGCGAGTGGCCGAGGCAAGGAGAGAGGCGGGCGGCGGCGGCGCTCCCGCAGCCCGGGCCGCGGAGAGGCCGGCGGGGCCGCCCGCTGCTGCTGCGGAGCCAGATGTGCGGGACGGGAGGCGGCCAGGGGCCCGCGGGGGGGTGCTGGGGGCTGCCGCCGCCGCTGCTGCCGCGGCCGGGGGGGGCCCTTTAGCTGGGAGCCGGGCAGCCGCATCGGGAGCTGCTGTTTTCTTCCCCTCCTTCCTTTGCTTTCTTCTCCTCCCTCCTCCTCCTCCTCACCAAAACCGGGAGAGGAGGCGTGTTCGCAGAGCCTTGCTGCACCGGTTTTGCTTGGTTCGCTGTTGCCGGGTTTGGTTCGCGGGGTGATTGGGCTGCGGGATTTTTTGTGTGCTTTCTTCGTTGTTGTTATTTTTTTTTCCTTTTTTTCTTTCCCTCTTCCCTTTCCCGTGGCCCATCGCATGCTCGGCTCCGGCTGGATCCTTCCCTTTATTTTCGGCGGTGCCGCTTGGAGGGGGGAAGGGAGCGCGGGGATGAGTGCCGCCTGACGCACGGGCACGGCGAGGGGGGCCCGCCGCCAGCCGCAGCCCTCCGCGCCCGCAGGGCGAGGGGCTCGCCGCCGCCTTCCCCTCTGCTCGCCCCGCTCCGCCGCAAGGTGTGCGTGCGCGGACGGCACAAGAAGGAGGAGGAGGAAAAGCCGCCCTCCGCCTCGCCGGCAGCCGCCGGGCGCCAAGGCTGCCGCCGTGCCCCCCCCTATGTGAGGCCCCCCGGGCGGCCGCATGGCGATAGAGCGGCGCCGCGAGGCGGGCGGCGGGGGCCGGCCGCTGCCCGAGGAGAACGGCTCCGTGCCGGGCGCCACCGCTCCCCCCCCGGGGCAGCCCCCCGCCGGGGCCGCCGAGATCCAGGCGGTGCCGCCGCCCGCCGCCTCTTGCAGCCCTCTGCTGCTCGACTACGACGGCTCGGTGCTGCCCTTCCTCGGGGGGCTGGGCGGCGGGTACCAGCGCACCCTGGTGCTGCTCACCTGGGTGCCGGCCCTCTTCATCGGCTTCAGCAAGTTCTCGGACTCTTTCCTGCTGGATCAGCCGGACTTCTGGTGCCAGCAGGCCGACGGGCAGGGCAACTGGAGCGTGGCTCCCGGCCACGGCAACCGCAGCGGCAACGGCAGCATCTTCCCCCCGGCCGCTCTGCCCACCCCCGTTGTGGGAAACGCCAGCGAGTGCGATTGCCACGAGTGGCACTACCGCATCCGGGCCGGCCTCGTCCAGAACGTCGTCAGCAAGGTGAGCGGAGGGCTGTTGGGTCCCCGGATCCCTGCTCGCGTGGAACCGATCCCCCCCTTTCCCCTTATCCTGTCCCCATTGCTGCGTGGGTTTGTCTTAGTCTCGTGTCTTGAGATGGTGTTCTCAGCACCGTTTGTGTGCGTGTCTGGCTGTCCCAGAACGTGGGTCTGTCCCAGACAGGTGGCCATGGGAGGGCTGGGGCAGGGCGCAGGCAAGGTGCCTCTCAGTTCTATATGTGCCGTCAGAGCCAAGAGCCGGGCTGGTGCACAGGGAAACATGGTTCAGGGAAATGGACAAAGTTCTGCGAATGTCTCTCATTCTACAGTCACGCCCTTGATATGGTTTTCAATAGAGTAGTAAGAGAGGAAATGTCTCGTGTGAGTTGTATAGCTGTTCTGAGGTAGAAAGCTCTGTTTTCTGCTCCCTGTTGCAATGGCTAAAGTGGAAAAATTCTGATGAGGGAGGCTGAATCCTTCCTATATTCAAAAAGAAGCCCCATGTCTTCACCTTCTCAGGTTTTGCTCGTGCTCTGGCTGTGTGAAGGCTCTGCCATGGGCCTTGTGGTGTTAGCAGACAGCTCTTGAAAGCGCAGTGTTATCTGTAGCTCTTGGAAGTGCAGATTTAAGCTGTTACACCAGGAAAGTGGTTCCCCTTTGGCTCAAAACCCCCAAACTCAGCACAATTACTTCCTGCTAGAAGTGTGTTAGGGATTAGCTGTGCTTATCTGATTGGGAGAAAGCAATGCAGCAGTGACTGGGTGGCCGGTGTGCTCATGCTTTGCTCTGCCAGCAGGTGCTGTTATTAATCGTTGGAAATCATCATTTCTCTTTGTGTCCCTCGAAAGCGTGTGCAACACTGGGAAAACAAGCAAAGCCAATCCTCCAAAAACTGGAGTCCAGAATGGTTTTAAAACAAGCCTGCTGCACTCCTTCCATGAGGAAAGCACAGGCACATGGTGGATTTGGTTGGCTTGTGGCGTTAGAGCGCTTGATGAAATTCAGCATATAAGAGAAGCAGATTTCCTTCTGTTTATAACCAGAGATGGAATGATTCGTATGCTTTTTGGGCTTCACACAGATGCTGGAGCATAAAGAAATGATCTTGAAATATTTCCTTCTAGTGCAAACTGTAACAAAATTTTTTCTCAAAATGTTGGGGAACTTGTGAAGGTCATCATCACGTTGGCCTCAGATGGTTGAGAGAGAGTTAGTTTGCTATCTTGCACGCTTTCTTAATAATAATAATAATAATAATAATAAAGTGTTCTTTGGAAGAACTTGCGGCAAAGGGCAGATCAATTTTAATGGATAAATAAACAGCTGCGGTCCCTGCTGTCTTGTTTTCTACTAGAAAGAATAATAATCATCTTTAGAGACTCCGGGTTTTTTCAGTGTGGAGTTGCAGTGTGTTTGCTTCCAAAAACTTGGCAGCTTTTTCTCTTCAATTTCTAATCCCTTATAATTGTAATTAGGTTGTTTTTATGGGGTCAGGATTCCTCCCTAGCTTGTGTTTTTGTTCTCTTTGGGGCTTTCTGGGTGGGTGTGCTGTCTGTTTTCATCACAGTAAAGAAAAAGGAAAAACCCAAGCAGAGCCTCGGTGTATGGCTGAATGGACACCTTCTATAAACCACCAGGCACTCCTGAGGTGTGGGAGCATTCCTCATCACTGCCTACTCTCCTTGTGCGCGTCCCACCAGCCTTGGTGCAAAGGGACTTTGCTGGGGGATTGAGGAGGTGTTCCCATCCCAAGATATTCAGATCTCCCTTAACTCCTCTCAACTATACTTTAGTTTCTGTGAAAGATTATGCAATGTTCTCATCTTTCTAAATAGAGTTTTATTAAATCTTAGTCTAATACGCAGTCATCTGTGTCATAGCCAAGGGTTATATGAAAATATCGTAAACAGAGCCAAAAGTATATCAATAAAAAATGCACTTTTATTTGGCCACTAGGCCACTTTGTTCCTGTGGTAATGCATTGGAACAGGCTGCCCAAGGAGGTGGTGAAGTCACTGTCCCCGGAGGTGTTCAAGAACTGTGTGGATATGGCACAGAGGGACATGGGTTAATGTGCATATACATGATGGGTTGATGGTAGGTGATCTTAATGGTCATTTTCAACCTTGATGATTCTATTACTCTAAGTTCTGCTGTCTCCACATCCTCTCCTCTCATGGTACCTCAATCCAGTGCGGTGTCTCTGCCCTTGTTCTCTCAGCTGACCCATCCCTACATCACACTTGGGGCTTGTGGAGTTGTGATGCAGCCTTACTCGTTGTCTGGCTGCTCCCTGCTCTGACCCAGGAGGCTGCTGGAGCTGGTGGTGGCCTCATACTCCTTGGAGGCCAGCACTGCCTCACCTAGCTCTGCCATCGCCCTGCCCTCCTCCAATGAGTCACTGGGAGCGCTGCTTTTTATAGTGCTGCCAGTCATTAGAACTGGGAGAGGTAATAAAGGACGTGCTGCTCGTTATTTAATGCCGTTGAGATACATATAGCGAAGAGGTCAGGTGCGTAATTTAACCACAGGAATTCCAGTGGCCATATTAAATCATGGATCTGAGCTCATGCCCTGCCTTGATGCATAAATCTTGGTCTTGAGCTATTTCATGTGTAAATATTCCTAAGAGAGTATCTCTCTAGGAGAATTCTCTTGTGAGGCTTCTTAATGCTAAATGCTTCTTGGAAGATTTTCAGCTGTTCTTTGTCGCATCGTCACCACTGTCACATCACCACAGAGTGCACCCCTATCACTTGTGAGACACACATCCTGAACTGTCCTTCGGGCCACAAGCTAGCAAGTGAATCATGTGAACAGGCTGTGTCTCGCTGCTGTCCGGAGGATGGATGCCGAGAAATATTTCCTTCTTTTTTTTGAAAAGGAGAAAGCTGAGTCTCACTTTGGCTATTTGCAGAGTGGCCATTCCAATAAATTAACATTGACATAACAAGCAGCGTAATTACGTTAAATGTATATTGCTGTGCGGTGTATCGGGAAATTGGAGTGTGTACTTAGCAGGGACTTCTCCAGCCTTGTCACTCTTTAATGGCTGCATCTTCTATCAGTCTGCAAAGCCAGCTGTACTCCTGGGGCGAAGTTTTCAAGGCAGTGCGTAGTTATGGGGCTGATGGCTGTTGCTTTTCCCTTTGTTACCAAGATGACCAGTCTGCTGTGTTCAGTATTGTTGTGTGGTGGTGTTTTGAATGCTAATCTGCATAATGGACACCAAGAGCTGGCAATGGGCAATGACCGAGGTTTGATTAAATTGCAGTGGATGGTAATGCATCCCTCCATGCGCGCTCGTGGCATTCCAGATCAGCAGTGCAGGGCCAAGTGGTTAGTTGGAGGCTGCTTTTTAATCATCTAGAACAATTATGTAATAGTATTTCACGTCTGGTCACATGGGAATTCTTGTTGTGGCTGCTTTTCTGTTCCGGATGCTTTGTTTTGCTGCAGTGCTGTTCCTCTTGGCTCTTTGCTTCCCACTTGATTTGGGTTGAATCATCTTCCTTCACAAGGAACGTGCCATGATTTTACCTACTTGCTGCTGGCTTGATCTTTTTCATTCCAGTTGGGCTGGGCCTCCAGCAGATTGTCTTCCCTAGAAAAGGGGAGCTTAATTCAGGGGAACCCCTGTGGTCCAGCTGTGAGAATGGGGCAGTGCTGTCTTGGTGGGGACCTGAGTTAGTTCAAGCAGTGGTGTGATGCTCTTTGCCTCTGCAAGGGCATGTCTGTGCCCTGCCAGGTTCTATTCCCTTATCTTTCTTGCAGTTATGGCATTTTTCTGGTCTGGTCTTTTGTTGTTTTGTCTTGCTAATCTGGCAGAAATTTAAATTTTTTAATTTTTTTTTTTTTTTTAAATCATCATTTTCTTTTTTCCTCTTGAGTTTTTTGCTGAGTTAATGAAGTGAAATGGCTCTGGGTGTTGCCTCATGCCCTGGGCTGCAGTGATGTCTTACAGGATTACTGCAGGTAACTGCAAGTAACCTGAATGGTTACAACACAAATCTGCATGTGATAACAGCGAGAAATTTGGCACTGCTCATGGCTTGGTATTTTTTGGAGTAGGAGACAGGTGTGCATTTCAAGAGCACTTTTAGAACACAGTTATTAATTCAAAGGGATCTCTGGCAAGGTCCTTCCCAAAAGGAGCAGTGACCAAGCTTTGGCTCAGTGCCTATGGGGTCTCATCCTTGGACATACTCAGAAGCTGTCTGGATGTGGTTTTGGGCTCCCGGCTGAGTAGCTTCTACTTAATCCCAAATCTATTAAACTCTCAAGTTATGGTACCCAATGCAGTAGCTGGGCCAGAGGCAATAAGATCAAAACTAGTGTATTCCCTTTGCCCATGTTTGCCTTGTATGGATTGAGGGGGGGAAAAGGGAAGCAGAGCGTCTAATGATGCTTTCCACTTACCGGGCTGCTAACGAACGCCATCTTAAGACAAGGCGTGAATCTATGTGCATTCTGGCTGAGCAGAGTGCAGGATGTAGATGGCTGTTTTGGTCGCAGCACCCACATTTCCCAGTGTTGGAGCTGTGCTGAGCTGGCTTTGCCTGCAAACAGTGCGTTATCATATGCTGATGTATGTGATAACTAACTGTCATTTCACTGGATGATAAACACGTTCCTAGTGAGCTCACACGTTGTTTTTCTTTTCTTCTGGGGGGTGCTATGTACACACAAAATACTTTCAAGCAATTGGTGTAGAAAACGACAACTACATTAAAATCGATATTGCCACCAGGACTCATATAGACTTTCGGTGTGGGTTTGCTGTGCTAGAGAGAATGTGTATAGAGTTAATGTTTATTATCAGCTTGAAGATAGTGTCTTGGATACTGGAATCTGATTTCAACCTACTGTAAATTTTTGCTTCTACAAATGGCACAAACTATAACTCCACATTACAAAATCTTCACACCATTCTCAGCTTGAGAAATCAGACTGATTCTTGGACCTTTCCTATTCCTTATTTTCTGTGAGTGTGTGAAACCACTGTGTTTTTGTTTGGTATTTGTGTTTGAAGAGGTTGGAGTTTTGTTGGTTTTCATTTCCACTCCCTGGTAGATCCTGTATCTCAGTCATTCAGTCTACACGCACCAGCCTTGCACCTGTTGTGGCTGGAGTTGTAAGCTTCACTGTGTATTTACCAACTGTTCAGGCAGTTTCATTTCTAATGTGCTTTAGCAGTTTTCTCTGCTTACTGTGGCTGCAAGTGTATGATTGTAAAAGATGCCCTCATCGTTTTCTGAAAGAAATTGTCAAGGAGGATGAACTGGAATTTAGGAAAAGCATTTAATCTGGAGCTGGTCATGCTGTTTGTCATGGTAACACTGTGATGAGAATTACAGGCCAGCTGGTTGTGAAGGTGTCCATTTTCAATGAAGTGACATCTGGAATAGCATGAGATTTGTGGTTTTCCTTCACTTAAAAACCGTTGGCTTAAATTAAAGCTTTCCAGATAAATTCTAGAGAGCTGCTAAATTCAGAAGATGTTGAAAGAGATTTAAGCTTTCATGTTGCTTTGGTTCTGTTTTCCCCATTAGCCTTCTAGTTTCCATCCATGTTCCCCTCTGCTCTACCTGGTGTCCCTGTCTGGAACAGTCATTCCCCTGCTCCTTCCTGCCCTTGTACTCCTGCATTGTAGCTGCATGTTTCAGGGTTATCCATCAGCAACCATAGGTAAAAAAGGAAAGTTCTTTTTTAAATTTCTAATCTTATCCTTGGCAGGAAAGTTCAATACGTAGTATGGAGGTGTGTGTTTTTTTGGGTTTTTTTTTTTTTTAGGCTTTCTATTCTGTATTTAATTTACGGCTGAGAGAGAGCCCCGTATATGGGTTGTCCCAATGAAACACCAAGAACAAAACATCAGAGAAACAAATATTTTCTGGTACTTGTTCTTGGGACACATATTTGGGCACACAAGGAGCAGGGTCAGGAAGATCAGGAATGCTGCTTGTAAGGTAAGTTCACCTTACCCAGCAGCACGTAGTTTATAGCTACTCTTGTGCACTGTTTCAGAGCACCAGGTAGGTGGTTCAGTTCCCTGGACCAGGTGGTTCATCCCCCAGCAGGATGGGTCTAGAGGAACTCATTTTGGCTCGAGTACTGTCTGTGTTCCTGTGCAGTAATGTGCTGCTGCCCAGTCTCCTATTGGCCCATGGGCTGAAGTTTGTGAGGATGTCTGCAGCGTCACGATGTCCAACCTGCAAATATTGTCGAGGATTGGTCTTTCTTACCTGAGTTACGAAGAGAGGGCAGGGTCATGGCAGTAATAACTGCATGTCACAATTAAGGCGTCTGATCTTTTTATCTGCAGCGACTGAGCAAGTGTTTCTCCTGACGAATGGCTTCCTTTTCTCATCTCCTTACCTTATCCCCGTTCAGGAGTTTTGTCCCATGCTTGGCATTTTTGAGATTTTTCTCCCAGTACTTAAGAAGGCCTATGTGGTTTGTTTCAACTGTGTATTGTCCTGAAAAATACTGGCCTTGAAAGTGTTAACTTGGTTTTGATAATCAAATGATAGTGAATGTTAATATTTAACTAAAACATTGTGAATTCTTTACGTATGACTTCTATTTACAGTGCTTGGACCTGTTCAAGATAGCAACTTGACAACTTGTTCAGTTTTCTATTTATCTGGATCATGAAGTCAGTCCCACCAGAATGTGCCTTTCCAGAATGAGTGTGGATAGCTAAAAACTGAAGTGTGGCATTAGGATACTGTGAAAAAGATTTGTCTTAGTTCTAGTGAGAGGTGTTGTTGCCTTGTCTTTCCATGTGCTTGGAGGGTGGCAAACATCTGTGGGTATTAAAACAAAGCATAGGTTTGAAGTCGGTCAGATTTGTGACAGTGGTTTCCCTGTGATGTCAGAACATATGTAGAAAAGATGCAGCACAGGTGTAGAAGGGAGGTGAAAGTATCCTACATGTGACTGTAGTGTCCATGAAAGCTGCAGGCAAGACTTTCTGCCTCCCAGTGCTTTGATCTTAGATGATATTGTGGAGTTGGCAAAAGGGGAAGCAAATTACAACAGCTGGAAAACAAGTTAGTCAACTAATCTTAGTAGGGTTAAGTCTGGAGAAGATGAGAATGTTTCATGATAAAGGGAACTGCTAGTGAAAATGAAATAAGTGATAGAGAAGTGGGTGGTATGTGGATGTTACTAAAACTGATTTAATCATGTTGAGTATTCACAAGACTGTCATATGATTAACAAATCACCTTTTAATTGTTAGTGTATTAGTGATGATTATTTACCTAGCAAACTTCCTTCTTCCCTGTCCCAGTGGGGAAAAGAAACAGATCTGAGATGGGACCGAGGCTGGGAACAGAAGAGCTAATTGCTTATGTTTAAAAGATGGAACTGTAGATTAGAAGAAACCTGTCTAGTTTTGTAGTGTTTCAGATTGCATCTCCTCACTGTTGGATTCTGCTGGCGTAGTGGTTATTGAATAGCTTGGAGGGTCATCTTCATCTGTTGCATAGACTAATGAGTAATTTGGTGCAGAGCGATGAAATCTTAAACAGAAGCCTTTTCTGTGTTAACTTAGTGACTGAGAGACAAAGTCAGTTTCTGTGGTCTTGTGTATTCGAAGTTTGTGGCTTGTTTTTTTTTGTTTTTGTTTGTTTTTTTTCAATCACACCACTTCTGGAGTAATGTCACCATGGTGGAGAGAAGACTACCTCAAGTGAGCCATGATAAAAGGCGTCAAATACCTTCGTATTTGATTCGTGCACATAGATGTGAGTGGGGCAGCTCGGCTGGCAGGCATGGAGGTGGGGCGCAGAGCAATGCTGGAGGAGCACAGCAATCAGCATCACATCACAGGGCCAACCTGTTTACCCTGAGGTATTATACAGGGCATTGGCTGACAGTATCTTAACGTACCTGGTGTGTTAGGTTTCCCTCTTTGCGAAGGAGCTGAAGTTTGCAAAGCAGGTGGGAGAATTGTCTTATGTATCAGTGTTTGTGTGGTGATGTGTGGTGGCGTGGCACCCAGCCTGTGTGCTTTATTTGTAAGGCTGAAATACCATACTTTAAAAAAAATGCTTCAAAAATTAGGATAGAAATCTCACAGCGAAGTCGTGTCTGTCCCAAAGATGAATTCCAACAACTTCAGAAACTGTTAGGTAAGGTTATGAGATCAACAGTTGTGTACTGTTTTGAAGGTATGGAAACAGTTTTCATAGGTACATGAAACTGCTTTCGTGCAGCACTGTGCAGTCTAATTATATCTTTCTGGGAAGCCTGCTGAGCACATGTCCTCTGGCTCATGCATCTGCTTCTCTTTCCCTGTCCCCCAAACTCCTGATTTTGTGGCATAGTCAAAAGTAGGTACACCCAAATGGTTGATACCATCTGAACAACTCCTTGCTACCTGAGTAGATGTTCTTCCAAACTTGGGCAGTTATTAACCTCCCCCCCAGTTCCCCTCAGTATCAGTGGGTACTTGCTTAGTAGTAATTTTAGTAGAACCATTTATTTTAACATTATTTATTTAACAAAAGCATCCACTTAGGGTGAAGTTGAAGGAAGTTAAATATATGGGGTGCTTGGAAGTCTAGTGTCACGCAGGAAGGAAGCATCTTGAAAGCCTGGTGTTCTGGGTTCAGTATAGGAGGTGCACGTTTCCTTGAGTAGCTCTTGAAAGCAAACATACAACAAATGCTTTCAGTAGTGGATTGCTGGCCTTCTTCTTGTTGTTCTTTTTTTTTTTTTTTTTTCCTTGACTCTCATTTTCCAGGTGAATCAGTTGTACCTGACAAGAACATGGGGCTCTTGCAGGGATTTCCTCTCATCAGTGGGAAGGACTTGCTTTGGAGACTATTGCTTCTGAATGTGGCTGGTCAAAGAAAGAGGAATTTGTTGTTGTCCCTTTTTCTGAAGCCTTTCAGGATTATTTGGTTTATATTTTAAACCTCAAATCACCATTTTGAAATGTGACATTATACTTACAGCTGGCTGTATTGGTGATCAAAAGTGCCAGGTGTTCCCAAGAACAATTTATTGATGCTTGAAGTACATTCGAAGATTGGGGAGTGTTTTTGCCCAGCTGTGTGCTCAACAGAGAGGCATTGCTGCCCTGAGCCTTGAAGATTAAAAAGATTAAATGCTCTTTTGTTGCTACTGCTGACAGGAAGGAGAGGCTGGAAGTGTGGCGGGGCTGCCCCTGTTGTATTTTTTGTCTTGATTTGTTGTTGTTCTGGTGGGTTTTTGTTCAAGGATGTCTGTCAGTAAAACCAACTTTGTGCTGTGCGACAGTCTGGTGTGTCTCTGGGTGGCTTCTCGTGCAGCCTCTTCTGTGACAGAGCTGCAGGGTTACTTTCTGTAGAGCTGAGCATTGTGATGTTTTCTGGATCTTGTATGTTTTCTCAGACTTTAATGTTAAAACACAGCCAGGTTGTTACTTCTGGCCGGAGACTGAGAGAGGAAGGAGAGTTGTGTCCTGTGACGACCCGTAGGGAGTTCTTGTCACTGTCCTCTACAGTGGCTGTGACTGTGAGCACTACTCCAGCATTGAGCTACTGGGTGAAGGCGTTAGTAGTATGGTAGAAGGATTGACTGTTCTACTTTTTTGGTTGGGTTGGTTTTTTTTTACTGGTTTTTTTTGGGGGGGGG